>NC_051083.1:72666270-72978413 GCF_004664715.2 Peromyscus leucopus
GTGGTGCTTAGCTAGAGATGGATCATCCATATCAGCCTGCCCTTCCCCATTCAGAGCTCATGAGTCATCAAGGAAAAGTAAGTGTAAAGAATGTAAGAGCTAGAAGATGGGGAAGAGAGCTATGGAATTCCAACTTCTGAACATAGCATCTGTGACTGCCTACTCAAGATCAAGCCAATAAAAGTTCTAGCATTGATGGTGGAGCACTTAACTGGTTCCATCACAATCAAAGGAACTATTGTCAATTGATTCCTTAAGAGGAAAGCAATCTAACTCTTCTTTGTGGGTATAGCACTGATAAATTGTCCATGATTTATTGGATTGCTCTGTGTCCATTTGCACATGGTTTCAGAGACCTATTACTAATAATACCCTCAGACTTGTGTTTCCCCTTCAATATTAGTAAAGATTTTTTGAAGAGTTAATGGAAAAATTAAATAAACAATAGTTTCTACAATACTTAATTTTTTTTAGTTATTGTCCATGTCATAATGCCAAATGAGAAATGAATAAAAAAAGAGAAATAAAAGTGAAAGGACATGATTGCTCCTAGGTATGTTGGAAGAGAACATTTATTTTCCATAAAAGAGAGAGCTTAGCCAGAGGCAGAGACATCTGGGAGAGTACAGCACGAACATGACCAGACTGAGCTGAGCCATGTGGGGAGATTGGGAGAGGAAGGGAGAAGGGAGAGGAGGACCAGGTGAAGCAGCCAAGAGGGCAAAGGTACTAAAAATGGCAAGTAACCAAATGATTGGATTATATAGGGAAGAACAGCCCAACCCCCTGTGCTAGAGAGCTCAGGATAGGGTGTGTT
Source organism: Peromyscus leucopus (assembly GCF_004664715.2). Taxonomy (NCBI): domain Eukaryota; kingdom Metazoa; phylum Chordata; class Mammalia; order Rodentia; family Cricetidae; genus Peromyscus; species Peromyscus leucopus. Next base: position 72,667,088 of record NC_051083.1, read on the forward strand.
GGAGTACTGTCAAAACAATGATGAACAGTGAACAGTGCCTTGAGGAACTGAGAGTAGCACCAAGAAAAAAGGCAGAGGGCTTTTTACCTCAGATGCATTTTGTTACCTGTATTGTTCATGGATGTGATTTCATGCCTCCTATGATAAACATTTACATTCAATTTATAAGACATGTTTATTCTTGTTGGATGTCAGAACATAGCTACAGAAACCAATATGGTCAGTATACCCTGAATCTGAACATGGCCTACTGCCTTGCTTTCATGCTTTCCCAGATATATTCTATAGTATGTGGCAGGCAATTATGTTTAATTGATGTCCTCAGGTTTTGGAAAAGAGTTGCCCTGTTAATATTTAGTATTTGCTTACTGACCTTTATTTACATGTTTTTCTGAACTTAACCTTCCTTAGATTATTGTCCTCTTTGTTTCATTGGTGTATAAAAGTATACTGAAGCTGAAGTAAGTTTGTCTACATCACTAGACTGTAGTTTGCTCCATTTTTTCAGGTTCTCAGATCCCAAGTCCAGCAGACAAGATCTCACAGGCTGGCTAAAAAGTAACAGGGAGTGGGGTATGCAAGTTAGGAGGACCATTAACAAGTAAGGACTGAGGGATGCTGGGAAAACCAGGTTGCCAAATCTCTTTGATATGTTAAATAGGCACCCCAGTCTTTTGTCCCAGGGTTTTAGACTTAACAAAAAGACTTTAATAATTTAATTAGAACTAGCTTCACTTTTACAAGATCAAGCAAAAGATTTACTATTTTTTTCAAAGAAAAATCTCAATTTTGTTTAACAGAATAATAGTGCTTCTTCAGATACTTCCTTTAAGTACCTTACTTCACTTCAGTTTTTTCAAGTTGTCAGATCAAAACAGGACCAGCTGATATTAGGGGTGGTGCATGAAGATGGGAGCCGCAAGTGTAGGGGGGTGGGTTGCAGGAAGAATTGAAAGAGAGGGAATGGGTGTAGATTGGATCCAAATACATTACATGCATGCATGAATATTAAATAAAATATTTTTTTGAAATTTTTAATGTTTGCATTAGTCTTATGGATATTTGACTGCTATATATTTTCTGTAGTTCTTTGGCCACTTTATTCTCTATCACACTGATTCCTGAAAAGGCTTTAGATTTAGACTTCATCTCCAATTACAAAATATGATCTTATAATACAACCACATATTTCTGCATGTTTGTCATTAGCAGAAATTTAAGGATTATGAAGATTATCTACAACTAGAATGAACCAAATGGGACAATTAGCTGACCTTAGAAAACACTGCCTTATGTTCATCTTGTGCAATCTGTCCACTAACAGATGCAGATGCATTCCATTAAGATGTAAAGTAAGCTAGAGAGAGAAGAGCAAAAATCAACAGGAGAACAGTGAGGCCATTTAACAGAAGAGGAAGAAACTCCAAGTGGCCATGCTATAGGGAAAACAGAAACACTGTGGCATTTAAATGATTTGAAAGCTGTATTGTACAGAAGGGATTTTATATCCAAATCAGCATAATGCCTCTTAGCAAAATGCAGCCTGTTGTTCTAAATGTACTCCAAACTTACCACATTCATTACTCCAACTGATGGCTCTTAAAGTAGATATATGAGTAAAAGATGAGAACAGCTAAACATGTTTTTAAAAAGTTCAATAAATGTAAGAATAAAAATTCACATTATCATATTAATGTTTATTTCACTTATCAAAAATTTAAAGCTGTATTGTAAGAGTACCAGAATTTCCAAGGTAAGGTTAAAAAATGACTATGACACATACACATATAAACATGAACAAATATATATTAGAATCATACACACACACACACACACACACACACACATACACACACACACAGGTTCATTGAGTAACAAAATTCAGTAAGTAGCCCTTCAAACAAGCTAGCCTAACAGGGACAAAAATTATTCATGATGATGGAATAGCATTGACTGGTGAGTAAAACCACTGCAAAAACATGTACATGTAAAATGAAAATCATGTACTTAAGTCTATTACAACTTTCACTAAGTACTTGGAAATTGAATTACAAAGGCATAAAAGGACAACTAAAATTGCTTGCTGATAAACACAGATTTACATGATGTCTAAACATTTTTTTTCAGAATTATGAACCTTTTATACAATTTGTATGCGCATAGGAAGAGTTTGTGACTCAGTGGTGTTGGAAGTAGTTACAATGTTACATCTTGGTGGTGGCTGATGTGTCCTGCTGTTGCTCAGTCCTCAAGGGTAGATGGGTGTAAATGGCCTGAATGCTAACAATCAACACTTAAGGAATAAGGTTTTATGTAGTGGGTAGCTTTGACCTGGAAGTACTACTCCAAGTAAGGCTTCTGGTAATTGCCATGCAGACCTATGACCTGCCCATGGGGCAGAGCCAAGACTGGAGCCCTTAAGACCTGAGATCTGGACATGCAAGCTCTCTTGGTTAATCATGATCCTGGATGCTGGATGGCAGACCAAGTCAGAGTTCTCCAGAGAACCCCACTGTACTGCGCCTCATCTCTCCTTGATCCTGTAACCCACCCCATTACTGACTGTAAGTTACCCCAAAATAAACTACGTGGAGGTTGCCTTGTTAAATCCCCACATTAGTTTTTTTTTTTTTTTTTTTTTTTTTTTTTTTGGTTTTTCGAGACAGGGTTTCTCTGTGTAGCTTTGCGCCTTTCCTGGAGCTCACTTGGTAGCCCAGGCTGGCCTCGAACTCACAGAGATCCGCCTGGCTCTGCCTCCCGAGTGCCCACATTAGTTTTATGATTAGCATTTCTGTTTGATGAAATATGGACTCCACTGTGCAGTAAATTTGGGGCTATGATGTTACTGTGTCTATCATTCCACGTAGATTATACTATAAGCAATTATTATCTACATATTAATCCCATTCTTGCTATTTGTTCTTTAGTGTTTCTTCAATGCAGAATCCAAAGCAACCTTTTAACTTACTTTTATTTAAAATTTTCAAATAATACAAGTACATATTTATCAGGTGTGACCATTGTGTTTTACAGTATTACAAAGCTTAACAGCCAAATTTAGTTAAAATAAAATTAAAACAATACATGTCATTTTTGGGTAAAAAAAGGTTTTAATTTACTTCCAGTGCATTTTTGCATATAATTGTATAATATCATGAGCTATGATATGTCCATATAATAAATATTTTGTATTTACACTTTTTAAACAAAATCTTGTATCCATTGATCTGATCCTCAGATGTTCTAAATCCCTATCCCTTGTAATCACCATTTAATCTTTACTACTACCATTTCAAAATTTAAGATTTGACATGGAATGAGATAATGTGGTATTTGTTTTATTTCACTTGATATCATATCCTACAAATACATCCATGTTGTTAAAAATGAAGACCGCTTCATAAAGTTATAAACATTATTTATCTCTGTATGTACATATGATTTTCTTTATCTACTTGCTTGTCAATGGGTATTTAGGTTGATTTTGCAGATTTTGTAAGTGTTTCAATGTATATGGGAATGCAAATGACTCTTCAACACACAGATTTCATTTTTTAATACATATTCAGGAGTGAGATAGCTAGATCATATCATATTTTAGTTTCAACCTTAATTTTGAAATACCTTTATATTACTTCCCATCGTGGGTTTATGACCATATATCCCTCCCAATAATGAACAAGCTTTTCTTCATAATCTTATTGACACTTGTTATATATAATATTTTTGGTAATATGTAATGTAACATAAGTGAAGGTATAGCTAACTATGGTTTTAATTTTCATCTCTTTAATCAATAGGAATTATCAGAAAATTTACAAACACATACTTATTCATTAGCATTCTTATAAATTTGTTTTATAGGTCTCATGATCTAACAAAATTCTTACATTTTATAGTCCATTGTAGAAAATAACATACTATTGGCATATAAACCAAACATATCTATCCTTCCAGATACTTTATTTCTAAAAGACTTACAATAAATGCTAGAATATAATTACTATAGAAGTATTTGTTATACTTTAATGATAATCAAATAATTATAAGAAAATAGAAATGAGTGAAATTTACTTCTGGAATGTTCCATGCTTAAATAGATTAAATGAAATATTGTACTATACTATAGTAAAATATAAATTAGAAAACACCTGATAATATAAATTACTGGGGAAAAATATTTATTAAAATCCAATACTTGTATTTTGTAAAATATTCATTGGGCCAGAAAGACAGCTCATTTTTTTAAGATATCTGTTTGATCCCTGAGAACAATTGTGGTTCTCTGTAATAGCATCCTACAAAATGAAGCCCCTTTGATAAAACGTGAGAGCTGTACTAATTTGAGGTATAAGGATAAGTAATTAAAAGGCAATTGTATAGTATATCCACATAGCAAAATTATAATAATAGGTTTTTCTCTAGGGGCTATTCCCTTTCTAACCTCAGGTTCTTTACTAAGCTCATGGTACCAGAGAGGAGTTTCTTCCTATTTTATTGGACTTAAATCCATTGAGACAGCTGTTGGTTATCACTAAGAACCTGAGAATACATGTACAAGTAACATTATACAGACTGAACTAATTGTTATTACATGCATATATATATGCATGTAATAACAATTAGTGAATAAAGAGGTCATAAATTTGAAAAAGAACTGAGAGGAGACTATGAGAAGGTTTGGAAAGTGAAAGGGGAAGTAAGAAACGTTGTAATTAAATTATAATCTCAAAAAATAGTTTAAAATAAAAGATATCATTGCCACTATGGCACCGCTATAAATTTTGTCACTTATATATACTGTAGATACTGTTTTTTAAAGTTTTATTTGGTTATCTTAGCATATTTGCCTTACTTTTATATTAGAGAAACCATATATATAGTACACAGATGAGTTTGAAAGTGGATCCTCACCACCAATTCTTTAAACAGTTCAAGGAAGATTGTTGTTAGTTTTTTTTTTTTAAATATTTGATAAGTTACATTAGTGAAGTTCTTTTGTCTTCAGTTTTGCTCTATTGACATTTATTTATTGCTGATTCAATCTCCTTAATAAGTGTAAGTCTAGGTATATTTTATTTTTATTCATAATTTTATGTTTTTGGTTTGCATAACACTCTTTAATTCTACAGCAAAGCTCTCTAGGAGTTATAGACATGACCATATCTCTTCTTGACTTGCAGTAATGGTTGTAATACCAAGTTGGTTTCCACAAGATGGGCAGCATCCCTGCCATACAATTCAACTGTCATGTCTCTCTGCTTTACCTCAGATCTAGAAACCACAGTGACAAGCTACTGTGAACAGGCACTTCTGAAAATGTGAGCCAAAAGAAACCTTCCCTCTTTGAAAATTGCTATTTTTCTCAGGTATTTTCATATAGAATCAAGAAAATGGTTAAACACAGGGGATAATGATCTTCCATAGCTTTTGTTTATTAGAAAATATCTTAATTTCCCCCCACATTTTATGAACAGTATTACTGGCATCCAATCTCTTTACGCAGCCAAATTCTGCTTATCCTTCTCCATAGACCAGGTCAATCTTCCTGATCCTCCCCTCCATGCACCTTCCTTAACCTTTCCTTCTAAATACAGGCTGGGTCTCATACCCTGTAACCAACCAAGTCTGGCCATTCTTCATATGCCTCCACCAACATCTAGGCTTCCATGAGGACCTTCTTTTCCTGCCCCCAAAATTCAGGCCTCTGCTATGCCACAGCCACTCTCTCCTCCTAACCAGATACTGCACAACTTTTCCAAAGACTTGTTGGGTGAGTTTTTGCCTGATCCTTCTCTCATCACACTCACCCAACCTCCAGGTCTAACCACCAAACCAAAACTGAGACCAGGATACATATCCAGCAAAGCAGCTTAATCTCATGTGTCTACCTGACTTCATGCTGGCTAAGCCTATCCAACATCTAGGCTCAAACTGACACCCTCACATCTTCTCTTCATTCTCAACCTGCTCTGCCACACCAGAAACAGAACTTACAAAAGAAGTCCACATGCCTAGATATCATCACAAAAATACAAACAAGGTGAGAAATCAAGGTATTACCTCTCCTTAGATCCACAAGTCCTATAGAAACACCTGCCAAGGAAAATTAACTAAATGAACACCAGGATACAGAGTTAAAATAAAAGCAACCATGAACTTTATCGAGTAATCCAAGTAGCTTAACACACACACACACACACACACACACACACACACACACACACACACAGCAGCTCAACAAACTTAGAAAGAGCTTAAAGAGAGTAAATACCTAAGTGATGTCTAAGAAAGCATAGATATAATGCTGATAGAAACAATGAAGAATTTGAAAATGAAATCCAATACAGAGATAGAAACACTGAAGCAGACTCAAGCTGAAGATGAAGATGGAATTGAAAAATCCAATAAACCCACTAGAAAATTCAGAGGAAAGCCTTCAAGTAGAATGTATCAGGCAGAAGATTGAATATCAGGGCTCAAAGACAAAGTAGAAGATCTAGATAAATTAAATAAGGAAGATGAAAAATTAATAACACAGGAAAGAAACATATAGAAAATGTGGAACATCATTGAAAAACCAAACCTTTAAATTATAGGAATAGATAAGGAAGAAGAATCCACAGTCTCCTGCATAGGCTATATCTTCAACCAAATCATAGAAAAAAAGATGCCCAAACTAAGGAAAGACATTCCCATAGAAATACAAAGAGCATAGAGAACACCAAATGAACAAAACCAGAAAAGAAAATCGCATGACATATCATAGTTAAAACATTAAGTATATAGATCAAATAAAGAATATTGATACTATTTGAGATGGTAACCAAATATTCAGTATTACTCTAAGTCAAACAATGTGAGAAAGATACAGTCAAATATGAATTATGGTCTCAAGGAGCTAAGAGTAGAATAAGATATAAACCAAGAAAATCAGTGTTCACAGTTTAAGAAGAAATGTGTTAAGTATCCTGCTAAATAGACAATAGGAAGCAATGTAAATCTAACATAAAATAATAGGAAAAACTGTGGTAAGTGTACTAAAATTATTTGCAAATCATCATTTTATTGAAAGACATGAAATCTGCTCCTCACACTTCAATGTATCGTATAACAATTAGTTAATTTGGGTAAGAAATGTATATTTTCTAAAGAAAGTGCAGAAAACCTTAGAAGATAGAAAGACTTGAACTGCTCAAGGACAAAAGAACTAGTATAGTGAAAATGGCTATATAACTACAAGCAATCTGTATATTCTGTTCAATCCTGATCAAAATTCCAATAACATTGTGCACAGAAACAAAAAGAACAATCATAATTTCACATGGAAGCATAAAACATCCTGAACAAAAAGAATAATGATGGAATTATTACAATATCTGATTTAAGTTTTGCTGTAGAATCAATTATCTACAGCAAAAACTATTATCAGGAAAAGAAATACACATATCAATGGAATAGGGTGGAGGATTCATAAGTATTCCCACACAGGTATAGCTACCTGATTTTCATGTGATTTGGAATATTGTGTGTGTGTGTGTGTGTGTGTGTGTGTGTGTGTGTGTGTGTTGGGCATTGAATCCAAGATTTTTTTGAATATTCTAGACAAATGTTAAGCCATTGAACTAGATCTCTAGCTCAGGCAGCTAATTTTTGACAAAAAAAAATAAGTCACAAAAATTATACATTGGAAAAAACAAAACAGCCTCTTCAACAAATGTTGCTAGAGAATGTATTCACCTGTGGGGAATTTCTATTATTTGCTCTGTTCAAAAGTTTCAATGTAAGACATGAAGATAATAAAGAAAAACATTCCACAATGCAGGAATAAACACAGATTTCCTGAAAAAGCTTATAACTCAGGAAAATAATAACAAGAATTGACAAGTGTGAGCAAGAGAAATTGATACAGCAAAATAAACAACTGAGGAAATTGATATCAACTGAATGGAAATAAATATTTGCCAGTTCTTCATCTGACATGGGATTAGATTAATACTAGACTGTGTAAGGAACTAAATGAACTTAACCCCCAACCCTCTCTAAATAATCCAGTCAACAAATGAAAAAATAAGAATGAATAGAAATTTACTCCACTCGGGAGACAGAGGCAGGCGGATCTCTGTGAGTTCGAGGCCAGCCTGGTCTCCAAAGTGAATTCCAGGAAAGGCACAAAGCTACACAGAGAAACCCTGTCTCGAAAAACCAAAAATAAATAAATAAATAAAATAAAAGAAATTTACTCTTTCATTTACTCATCAAAGATGAAATACAAGAGGAAGAAATACATGGAAAAATGTTCATCTTCTTAGTCATCGAGGTACAAAAAAATATTAACTCTATGTCATCACAGCTAAAATGGTTATGATTAAAAATCAACACCTACAAATTCTGGTATGGGGCAAATGAACTCTATGTATTGCTGGAAGAAATGTAACCCGATGTGGTAAGTATGGAGTACCTTCAAATGAAAACGACCCAAATAGAACTACTGTATAATTTATTATTCCTGACAATATATTAAACAAGCATAGAGCAAAGATGACCTAACAGCCTTGCTTATTGTGGCAGTGTTCACAAAAGGTATGTGTTGGAATTAGCCTAGGTGCCCTTCACACTTAGGATGAAGGTGTGAAGAAAATGTAGGGTGTAAAAAAAAATGAAGTTTTATTTATGCATAAAGAAAAGCTAGAAGTAGCTAGAGTAGCTGCCTCTACCAGGGTAGAGAGAACAGCCTTTTTCTAACTGACTAGGCAGGGCAGTTTACATAGGATGTCTTGGGGGTGGAGTCAACCAGGGGTTGACTTGAGGCCCAAGGTTCTACTGTCCTGCTCTATGATTGGTTGGTTTCACAAGTCAGTTGGCCAGGGACAGAGATGGCTCTGATCTGCCTGAGCCAAACTGTGTTTCTTTCTGCCCTAATGTGAGCCATATTTTCCTAGTTCTGGGCTCCAGGGTCAGGGTTTGTTTCTTTAGCCAGCCCTTTTCCCCACAGTTGTGACCTTGTTGGAAGAGGTATATCATTGGTAGCAGGCTTTATGGTTTCAAACCTACTCTGTTCCCAAATAGCTCTCTCTTCCTCATAGTTGTTGATTATGTACCCTGTAGCCATGAGCCCAAAATTAAATGTTCTCTTTTTATAAGTTGCCTTGGTTATAGAGTTCTGTCACAGACAATAGAAAAGTAACTATGACAACTCTATTTCCTAACCATTCTAAAGTCTGCCTCCTTTTAGAATTTTAACCTTTTTGATGGCTTTGATATCATCCTAGAAACTCCTGTAGAAATGTATTCAACAATTGTAAATGTTTTTGAGATTCAGGGCCATTTAAAGAGAATAATGGGACAAAAAGGATTAAATGGAGTTGGGAATGGGAAAGGAGAGTAGAGGAATGGAAATGAGAAAAGATAACTAACACTAAAGGTCTTTGAAAAATCCATATGGAAATCTATTGTTATAGAAGCTTTCTAACACACACACACACACACACACACACACACACACACGAGTAAAAAGAATGTAATGAAGTTATTATATAAAGGGGGAATGACAATGCCAGACAAAATAGGATATTAAATAAAAAAGCCCATGGGTTACGTTTTTTTAGTTGTATATCAGTGGGCTTTCATAGGCTTCCACAAATGCAATGCAGCTTTTGGCATTGAAGCAAGTAGGCACATGCTAGACATAAGCATCTTGTTCCTGAACTTACCAGCTTTTGGAACTATAAACCAAATAAATTATGTTATTTACAAATCAGTCAGTCTGTGACACACTTATAGAATCAGAACACCAGGTCTTGCTGAGAACCCATAAAATATATTTTGAGTCATTCACCACTTTTCTCTACTTCTGCAATTTTTAAAGGCATTTCTAGTATTTCTGACACTGCACCCTTCAATTTTGCTTTTTTTATTTGCCATTTTAGAAATCACTTCTATCACAAAATAAATAGTATTAACATGTCAGGTAATGTCCCTAGTAGATGTGCAATATTGTTTTCTTCCTCGTAGTATGTGTAAAGTTGTAGTTCATACAACAAAAAGAGTTTAAACAATGGTATTTCTTCTTATACTTCTTTGATAATTTTTAGTTCATGTCAAATCTAAAACATTTTTACATAATACTCAAGAGTTAAACAATAGGCCAAAATTACACATATCTTCATAAAAATGCTTGGCAAAATATATATATTTACCTTGAGTAATTGACTATTGAGGGAGAATATGTAATTCATTCATTCATCAGATACTTTTGTTTGTCTAAGTTACAGATAGTATTAATCAAAAGTAGTAACTTACATAAAAAGCTCCACTGAAATATCTGTGTACAATACACAATATATGTGTTTTACTTGACAGATGGTATGATTATTTTCAGAGATAATGTAAATTTAGGCTAAACAAAATAAAGACAGTTGGGCAGCAGGCAGAGTCCATTCCAGAAATCCACAACTTGTCAAAATGCAGTGAACAATTGACCATGGGGTACCAATACCCAATTGATACATCTATAATACAGCCCTTAGATCTAAGCTTCAAGGAACATCACAGAAGAAGCTGAAAGATTATAAGATCCAGAGAACTAGAATAGAATAGAATGTCTGCTATAAGATAAATTCTACACCTGACATGGAACCTGCACCTAGTAAACTCTTACAAATATGGTTGCATAAATAAGACCCTCAAAATGACACCACTTGACATGCCAGCACTGCTAGGTGCAAAGCTACCAGCTATTAATGTCTGCTAAGAGGGAGAATCAAAGTTCTCTAGGGATGAGCCCATAATAGGTTAGCCAATCTCAAGTGATCATCCCTAAACACATATGCATATGAGCAGCACTAAATGGACCAGAAGGTTGTAGACTTCTACATATACATATAAAACAATAATTTTAAATATGATATCATGAATTGAGATGTAATACAGTGTTCATGAAAGGAGTTGGGGAGAAGTTGGTATAGAAATAATGAAAATAAAGTGCTGATGTATAAATTTCTCAAACAATAAATATTAAAAACAAACATAGTAATATAAATAAGCCAAACTAAGGTTATTTTAATACTTCTTTTTTCTTCTGGGCTCCCCCATTATGGAGGACTGGATTTTAAACAACAAATCCTCTGGAACATTTTAATTTTTGAGTCTTATAAATCCTTCATAAACACCAAGGCCAGGAATTTCAGAAATCTCTTATCTCTTTCTCGTCGGCCTCCTAGTCACAAATTCAGACACCTAATCAAATAAACTTGGGTACATTTTTTTTTGAAATAGTGTTTCTCTGTAGCTTTGGAGCGTGTCCTGGAACTTGCTCTGTAGACCAGGCTGTCCTTGATTTCACAGAGCTCTGCCTGTCTCTGCCTCCTGTGTGCTGGTACATTGTTTTTTAATATACTGGCCTCAATATTAAATCTAGAAACTCTGTTCCGCGGTCCCACATATATCAGCTCAGCAGCATCCAGTTTTATCTTCCTTTCATCATCATCTCACACCCTTAAGATACACTCCCACATGTATTCTAAAGATTTTTGTTTGATTGGATTAGCAAAATAATGAAGTTCTTTACTGGCGTGGCATAACTATTCATCAACTACTCTTTATATCTCATCTCTGCTGGCATGCTTAGCCTTGAGACTAGTTATTAGCCTTGAGACTAGTTATGGGGCTAAGGACAAAGATAGTTTCTTTGTGTTGAAGGACACATTCTTGAAAGAAATTCATTGCCTTGTCTACAGACAAGACAGTATGAATCGCTCTGTCAGGAGCCAGGAAGAGTTCTCCCACACATCAGAGATTCCCCCACTTTTAACTACTGACACCTTTCAAGGTTGGCAATTAAATTTGCATTGTAAGTCAGCTATTACATAATGAGGCATGGGTTTGATTTTTCTGTAACTTGAGCTGTATGGATGCTGGAGAGATTATCTTCCAGGGCACATATAGAAAACTTGAGATTTTTTTTAATATGAAACTTGAGCTGGAAAAATGCATCACTCAGGTAAATTTTTTCTTTTGTAACTTTATCCAAAGTTGCTAAAAGGAACTAGGCTGCACTGATATGTTTCAGGCTTGCTTCCAACTCACAAAGATTTGCCTGTCTCAGCCTCCCAAATGCTGAAATTAAAGGTATGTGCCAAAACATTAGACTTTATACATAGTAAAATTGCTTTATTTTTATTATAAAATTTGTTTGGAAATATTTTGAATTCTAGTTGTATTCTGAAAATATATCTTTAGTGATTTTTCTGAGTACTTTCTTGAGTGGAAATCATTTAAAAGTGTGATATAAAGTACTAAGGAAAGAGCTGGTGCTCATATGCACATGGAGAATTTACACAGTAAATTAGATCATTGACCCCTGTTAACTAAACACTTAAAGGTCCTTCAAGCAGCACTCCTTTGTGATCATGATGAATTTAAACAGTTCCAGATTATTTGATACCTGTTACAAATTAACACTTTACAATAATATAAAATAGTTTACAAACCTAATTAGGAAACAACAAAGCTGAGGAGAAATAACATTTATTTGGATTTGTAAAAATCTATTAATACTACATAGAAAGCAAAAGTGAAATTATTATTAACCAAATTTTAGTTTTTGATGTAATAACATATAACTTTGAGCTTGTATCATTATAATTCAGTTTAAAAGTATACAATATTTTAACGATATAAAACATTTTCCCAAACAATACAAGTATTATTAATTTATTGATACATTACTTTGGTAGGAAAGTAGTAAATGAGCAAAAATTGGGTGAGGTGGTATTCTAGTAGACTATCATTACAAAATTCAATATTAAATGAAATATGTTCTAAATCAGTTTAAATAAATAATTCTTATAAAACAAAAGGATAGATAATCTTCTAAGAATATTTTCTGAAGTTCTGGGAATTTTCCATACAAATGATAAAATTGAAATAAAGATCCATCTATCTTAATGAATATTAAGATTAAATAATTTATTTACCGATCAAAGAAATATTTAATTGTTTAAGAGTTGCTCATAACCATAAAATGTTCCACTAAACAATGTAATTAATGCACTCAATATTTATGAGTTCACATTTTCCTTGTTTAAAATAGTTGACATTTGAAAAGTTTTTGTACATTTAGTGATTAAGAAAAAATTATTTAAGGTCATTGAGTAACTGGCACACAAAACATTTTATTGCCTTTCTTTCTCTGATTATAAAAGACTTCAAGTGCCTTTCACCAGATGTTCATTATAGGCACAAAAACATAAAACTCATTCACAGCAGGATCATACTGCAATGTTACATGTCATTAAGTTACCTTAATGAAAGTAGACAAAATTCCTGTTCCTTGGACCATTTAATAATTTCCTAAAATAGTCCAGAGTTTTCAATCTTGCCATAGAATGGCATATATAAACAACAGAATAATGTTAGAATGACCAATATGATAAAAGGTCATTTGGAGAAATAAAGACTCAACTTTAGATTAGTATAAGCATGGTTACATATAGGAGCATTTAGAGATGTATGCGTACATAGATTCTAAGATGCTATTTGTTCAGTCGAGAGTGCCTGGTAGCAAAGAATCATGATTAGCCACTGGACATCTAGCACAATGGTCTAGATTTTTAATATTCTCCAACAAAAAGACACAGGGATCTTGTGAAATAGCTGATCTTATTACAGGGGAAAGATATGTAGAAGATGATTCTAGAGTATCTTGTAGCACCAGAAATAATATAAGAAAGCCCCTAAACATTATGGTTTCTATCAACAGAATACAGGACTTCTTTGAAAGAATTCATATTGATTGAAGGTGAACAATTTTGAGAAGGCTGTTTCTTCCACAGCATGACACTTTGTCATGCATCCTTTCCTCTGCTCTGGTGTACAGTATCCACAAAACATCAACCAAAGCAAATTTCCTCTACTTCAAGTTGCTTTTTTTCAGACTTTGGTCACAGTAGGCAGCAAAGTAGCTAATATTAACGTAAAGAGGAGACAGAAACTGACTAGGCAGTGTAGAGCCAGAACTCTGGATTTGATGATTTCAGAATGTCCTTGCTTCTGTGGTCAGGAAAGGCAGAATAAAGTTCTCCTTTCTTATTATTCCCTAAGTGGGCACCATAGCCTACTGAAATTCTAGTCCAAACACTACTCTCTTCTAGAGAATGCTTTATAATTTGGTTGCTAGACTGTCAAGGAAAAAACAGATTATTCCTATTCCCCAATTATAGCCCATCTCCTAAATGATTAGGAGCATATTTCTTTAGCAAGGTGAATAGTATTACCAGGACTATGTTGAACCCTCTTAGGGCCAATATATTTTTTCCAGGACAAAAACCTCTATCTCTGGCCCTCAGTGAATACATATATTCCAAGCCAACCTGCACAAAAGAGCATTCCTCTGGAAGGCTAAGTGGCCTTAAGCCATGAAAAGCAGGAATAATCATCCCTTTAATGTAAAAATATTTTCTTTTATGGAGAGTCCATCTTGGTGTAGTCACTTATGAAGCCACAGCCATAGGACTAGACTAAAACTGTCTGGTTCTCTGACTTATGCAAACATATAAAATTTTCCTTTATCTTCTTTTATCTTGTTTACCATCTTTTTATTTTTATTTTTTTTAATTTCTCTGAAATAATTTCTCCTTTTGCCACATGGATATTTCTCCAAATTCCATTGTTAATTGTGCTTCTCTAACTCAAAAACCATGATTTTCTCTTATTCTCCATTTTCTTCCTCTGGAATTTACCAAGATTTACATCTTGCTTGCCCTGGAGTTTTTCTGTTAAACTCCGAGAAAAATGGTCCCCAAGTATTGCTGGAGGGCTTCTCTCCAGTTTCCACTAAGTCCCGCAGTCCCACAATCCACGTATAAAATAATCACTCAGACACTTATATTATTATAAACTGTATGGCCGTGGCAGGCTTCTTGCTAACTGTTCTTATATCTTAAATTAACCCATTTTTATAAATCTATACCTTGCCACATGGCTGGTGGCTTACCGGTGTCTTTACATGCTGCTTGTCCTGGTGGTGGCTGCAGTGTCTCTCCTCTTTCTTCCTGTTTCCCCAATTCTCCTCTCTCTTTGTCCCGCCTATACTTCCTGCCTGGTCACTGGCCATCAGTGTTTTATTTATATAGAGTGATATCCACAGCACCCAAGCTTTTAATTAATTAATTAACTGTCTCTTCTGAAATTATTTTAATAGAGAAACTAAGAACTCTGAGAGGAAAACCTGTATTTCCCCAGTAACTTGTGGTATCCTACATGGGACATGTAACATTGCAGGTGTGATTCCATAACATTTCTAATAACAATATAGATGAGTCTGTATGCAACTAGTTTATTTGATTGATTTTTTTGCTTTTAATTTCTAAAATAAGATTTTTCAGTGTACACAAAAATATTTAGATTATATCTAACAATATTTATACTATGTGTCAACTTTAAGCTAATTGTATATTTTCCACATAAGCTATTGTTAAGATCCAATAAATAATACTTTGTCTTTCTTTACTTTATTTTATTTTTGAGAAAATGTCTCACTGTGTATCCCTGGCTTGCCTAGCACTTACTATGGAGACCAAGCCAGCCTTGAATTCATAGAGATCCAACTGCCTCTGTTTACAAGTGCTGGCATTAAAGACATGAGCTACAATGCCTAGTCAAAACAATCATAACTTCAAAGTATTTTGTTGTCCTAAACAAAGGTGGTGGGAAGTAAGTAGGTCCCTTTGAACAGTAAATTGTAATTACTATTTTCTACACTAATAGAATTTAAGACCATACACATTACAAAATAAGAAAACTTGTTTTATCTAACCTTAAGTGTGTCTGTGATTCAAGGAATCTTTCTAAGAAAGAGTAAAAAGCAATCTTCACAGTAGGGTTGATTGAATTACAAGTGTAAAACAAAACAAACTATGTTGTTTCATCATACAAATCAAGTTATGGAATCCTGATGAGTTGTAAATCATTTATAGAGGACTTCTGTTCTAGTTTCCTTTTTGTTGTGATAAACACCATAACCAGAAGCAACATGGGTCTGAAAGAATTTATTGGGCCTACCCTTCCAAATGAAATCTGTCATTAAGGAACTCAAGCAGAAGCAGAGGCAGGCATTGAAACAGAAGCCATAGAGGAATGTTGGTTACTAACTTGCTCATCTATCTTTCTTAAACAGCCCAGGACCACCTGGATAAGTGGGGCACCCTCCATAGAGGGTTGACTGTACTACATTACTTAACAAGCCAGAAATGCCACACAGAGGTATCTGTAGGCCAATCTGATTTTGTTAATTCCTCAGTTGTGATTCCTTCTTCCCAGGTATGTCTAGGTTTATATCAAGTTTACAAAAATCTGTGACAGCTTCATATAGTAGAAAAAAGATAGAGTGAGGGAACATGGCAGTTAAAATAGATGCCATAGATTATCACAATTATCTGTAAAACAAATTCTTAATCTAAAATTAATTTCATAGCTTGTTCTCTTGTCAAATATATTTAGATGCCCTGCTTGACACTGTAAAGTCAACGATGAGAATATTGGTTGACATAAAAATACTAACAATTTGTTTGAGTGTCCAGCATGTTTGAATATAACAAAAACCACAATTTAATCTCAGGCTGATATCCTCAACACATGTAGATTTTAAAGTCTCACCTGTAGTTCAATCTATTAAAACCTAGCTCCTGGCAGGTAGCATGTTTCAATTATTTCATTGACAGAACTGTCAAATAATTTTACCCTAACTTGATTTCCTCTATTATAATTATGTTTTATTAAGGTAAAGTATTAAGAAGGTTAGACGTCTTGTAAAAGATACAACTATGTTGCCTCCATGCCACTTATTAAATATGTAATTCCAACAAGGATTTGGAAAGACTTTATTACTATTTGCCTCTAAACCAATAAATTGAAATAAGATCTAATTCTAATTTTAAGAATCATCAGTGTTTAAAAATTACAGATGTATAGAAATTGCCAATATTGCAACTCATTTGGAAAGAAAGTATGAAATATTACCATATTCATTATGTCATATGGTTTAGAGCACTTAATTTTTACTCTCCCCCTACCTACTTCTGAATAAGGTTCATTTAATTAAGGAATATAAACCATTTTTTGAAAAATTACTGTTTTTTGACACATGACAGTTTTTTTCCAACATTTTCTTTTTGACATTCATTTATGTTGGCAATATTATGTTTAATTTTACACGATTCATTGATTTTTAAGGCTCATCAGCTGCTCTTTTATACTACTTTCTTGACTTGACATTAATATTTAATCAATTTCTCAGTTGGAACATTCTTCAGGTAATTATATTTATAAAGGTCATGTGAGTGATATATTCTCAAAGCCATTGCCTATCTGAGAATTAATTTTGCTTTGTCTTTTAACATCATTTATTGTTGTAAAAAATCTGAACTCATCCGACATTGGTTTTTCTGTGTCTAAACTACTATTTGTTTTTACTGCCTATATTCTTGTAGAATTTTGAAATATATCTTCCAAGTAAATGTCCTCTGTAAGAATAATTCTATTCACATGTCTTATTTTGTCAAACTCATATCTCTAATATAATGTAATAAACTCTCCATTTAAAATATTTCAGAATATATTGAGGTTAATGCTCATGGATCTTTGCGGAAGAGAGAAAAGAAAGCATGTAGGATCCATAAATTATAGGTAACATCAAAGAACCTGCTCTACAGAGACAAAATTACAGTCACACATATGAACTCACAGCAATTGTGACAATATGTGCAAGACTTTTACAAGCTCAATACAGATAGAATCCCAACATAGACAGAGTAAGGATGGACATGAAATACCACTAAAAGCTGAAGATCTATTGTTATTTGATAACTGCTGGGAGAGGAAGTGTTAACATCAATCCATGTGAGTCTATTTAATGGGTAATAGGGATTTATTGAGATATAAATTGAGGAAATCCACTCACGAATACAGAACCAAGTAAACAGCTGAAGTCGTTCTCTGTTCTGTTCAGAGGCAAATGCACTTGGATGTCTTATCACCCCAGTAAGAAGGAAGATGGGTGCATGTGACCCCTTTCCCTTTCCATCCAGCTGCCCAAGGAGCAACACGCCAGCAGACCAGTAATGCCACAGCCACATGGCAATATATAGCTTAATAGAAGTGGATTAATTTAAGATGTAATATCTAGCTAGCAATAAGCCTGAACCATAGACCAAACAGCTTGTAATAAATAATAAGCCTATGTTTTTTATTTGGGACCAAGTGACTGCAGAACACAGGAAAACTTCCTGCTATAAAGGAGAGTCAGTTTTCTTTAATGATGTGACCTGTGGTACATAGTCCACATGCCAGGGAAGGCCCTATTCCCAAGGGTAGTTAGGCAATACAAACTGAATGCCCTGGAAAAGAAAAACAAAAAGAAAAAAGTTCATGGGAGTTTAAAGAGGGAACAAACATGTTCAAAAACATTGTTTGAAGTTCTTAAAGTTACTAAAAATATTGAACAAAAACAAATGTAATTAGCAAAATTCAAATAAACCTCTTTAGTCTTATATAGGAAATGTATTGAACTTATAACATAGCAATAGAGCCCATGTTGTAGTCTCTGGATCTCCTAATTTTGTGATTCCACTAGACATCCAAAGAGGTAAAACCCAAAAAGAGAGAAATCTTAAGAGGATTGTGATGTGGATGGCAGTGGCACAGGAAATTCTGTAAATATAGCAGCCTTCTGAGGACTCAGTGGTACTGGGAAGTTTTATGGGTATCACTACTTCGATGAGGTCACAAAAAGACAGGAACAGAGCCACTTGGTTAATTTCTGCCTCTAGTTTGCTCAGCTCTGTGAAGGAACAAGCCTATCTCCTAGCAGAGCAGGAGTCCCATGGGTCCATGAATGTTACATATTAAATATGAACAATTACTCCCTTTATTTCTTATAAACAAACACTGAAGTTAGGTTAACATGGATACAACAAAAGAAATTATCCTCATGTGGAGACAGAGAAGATATTTTACCATTATTCAATTTTAGGTTAAAATAAGAATGTTTTTGTCTTTGCTTGTTTTTGTTTTTTGTTTGTTTTTTCAAACAGAGTTTCTCTGTGTAACCTTGGCTGTCCTAGAACTCACTTTGTACACCAAGGTAGCCTCGAACTCAGAGATCCATGGTCTTGTCTTTCTTTCAGGGTTGCAGAAGAGATAGTGGAAGTATGGGAGATGTGGGCACTTTCAAAGAATTTAAAGATCTGTCTTTTCCAGGCAGAGAGTAACTCCCCAGGTCTCCCCAGAAAGTGTCCTTCCTTCTATCATCTAGATCAGTTTCCACTGGACCAGTATGAGATAACATCCCTGTGGAATTCATACCTTAGGTCAACAGGGCAGTTCTAGTTTGTTCACAAGTTTTTGGTCACCAAACAATTTAACTAGCTTAAAAGAGCTTTTGCATGCTCAGTACTTGTTAACAGCACCTTTCTTTTTTATTCAAACAGCAAAAGTGAGATAGGTGCTGAGAGGAAAGACAAGAAGTGACAAAACCCATATCACTAATTAGAGGAGACTATGACTACCAGGATAAAATTAAAAATAATAATAATAATAATAAATCTCCTCAGGCATAAACTCTAGAAAATCTTCTTGGAGCCGAGTGCAATACCTGAGAACCATTGGAAAGAATCCTTTTGCACTACAATATACAGGCCTTAAATTGAGCATAGGTATCTAAAGGGACCTTCCTTGTTAGAGAGAAGACTAATATGGAATTGTCAACCTGGAAATTTCACCTTGCTAATTTTGGTGGCAGGGGTGGGGAGTGGCCCACTCAAGGATGTGGGAAAGGGGCTGGAAACCGAACAGTTGCACCTTTCTATCATTTCATAATAGGTCAGTCAGAAAGGAAGGTATTTTAAAGAAACACCCATGTGTCAGTCTGATTATCAGCCTATCAAAACATGAGAAGGAATTTGTTTTCAGCTTGTATGGCCAGAAGTACACCTTTACTGTTCTACCTCAAGGCTATGTTAATTCTCTAGCCCTGTGTCAGAACTGAATGAAGAAAAAAAAATGTAAAATGGGAGGATATGACTGCTCCTAGGTATGAATGGTGGGGAAGGTTTATTGTGGATAAAAGGGAGAGGACAGCAAGAGGCAGAGACATCTGGGAGAGTCCAGAGTAAACATGACCCTGGGACAGACCATGGGAGGAGAGGAGGGGAATGGAGAGCCAGTTGACCAAGAGGGCAAAGTGTAGACCAAAAGGGGCCAGATAAACAAAATGGCTGGATTATATAGGGAATGGCAGCTGGGGGAAGTACAGCTCAGCCCCTGGGCTGGAGAGATTAGAGTGGGAGGCAGGGTACTCCAGCCACATCCTATAACAGGCAGGGACTGAAGGATACTGGGAAAACCTTGTGGCCAGGTCAGCTTGGTATGTTAAATAGTCGCCTCAGTTAGCCATTTGTCCTGGGTTTGAAACCTGACAATAACTGTTTGAAGAGATCTTGATTATCTGCCTCTTTCACCTTATACCCATCTTCTCCACTATACTGATTACACTGATTGAACCAAGGGATGAGAAAGTAGGAACCACTCTGGACTTGTTGATAAAGGAAATACATGTCAGAGGACATAAAATTAACTCAAGCAAAGTTCAAGAGCATTCTATGTGGTGCATGCAGAGACAATCATTTTGAGTTGAAAAAATAAAAGACTGTATATGGCCTTTCTCACCACCAAAAAAGATGCACAATGCTTAATGGGCTTATTTGGATTCTGAAGGTAGCACATTCCTCACCTGAGTATGCTACTCAGGCCCATAGCAAAGAGATTGGCAAAGCTGCTAGCTCTGAGCAAGGCCTGGAATGGGAAAAAGGTCTTGATTGGGTACAGGCTGCTTCACCACTTGGGTCGTACAATTCCTTGCACTCTGGTACTTGAGGTTTCATAAGAAGATACAGATTCTGTTTGGAGTCTCTGGCAGGCCTCTATAAATCACAGTGATGGCCCTTGGAACTTTTGGAGCCAGGCTCTACAATGATCTGAAGAGAACTATTTCCCCTTGAAAAACAGCTCATGGCCTATAGTGGAAACTGAACATTTGGCAACTGGCCAGCAAGTTATCATGAAACCCAAGCTACTCATCATGAGCTGTGTACTGACTAGTTTTATGTCAACTTGACATGAGATAGAGTCATCAGAGAGGAGGGAGTCTCAATTGAGAAAATGCATGCATAATATCTGACTGTAGGCAAGCCTGTAGGGAATTTTCTTTTTTTATTTTGTAATTTAATTTAATTTTACATATCAGCCACGGATTCCCTTGCTCTCCCCCCTCCCGCCCCACCCTTCGCCCCAGCCCAGCCCCCATTCCCATCTCCTCCATGGCAAAGACTCCCCTGAGGATTGAGTTCACTTGGTAGATTCAGTCCAGGCAGGTCCAGTCCCCTCTCCCAGGCTGAGCCAAGTGTCCCTGTATAAGCCCCAGGTTCCAAACACCCAGCACATGCACTGAGGACAGGTCCCGGTCCCACTGCCTGGATGTCTCCCAAACAGATCAAGCTAATCAAATGTCTTACTTATCCGGAGGGCCTGATCCAGTTGGGGACTCCTCAGCCATTGGTTCATAGTTCATGTGTTTCCATTCGTTTGGCTATTTGTCCCTGTGCTTTTTCCAACCTTGGTCTCAACAAGGAATTTTCTTATTTAGTGCTATATGGAGGAGTTCCTAGCCCTTTATGGGTGGTGCCATCCCCAGGCTAATGGTTCTGGGTTCTACAAGAAGGCAGACTGAGCAAGCCAAGAGGAGCAAGCCTGTAAGCAGTACTCTTCCATGGCCTCTTATATCAGCTCCTGGCCCCAGGTTTCTGTCCTGTTTGAGTTCCTGTCCTGACTTCCTTTGATGATGAACTGTGAGGTGGAAACAAACTGAATAAGCCCTTTCCTCGCCAAGTTGCTTTGATCATGGTGATTTATCACAGCAATAGTAACCCTAAGACAGCTTGGTATTATCTGACAGACCAAGCCATAAAGCAGGACATGCACATCCACAATCCATTATCAAATCAAAATGGTATATGCATAATTGGACATTAGCCAATCTACAGGTTACAAACAAGTTACATAAAGTAGTTACCAAATGCTTTAAGGTTTTTACTCCTGTTACAAAGTTTTATGCTTCCAAGCATTCAACTATAGCAGTGGTTCTCAACCTTTCTAATGTTGCAACCCTTTAATACAGTTCTTCATGTTGTGGTGACCCTAACCATAAAGTAATTTTCTTTGCTACTTCATAACTGTGATTTTGCTACTGTTATGATTTTTAATACAAATATTTGTCTTAGGTGACGCTGTGAAAGGGTCCTTTGACCCCAAAGGGGTCAAGACCCATGGGTTGATAACCACTGATCTACAGCCTTCTTGGGTATAGCCTATGATCACTTGACTCTTTGAAAAAGAGAAGGTTAAGGCCTGGTTTACTGATGATTCTACATTCTGTGCAAACACCACTCCAACTCTTTCTGGAACAACTCTTAAAACATGAGTGAAGGAAAATTGTCATAGTGCTTAGAAAGTGAAACAGTGCACGTTTTTGTACATTGTGTGGCCTGTGGTTTAGGTTGGTGATCAGAGACAGAATCTTGGTTGGAAAATTAGTGAGAAAGACATTTGGCGAAGAAGTATGTTTCTAGAATTCTCCAAATGGGGAAAGTATGTAAGATAATTATGTCTCATGTAACTGCTCATCAAAAGGTGCCTTCGAAGGAGTGAGTTCAATAATGAAGTAGATCAGATGGCCCATTCTGTGGAAAGAAATTGTTATTTTGAAGCCATCCTTATTATTTCCTAATTACCTTCCTCATTATTATGGCCTAATGAGCAAGGTAGCTATGGTGTCAGAGATTAGGGTTATGTTTGGGTACTAGAAAAGACTTCCATGCAACCAGGCTTACCTGGCTACACTGAGTACCAGATCTACCAGTAACAGAGACCAATAGTAAGCCTTCAATATGGCATCAGTCGTCGGGTATATAAGCCAAAAACATAATGATGATAGATTAACTATATTGGACCACTTTATTCATGGAAATGCAGCACTTTGTCTTTAAAATGAAGTAGATACTGATTCTGTTTATAAATGTTCCTTTCCTGAATATAATGCTTCTCCAAAAATTACCATATATGGATTTACAGAGTGCCTTATCCAGTGTAATAATATTCTGTAAAGAATTGCTTTTGACCAGGAACTCATTTTACAGCTAAAGAGTTGTGATAGTAGGCCTGTACTGATGGAATTCACTAATCTTACCAACATTTCCCACAATCCTGAAGCTTAATAACATGGTGGAATGGCCTTTCAAAGACAGTTACAGTACCAACTAAGTGGCAATATCCTGGAGGGATGGGGCAGGGTTCTCCAGGAACTGACAAGGAGAATTAGAGAAACATATGAAGATAGGAAAATGTGAATGGGCCTTCTAAAATGGCAATTTCTTGTTCCCAGAAGACATTGTGAGAACAGATAGGAAAAAGGCATGGGTCAGGTATCTAAGCTGGCTCAGTAAGGGAAAGGAGAGGACACAGGGGCCCAACCCAGAGTCTGTTAAACAGACTCTCATCTCTTGGCCTTCTTTCATCCTCAAGGTAGTGCTTTGCCCCAAGAAAGCTATTATTTTTCTCTTTCTCGTGTAGGTCTTTTGTCTTCCTTTGATGTTCAATTTCTTTGTCTACCTAACAGAAAGAATTTGACAATCCCTTACATAATTATCAGCACCCTTGTCATAATTCTTGAGGGCTTATATACAACCATAGAATTGATCATTACTGTCCATCACTTAGAGGACTCCCACCAAGCAAGGGGAACTCTGCAACCATGACTATTGTAATTGGAACCTGCAGTCAGTATTCACTACTGTTGTGAGTAAAGAAAGTAGGGGTTTGGACTACAACAGAATGGTACCCTTTGCTCTCATGTGGCTAAAGGGAGATGATTTAACTTATGTCTAGACTTTCTGAGCTGAAAAGGGCAAGCCAGTCTTTTCACAATTAGCTATCTCATTTAATGGGTGAAAAATCCATCAGTAGTGAGTTCAAAATGATCGATCCATAGCCAGTTATTTTGTGGCTTCATGTAAAGGGTATGTAGGGTAGGACTGTATACCAATTATTTATTTGTGGTATTTTTTCACTTCAGTCACCACCTCATTAGCTTATCCCGGCCTGGTCATTATGGCCAGGGAAATCTCTGGATATAATAAGATATTGTTAACCTAGCGACCAAACCCCATGTGTCCAAGAAGTTGGCTATCAAATCAAGTGTTTTGAGGAATGAAAGCATCAACAATGTCTTGGGCAAAAACAGTGCTATAGGGAACTTGGGCCTGAGTCCCTGAAGGTAGGGGCAAGAGAGTGATATGGGCTTAAGAAATAATGCTAAAGATGAAACTGAGAGAAGGGAGAGAACGTGGTAGGGGTGCTGAGTAATGAGTAGGTAGGGAACATACCTACTCCTTGGCCTACCACTCTCCAGGACAGACTAGCCCTCACTAACCATTCTGTTTTAACAGGCTAGAGATTCAATTCCAGGTGGAGTAGAGAATGCAGGTAGGGGAAAAGGAACTTCAACCCAAGACTTCACTATTTTTCCTCCTCCATCTTGTTGCCAAAGGAACAAACTGAATCCAAGATTGTTCTGAAGTCACCACTTCTTTTCTTTTTTATGTTTTTTTTTTATTTTATATAAGAGATTTTCTAGTTGTTTTACATATCAGCCACAGATTCCCCTGTCCTCCCTCCTTCCTCCCCAACCCACCCCCATTCCCACCTCCTCCAAGGCAAGGTCTCCCCTGGGGAGTCAGCCCAGTCTGGTACATTCAGTATTCAGTTGAGGCAGGTCTAATCCCCTCCTCCCTGCACCAAGGCTGAGCAAAGTGTCTCAGCATAGGCCCTAGGTTCCAAAAAGCTGACTCATGCACCAAGGACAGGTCACTGCCTTTCCAAACACTAGGCAGATTTAGACCTTTATACATTCAATCAACAAGACCTAATTTTCATTTGTCAGGAGGCATGGCCTGAATATGCTCTGGGTGGTAGCAAAAGAAATGGCTACCTCAGGGGAGCTGCAATTATATTATCCTTCAGCTAGACTGCTGTGGAATGGTCTTTCTGTACACTGTGAATATTTGTTGCTTCTGCTGGTTAATAAGGAAGCTGTTTGGGGCTATGTTAAGGCAGGATAATAGCCAGGCAGGAAATCCAAGAGAGATACAGGGAGAAGAGGGCGGAGTCTGGAGACATGATCCAGCTACCCAAGGAGGAACAAGACGCCAGCAGACCAGTAATGCCACAGCCACATTGCAAAATATAGATTAATTGAAATGGGTTAAGATGAAAGAGATAGATAGCAAGAAGCCTAAGCCATAGACCAAACAGTTTGTAATTAATATTAATTATTTTATTAGTTGTTGTGGTCCAGGAGAGACAAAGGAAAATTTCCAGCTACACTAGACCATTTCTGTAAAGGAAGGGAAAATTGTCCAAGGTTCTCTATATTCAACCTTTTGTTTATTTTTGAGGCCACCCAGAATTGGCCCATAATTTTCAACTTGATCCCATTATTTTGAGAGTCATTTGTGGTTCCATTCCCACACTCCCTAAATCATGGGATCACCTACCCAACCTTGTTACCCTGTCACCAAAATCCACAGATCCCAACCTATCCACCCTGGTTTTCCCAGAATGCTGTCCTCTGAACCCTGGTGAACCTTAGAAAATTCAACTTCAGGTTTCCTGACCACCCCAAGAGGTCACTGTTTCTCACATTAGAGATAATGGATGACTTCACACCCACCTATGTCCAGAGATATTTTTAGTTAGTGCAGCTTAAAGATACCAAAAATGAATTAAGTAGATTCACTGAGAATTCTGAGCAATATGTCAAGCCATGAAAGCATATTAATAATCTTTACAACATATCTGGGGGTCATTCTCATCACAGAGCAATGGTTCTCAACCTTCCTAAGGCTATAACTCTTTAAAACAGTTCCTTGTGTTTTGGTGACCTCCCAACAATAAAATTATTTTGTTGCTGCTTCATAACTATAATTTTGTTACTATTATGAATTGTAGAGTAAAGATCCACTGTCATAGTAGATAACTTGACCTCAGTAGAAAAACTGGATTGTTGCGAAACATCCCTCACCAAGTATTTGATCTTGGGAGATCACAAAACCTCTGATTTTACCTTGTTGTTCTAAATTTTTTGCCTCTTTTCTCAACCAGCTTTTTCACTGTAACTGCTGACTATATTCTAGAACAGCTGAAATTAACTGATGTCAGTCATCTGGAATGATTCTATGTGAGGTAGACCACGAATTTAACATCTGTTTTACATATGTGGATTGTATCCCATATGTAACTACTGCTTCCTTTATATTTTTAAAGTCCCTTGTTGAAATTGGTTGTAATGTATATGTCATATATGGCTCGGGGTGTGTGTCATCTGTTGGCTTTTCATGGACAATAACAGGATAAGCCATTGTATGAGAGCCATTTGGAGATGTTACAACCTCTATGGTCTTGACCTTCTGCTTATTAGTTCCCTTGTCATGTTTACTGAGAGTTTCTTTTAGGGCTTGCAAACGAGCACCTAGGGTCTGTTTTAGGGAGTGAACCTCTTCTCTTGTAACGGACTCCATATTTCTCATGGAATCATAGAAGTTTTTATGTTCCTCAGAAACACATGATTCCATGGACCTTATCCTATCAATTAACGATAATCTTTCTTCCTTATATACTGTCTGAGTAGCCACAACTTCACTCTGGAGAGTTAGTGTTCTATCCATTAAATATTCATATTTATTATCAATAAAATCAATTTTGGGTACAAGCCTGTTTTGTACATCCTGATTAGCAGATTCTAGAGAAAGAATCTTTTTCTCTAAGCCTTCATTGCTATCTTTGAAAGCAGATTCCAGAGAGAGAATCTTTTTTTCTAAGCCTTCATTGCTATCTTTGAAAGCAGATTCCAGAGAGAGAATCTTTTTCTCTAAGCCTTTATTGCTATCTTTGAAAGCAGATTCCAGAGAGAGAATCTTTTTCTCTAAGCCTTCATTGCTATCTTTGAAAGCAGATTCCAGAGAGAGAATCTTTTTCTCTAAGCCTTCATTGCTATCTTTTAAAGCCTGTATCAGTCCCAATAATGACTCATCTTTGTTCTTAAACCAGTGTTTGAACACTGTGTGAATTATTATGATGAATGCCAAAATGGTACAGCCCAGATATGCCTTAGGAATGTCGTATATTTCCAGGAAGATGTCATTCATCATACAGGCAAAAAGGTTTTTAAATTCTTGTGAGATAATGTTGTCGGCCATATTACACGAATTACTCAAAATTTGTTAGTCAATTTTAAGGTGTAAAATTATCAAGTACCTTTACTTGAAACAATATGCTTACCTTTCGTGTAGTAGCCCTTTTCAGCCAGCAGGTGGCGTTGGTACAGCTCCGAAACAGGGCCTGCTGGCGATCTTGGCTGGGGTCGGAGGGAGATGGCGGAATGGCGGAGATGGCGGAAATCTGAGCTAGCACTCTCCTGCCTCTTTCGCTGGTCTGGGGCTAAGCTAGGGAATTGAGATAGGACTAGCTGCTCCCTTTTTCGGGAATGGAACCGTGTAGGTGTTCCCTGGTTATATGGAACTTTGCAGGCGGGTTTAGGTACCCGCCAGCTAGGGAGGAGACGGCGGGAGCCGCCCAGGCCTTTGGAGTTTGCCCCACGTGAGCGCCACAGGATAATGGAAAGAACATAGCTGTGGTAATGACTACCACATGACCTAAAACCAAAATTTGCAGACCTGTGGTGGTTTGGATAAAAATGGCCCACATAGGCCCAGAGGGAGTGGCACTATTGGCTTTGTTGGAGTAGGTGTGGTTTTGTTGGAGTAGGTGTGGCTTTGTTGGAGGAGGTGTGGCTTTGTTGGAGGAGGTGTGGCTTTGTTGGAGGAGGTGTGTCACTAGGGGGTGGGCTAAGAGGTCTCAGAAGTTCAAGTCTGGTCAGTGTGTCACTGTCACTTTCTACCCTGGGGATCCAGATACAGACCTCTCAGCTACCTCTCCAGCACCATGTTTGCCAGCATGTTACCATGCTTCTTATCATAAAGGTAATGGGCTAAACCTTTGAACTGTAATTAAGCCCCAATTAAATGTTTTTTTTCTTTATAAAAGTTGCTATGATCATGGTGTCTATTCACAGGAATAAAACCCCAAATAAGATAAGATGCACGTTCACATGAGAACCAAGGAGGTGGCTTGGAGTTTGCTCTCCTGGGACATCAGTGACACAATCATTGCAAGAAGAAGCACTTCAGCACTTCATCTACTGAAGTTTGGAGAACTTGAGGCAAGCAAAGATCAAATATTCCAATGACTCTCAGCTGATGGCTATTTGCCTGAAAGGAAAAGAACCTCCAAAGACTAAAGGAAGTATACTAATAAGGAGAGTAGACCTCCTCAATTATTTCCTGGGGACCTAGTTCTGGGCAAAGCAATCAAGGGGAGACATTCAATAAATTCTAATTAAAATTAAAGTCAACATGGCCCATATCCTTACATTTTATCCACTTATATTGTGGTTAAGATGGCTGGCATGAGCTTCTGGAACCATCCTATCAGAGTTAAGAAATGGTAATCCACACAGCTCCCACCTGTGAAGAAGCCAATGAGTATCTCTCTAGTGGCACATTCCTATTCCTAAAATCCAATGGAAAATTTCATATGGTATTTATGAAACAGCCATCTAAGTCCTAGGTATATTTTGTTCTTCTTACCATCCCATCTGACTAGACTTTGGTCTAACAATTTCTACTATAAGAGAGTTTTCTGAGAATGGCTACCTTACTTTGTGCTATCTTCTTCTTACTGCACTGGCCTCTAACAGTGTCTTCTCCAATCTTTCAACAACTCTGATCCTAAACTCATAATATCCTGGGAAGAAAAATTTATGACCCCATGTCCTGGGCTAAGGTCCCCTCCCCTCAGTTGGTAGATTGTTCTAAACAATAGTATTCTGGCAGTAAATGAATTGGAGACTAGGCTAGCACATCTAAGCTGTCAAACACAGAGCCCCTGATACAATGCCCACTAGAATTTTACTATAGGCCCTTGAACTGGCCTGACAACTCCAACCTGTAGAGATCATCTCTCCTAGATCAATGCCTCCTAAACACTATAGTGATCATTGCTTCATCACCAATAGCAATCAGTGTCATCCTCTGAGACTGGGGACTGAGGAAGATTTTAGGGGACATATGTTAACATGGAATGCAAGAAGGGAACTGATGGAGAGTTCATCAGATCTAAGCAAGTAAGGAAAGCAAGAGCAGTGGCCCCACAATGGTGAATTCTAGTTCCCAGAAGAAATTTCAAGGATAGACAGCAGTAAAGTCCAGAGCAGGTATCTAAATAGGACAAGTAGGAAAAATAGGAAGACATGGGGGTACTATAAAACTACCAGCCCATAGTTTGATTAATAGACTACATTCTGGGCCTCAGTCATAAGGGAGCTCCTTGCTTGCTTCAGTGAAGCTAGAACTTTCATTTCCTCTGCTTCTTTGTCTTGTGTCTTTCTAAGATATTCAATTCTTTGTCCAGTCCATATAATGAGCTTGGCAGTTCTGTAGATGACCACCATCTCCCCAGTTACAGCAGACTGTGCTTTAAATATGCATCCAGTATATGGTACTTTTTCCCCTATAGCCAGGATATAGAGCTACAGAAATTAAGGAGTGGAAATTGAAATGAGTCCATTCATTATCACCCCTAGTGACTCACTGGGGAACACTTCCCTGTGTCCACAACAATATGTGTTCCTGACCTAGAAATTTAGGTTCCAGAAGGGGAAGTGCTTCTGCCCAGAGAAACAAAAATATACTATTGAAATGAAAGCTAAGACTTCCACTTGGCCACTTAGAGATTCTGACACCCTTAAGTCAATAAGCCAAGAAAGGAATAACCATGTTAGGAGGATAAGATGATTGAGAATATCAAGAATATTGGACTGCTTCTCCACAATGGGTATGGTAGATTATATCTGGAGTACAAAAGATTCTTTAGGGTATCTCCTGGTATTATTATTTCCTGTGATTAAAGTAAATGGGAAACTTCAACAACTTTATCCAGGCAGGATAGCAGAAACCCCAGACCCTTCAGAGATGAAAATCATGGCTCCAGGAGAAGAACCAAGACTTGCTGATGTGCTTGTTGAAGGTGCAAGAAATATAGAATGGGTAGTAGAGGAAGAAAGTTATAAATATTTCCCAAAGTCACATGAGCAGTTCCAGAAACAAGGTTTATAAATTATATGACTGTTTCTGTCCCATTTTGTTAAGTACATGTTTGTGTTCTTATTCATTCAATAAGTCCTATACCTTTAGAGAAACCCAAATAACACAGTATATATTCTATAAGGTGGTTAATATTTAAAATATATAAATAATTTTTAAAAATCAATAGCAAGAAGAAACAATTGAACCAACAAAAAGATGTACAATAAAATTTATAAAAATTCTTTACCATGCAAATAGTTATCTGAATGAATAGACAAACTTCAGAATGAGGGGGAAAAGTATTTCTCAGGTATATATCTAAGAGCATCAATGCTGTAGAACAATCCTTTTGTACACTGTGAATATTTATTGTTCTTATTGGTTTAATGAAGGGCTAAATGGCCAATAGCTGGGCAGGTAGAGGTTAGGTAGGACATGTGAACAAAAACAGAGAGCAGGGAAGAAGAAAGGCAGAGTCATGAGCCAGAAGCAGAGAAAGCAGGAGAGGAACATGCTTTGCTGGAAAAAGGTACTGCCACATGGTAGAGTGTAGATAAAAAATATGGGTTAAGTTTTAAGAGCTAGTTAGTGAAAAGCCTAAGCTATTGGCTGAGCATTTATAATTATAATAAGTCTCTCTGATGGTTACTTGGGAGTTGGCTAGCAGGACAAAATCTTCTGCCAACCAATGGCACTCAACATCTGGGGCCATGTACAGCCACATAAAGCCTAAAAAGTAAAATAATAATAATAATAATAATAATAATAATAATAATAATAATAATAAAGTTCAAAACACAGAGACAAAGGCGATCTGATAATTGCCTACTCTTGGGTACGCTCAGTGCTAATTACATGGCACAGCTCTTTTAGGAGGCCCTGCTAGCAAATACTTAAACATTTAAATGGCATTTATGAGCAGATGGCAGAGTGTTACTCAGTTGCAGTGTGGGCTCAAAATCTTCCCAGATTTGGGACAGTAAACTTAGCTTCCCAGTACCTCTGCCATGAGGCTAGGCTCTCAGGGAACCAAGGGTGGGGGGCGCAGGGAAGAATCATGCATTTTGAACTAGCTCTCAGGAAGTGGATATTATTATCAACAAGAGTCTGCCAGCCATTACATTCAGTAAGTGACCTTTTGAGTACATAAATGTGTAAGGGGTTGGGTCAGAAAATTCTACCTCATTGGTAATTCTAGGGCTTAAAGCAGTCTCTTAAAATGAAAAACACTGTCTGGTGTTGCTGTTATAAAACACCATGACTAAAAACAACTATGGAAGAAAAAAGTTTAATATATCTTATAGTTCCAGAAGAATAAGAATTCATTATGGTGGAAAAGGCATAGCAGAAAATGGCCAGGCATGGTAGCAGAGGCAGGAAGCTGAGAGACCACATCTTCAACTGTAAACACGAAAGGAAGAGAGTGACGTGAAATTGGAGTCAGGGTATGAACTTCCAAAGCCTGCCTCCAGTGATTTATTTCTTCCAGCAAGACCATCCCACCTCCCCAGCTAGCACTACCAACTGGGGACCAAATGTTCTAATATCTAAGCCTATGGGAGCATTCTCAATCAAACCATTGTGTATCCCTATCAACAAAGACAAATACAAAATGCACAATTTACTACAATATGGAATAATTTAATGTCAAACTAGCTTAAAATAATGCCCAAAAGGACAAATAACACAATAAACTGGCAAATGAATTAAACAGATCATTCTCAAAGGAAATACAAATGGCCAAAAATATACAGAAAAAATTTCAACCTGCTTACTACTGGAAAATTGCTAACCAAACCCACAATGAAATCCAATCTCATCTCTATGAGAATATTTATCAAAGAAAATAAGAAAATAAAAATACTAAATGTGAAGAAGAGGGAAATATTATGGGTTGTTCTTGAGAATGTCAATTAGTCCACCAATTATTGATATCAGAATGTAGGCTTCTCAAAAATCAAAAAGAGGAACAACCCTATTACTATAGGGTACCTTTTATGGGTACTTAGTTTAGTTGATAAATTTAGAAACAGACTTGGAAGAGAAATCAAGGATAGTTTCATTGGAGTTTTAGAGAAAAAAAAAAATAGAGCAGGCAAACTGAATATCTTTGTAGTTGCCAGGAGAGAGATATGTCAGAATAAATAATAATAAAACCCTGCTTTCTGAATTAGAGATCACAAGTACCACAGTACTGATTTTTCAACTCCTAGCATCAGTTCCTAACAGCTTCTCAGTTAAAAGTAGGACTTCATGAACTCCTCCACCATCCCTCAGGGGATTATGGCTGCTCCATCTTGTCCAAAACTTGTATATGCAGTCCTAAGCACTTCGAATTCACATATACAGCTGTCCTACTATGTCAAGCAAATACCCCTTTGCTACGGACATCTACTCCACCTGACCCTTAAAATCTCCCCCCCCACCTTACTCCGCCAAGAAGATCCCTAAGCTATGGGGAAAGGAAGTGTCACATAAATGGACTATTTAGAGCAGAGCACCCCACTGTCTCTTATTATCTGCATGTTGACAAGCTGTGGGTATCTGTATTAATCACCACATATAGAAAAAAGGAGCTTCTCTGATGAGGGATGGAAGATTAAGACTTAGGGGGCAATTTATAACTATGTCCATTTAGCAGATTAAAATAGCAGGCTGTTCCCTACTGCCTATAACCTACCATGCCATGGCTTTTAGGCACAGTTAATGGTAACAAATATGAGTTTAATCTTGTACAGCAGTCTTTAAGTCCAATTAGACCATGGTTGGTAACTTCCTGAACATTTGGGTCACTTCTGCACCAGTGAGAAGTTATTACTGCAACTTGCAAGTTTCACAACGAGGTGAGGTTTTTGATTATGTTTCTACTCCTGTAGCTTGAATGGCATGGTCTAGCAATATTAAAGCTAGCTGGTAGGGATGAAGCACTAAGGACAGTACTAGCTTGACTTATCCATTTCCTATCTCACTACTTCAGCAACAGGCTCTTACTATCATGTTATGGAGGGTGAGGAAAATCAATAGCAATATCCTTTAATGTATTGGAAAGACCACTGCATCCAACTAACCATCAAATTAAGAATAAATGATTTACATTGCTCATCTTGAGCTTTTAATCTGACAGTCTATGGTACCTTGGAGAGGCATTGTATCAGTTTAGGTAATACCTTTTAAAGGCCCTTTATGTATGCATATGTATATACTTTAAGAAGCTTTTACAGGATTACTTCTCCATATGGCTTATAGCGTTAGTTATCCCTCTATGCTATTTTCTATCCTGCTCTTTGAGCTCATAACCTACATAGCCCTTCTTGTTCCATTATTCACCCTTTTTTCTTCATACCACATCCACTTTATTCTCCTTCCCATGAAACACTCCTTATATCTGTTTACTAATTTTCTAACTTCTAGGAGTACTAAAATTTAAACACATTCATATAAAGATTCAAAGCTAGCATCTTCATATAAGAAAGAACATGTAATTTCTACCTTTCAGAATCTGGGTTACCCCACTCAACAATTATTTCTAGTTACATCTGTTTACTTGAGAATGCTATCATTTCATTTTTCTTTAGCGCTGAACAGTATTTCATTGTGTTTATGTAAAATACCTTTATCATAAGTTGATGCACATCTATGCTCTTTCCATTTCTTGTATATTGTGAATTAAAACATGTATCAATGAACATGGCTGAGCAAGTGTCTCTTTAGTAAGATATATAGTCCTTTGGGTATATATGCTCAAGTGGTGTAGCTAGTTCCTATGATGTATATGCTTTTTGAGTAACTTTCACACTGATTTCCATGTGGGCTTCAACAATTTGTGCTTTTGCCATCAATGAATAAGAGTTATTCTTTTTCCATAATCCATACTAATGTTTGTTGTCATGTTTTTTGGAGATTAACCATTTTAACCGAGGTAATAGAAATCTCAAAGTAGTTTTAATTACATTTCCCTGGCGGGTAAAGATTTTGTACATTAAAATATCCTCAGCCACTTGTACTTCTTCTTTTGAGAATTCTGTTTAGTTTCATGCCCCATTTTAAATTTGTGTGTATGTCTTTGTATGTGTGTCTGTAGTCTGAGTTATTTGCATAGTCTAGACACAAATCCTGTACTAGTTGTATAGTGGGCAAACACTTTCCCATTCTTAGAATGCTTATTTACTTAAATGATGATGCCCTTTCCTGTACAGAAGCTTTATAGTTTCATGAGGTCCTCATTATGTGATTGCTTCAATGATTTATCCCTGGAGACTCTACCTGTTCTCCAGTAGATTATTCTCCAACCATGAACATAGAAGTAGCATTAAGTGGACTCAGTGGACTTGAAAAATGAGCATATTTATTGGAGAGAGAGAAAAGCTATGGTGGGGATAGGAAAATAAGTTGGATGGATGGAAATGATAAAATTGGTTAAAGCACATATGCATATCTGAAATTTTCAAAAATAAAAAAAGATTAGAACTTCATAGAAATCAACTGAAGTAACTAAGTTGTTTATTGAAAGTTGTTGTTATAGTATCATAATCTGTCATAGTTTTTAAACTTATGAATATAAGGGTTGTGATTAAGAGTACTAATTGCTCTTCCAGAGGATTTGGGTTCAATTCCCAGCACCCACATGGTGGATTATAATGCAAAGGCATCAAACGCCTTCTTCTGATATTGACAGGCACCAGGTCTGCATGAGGTGCACAGACATACATGTATTCTGTATATAATCTTTTATTTTTTATAGTGCTGTTCAAACAATAAAAAATAAAAACTATTGTATCTTAAGTGGAATGTAGCTTCTGTATGTTTATGTTTTCACACAAGGTAAAAAGCATACACAGAATAAATATGACTGTTTCCTTTAGAAGGAGAGGAGGAGGAAGAAGAAGATGAAGAAGAAAGTAGGAAATCTGAGCAATAGATGTCTAGGTGGAGCTTCACTGAGGTTGTGCTGGAGTAGCTTTTCAACAAAGCTTGAGAATTCCCAGAATCTCCCAGAATGTTATGGCATTATCAGTTTAGAATTTTATCTGGTATGTAAAAAAAGAGAAAGAAAGAACAGAAAAATGTTGAATGCATTTTCTGAGTTTAGAAACTGGGCAGAATTAGCGACAGATATAACTGCATTGATAGAGGCAATTCTGTATATGTATGTATGCAGTATATGTGTGTATGTATATGTGTGTGTGTGTGTGTGTGTGTGTGTGTGTGTGTGTGTGTGTGTGTGTGTGTGTTAGTTACTTTTTGTAAGTCTTGGTTACTTTCATACCGCAGTGAAAAGACACCATGACCAAGGCAACTTATACGAGAAAACATTTAATTGGGAGTTTACTTACACTTTCAGAGGGTGAATGCATGATCATTATGGTGAGGAACAGACAGGCAGCCATGGCACTAAAGCCATACCTGAGAGTTTACATCCTGATCTATAAGCTGATATCAAAGAGAGAGAGGGAGAC
Organism: Peromyscus leucopus; assembly: GCF_004664715.2. Lineage (NCBI taxonomy): Eukaryota > Metazoa > Chordata > Mammalia > Rodentia > Cricetidae > Peromyscus > Peromyscus leucopus. Next base: position 72,702,855 of record NC_051083.1, read on the forward strand.
TGGGCCTGGCATGGGCAACTTAGAGAAGAAAGATTTTATTGATGGCTAGCTTATATTTCTGATGGTTGATCCTGAACCATATGGCAAGGAGGATTGCATCTGGCAGACAAGTATGGCACTGGAACATTAGCTGAGAGTTCATATGTTGATACAAAATCTGAGAGAGAGAGAGAGAGAGAGAGAGAGAGAGAGAGAGAGAGAGAGAGAGAGAGAGAGAGAGAGCAAACTGAGAATGGTGGGGGCTTTTGAAACCTCCAAGTCCATCCCAGTGATATATCTCCACCTAAGATCACACCTCTTCTCCCTCAATGATCCCTGATTCTTGAGAAAGTGCTAAAAAATGTTTTTTAAGATTATATCCTCAACTGTCACTTATTCTCAACCTCTTGTGCAATCATAGGTCTCTGAATTCACCTCCATTCACTCCAAAGAAAGGCTCTCTGATTAATGCTCAGAGTAGCTTTTGTCTGTGGATTTAAAAAGTAGTTATTTAGAAGGTGTTTGGATGCTTATTTCAATTTACTGAGCAGTGTATGTTCTCCCTGAAAAAAGCCTCATGTATTTTTAACTGGGTTTATAGTTCTAGACATTCATTCCCTTTGTGGTTCAGGCCTTAAATAACACAAGCTAAGAGTAATTGGTTACTCCTATAATAGTTGTGCCACTATTGTACAAAAATGCACTTCTTGCAGGGCAAGTTGGTGTTGTAGTTCATAAAGCTGACAACTTAGTAACAACAGTGATGCCTTTATGCTACTAGAATCTGTCATTGCACCGATCTCATACTATGAAAGCTGGCCAGCAGGAAAGAAGATTCCAGCTCAGTTCAAGCTTGATTTCTCCATATTTTGTGAAACTGTGTGATGCCTTCAACAATTGGTTCTTATCAAATAGTTCTGGAATGGAAATCAGAGGAATGGCAAGAGCTTGCATTGTTTTGAGGTCTTCTGTGGTCTGCTGGCGCAGCAATGCCTATGGCAGTCATCTTATACCTGGCATTGCAGTTTTTGTTTAATAGCCCACTTGTAGTATTGCCATGATCTAGTCATGTACCATATCTGTCTTTTTGGTTGGGTTATAAGATATTAGGTTTTCATGTGGCTTTTTCATATCTTGTTCGTTTCAGTTAACTCTTTCCCTACAATCCCCTCATTTCTGATATTGTATCATGCCACTCCCCAACAAAATTGCCCCATTGTCATTATTCTTTCTCTCTACTCTCATTTTACATATGTACTATATTTCCTACTACATTAAACCAAACTCCTCACGGCCATGGTAACATTTGTGTCCTAGATGATGGCCATATGACTGGGGTGATATTGCATCTAAAAGTAGTTTTTATTTGCATTTTTGATAAATAAGTATGTTAAATACTTCTTACATGTTTTTTAGCTGTGAAAATGGACAATTTTAATGTAGATATTAGTACACATGTTAAAGGAAAGAAAAAGTCACTAGGAAACAAGAAAGACCAATCTATTAGTACAGGCTTCTCAAGGGAAAGTCATAATTAAGTGTCATAATATTAGTCATATATACCATTTTAGAGGCTCTCAAGTTACATCTCAAAGGATTTCTAAGAAACATCTTTTAATTTTCTTTTCATTCATTTGAAAAGAGAGATTATAGAGTGACTTTGCCTTACATGCAATAGTACTTACTCTCTGACATGACAAAACTTGGATCCTCAGTTTTGTACAAAGGTTTTATGACATATCTTTTAAGGTAAATGGAGTTTATAGGGAAAATCCTAGAAAATTACTTGTTATAGCTGTAAAGTGAGAAAAGCCTAAAGCAAATGTTGCTTAATTTATATTGGAATTCTTTAGTCTCTGCTTACGGGAGAGGCATCGACCAGACTTTGGTTAGGGGCTGCTTTCTTTTCTTGTATCCCCTTTGCTTTCCTCTTTGTCCCTCATTTTGCAAACTTTTGAGCAGTTTTCAAAGTATGTCTCTACCCAAGTACCGAGATGGAATTCAGAACCCAATCTTTTGATTAAAAATCATATAACAGTATAAATTAAAAAGAACCAAAAATAATAATAAAGCTATAAAATAGTCAAACTTTACCAGGACAAAATAATATTCCTTAAATGAGCTTCAAAAAAATCTCTCAGACTTCTTCCCATTTACATGTCATTTTAAATCTTGAGGGGGTAAGTGAAAGATAAACTGTGATAGAATTTTTTTCCTCAAAATCAACATGTTACCAAGGATATGAGAGGTGGAGATTCAAAGCTAATTATGAGGGATAGTCTCTCCTCAATGGTCTTTAAACCCACTAATGTGATCTAAATATACCAATCCTGAGTGTATATCCAAGTGTTTATCTGTACCATTTTTTATCCAAGATTGTTGATATCCTCATTGAATTGAATTAAAACTGTTTTTAAAATTAATTGAACACGTATTCTAGTCTCCTTTCTTTTCCTGTGATAAACACTATGACTAAAAGCAGCTTAGAGGAAGAAAAGATTTATCTGGCTTACACTTCCAGGTAACAGTACATCAATGTGGGAAGTGAGGGCAGGAACTCAAGGCAGAAACCTGGAAGTAGAAGCATAGAACACTGCTCACTGTCTGGCTTGCTACTTAACTGTTTTCTTTTTACAGTCCAGGACCACTTGCCTAGAGGTGATACTGCCTGCAATGGGCTTTTCTCTTCTTTATCAATTAGTAATTAAAATACCCCTCACAAACATTTCAGCAGACTGATGATAAAATCAATTACTCCATTGAGAATTTTTTCAGGTCATTCTAGGATGTGTCAAATTGACAGTTAATGTTAACTAGGACAACATGTGCATTAGGTTAGGTTTCAGACCTTAGTCTATTTTCCTAGTGTATTTAACTGTCATTATGCCCATATTGTATATTATTACCTCTACTTACGAGCTGACTAATGTATATCCTTCAGATTTATTCTTCAAGATTGTTCATATTTAGGGCTTTTTGGTGTTCAATATGTAATTCAACATCATCTTCTCCAATTTCTGTAGAAAAAAACATATGTTAAATTCCTAGATTTATAAAAGTAGCATTAGTTATTCAACAATGGTAAGTCTTACCATCTATGAATACTGGGTCTCTTTCTATTAATTTAGGTCTTTTAGTGGCTAGGACTAGAGTTCAGTGTCACAGTTTTGAACTAACATATATGAGGCCCTAAGTTCAATTAGTAGCATTGCAAATAAACAGTAAAAATACAAAACAATGAAACTCCTTAAGTCCTTTAAATTTTAATTTAGCAATGTATTTTCAATTTCAGCATATCATTTATGTTATTGTTTAAATTTGTTATCAAATATTTATAACTTCTGCATGCTCTGTAAAGAGAATTGGATTTTGTTTCCAAAATTGTAATTGCTACATTGTGAACCACTACTTGGTTTCAAGTACTGATTAACTCGTTTACTAACTCTGTTAGCATTTTATGGACTGTAACAGTACTTTCTCATCAGGACTACCAGCCTGCAAATAATGACATGAAGACTGACTATCATTAATTATGAAAACTTGGCCCTAGCTTAGGCTTTTTACCAACTAGCTCTCACAACTCAAATTTACCCATATTTTAAAATCTATGCTCTTCCACGAGACTTATTACCTCTTCCCCATGTTCCCCATCCTGATTCCTCTGCATCTGGCTGGCTACTCTGTTTCCTCTTCCCAGAGTTCTCTCTCTCTACCTGGAAGTCCTGCCTATATACTCTTGCCTATCTATTGGCCATTCAGCTTTTTCTTACACCAGTCACAGCAATACATTTTCACACAGTGTACAAATATCCCACAACAGTAGACTTTTTTGTGGAATTTATGAATGTAAGACCATGTTACCTAAGAATAGAGAAATTTTACTACTTCCTGTGAAATTTGAATTTATGTATGTATGTATGTATGTATGTATGTATGTATTTAATCTATCAACTATGTCTAGAACTTCCAGTATCTGAATGCTAGTGGTGAAAGTAGGGATTCATATCTTATGGACATGGGTAAGAGAATGTTATTGTTTTCCTTGTAATTTTTTTCTAAATTCATTTTATTGTAGTTAGGTAATTTGTATATATACCTTTTAAATTTATTGAGAATTATTTCCTTTTATAATATATGAAGAGTTTTTGAGAGTTTCTCATGTATAGTTGAAAGGAATATATTCTGCTTTTGTTGAGGGCAGTGATCTGTATAGATTTGTTAGGCTTAGTTGATTTATTGTATTGTTTATCATTTGATCCTCTTGACTTCTTCTGTCTTGTTGATATATGCATTTACCTGTTTGTTCTGATCCCTCTCCAAAATTGCTTTTTAAAGTCTGTGTTTCCACAGCAACTTCTTCAATGCAAGCTTATTTCCTATATTCATCAGGAAATTCTTCCAGCCTCTTACCACCACATGTTTAAAAGGTATTTCCACATTTGAAGACATTTTCAAAAGCTGCATCCTCTCTCCTGGATTCAAATTCTCGTTAATTTGACAAGAATGGTATACAAAGTCAAAGAGACAGAGTACAACGAATAACAGAAGTTTATTTTCTCCCATTCATGGACTATAGATATTAGAAGAGATAGTATTTTCAGAATTTGTTTCTTCTAAGGTTTCTTTCTTTTATTTGTAGATGGTTCTTTCCTCTGTATGTCTTCAATCAGTCTTTTTACAGAGCTAGGTCTAAAATTCTTATTTAAAGCAGTCATATTGAATCTAACTCAATTGTCTTTTATCTTAATTATATTTCAGCATACCTATATTCAAATACAGTCATATTCTAAGATATTAAGATTATACCCTATTCATTGGAAAAGGGTGACAAAAAATAACTGTAAAACATATCTATTTTCTGACTGATATATTTCTTTTTTTTCCAAGTTTTTAGCTAACGTATGTCTTAACTAAAGTGTGATAACAAATTTTCCAAGTATTATAGAACAGATATAAACTATGCCAGTTTTACTTTATGCTTTCAGAGACCTATCATTAGGTATATAAATATTTGTAATTACTATAATCTTCTTTTCTCTATTTTTATTAATTATTTATCATACTTCCTTGTTTCTTGCAAGAGGTTTTAAAGTTTTTAAAAATGGTATTTGCATCTCATACTGGTTTTTTTGTTATTATTTAACCGAAACATCTATTTTCTCATGTCATATTTTAACTATTTGTACCTTTGGATCTAGAGTAAAACACTTATAGAAAGCAATCAGATCAATTCACCATTTTGACTATTACTGACATTGTCTCTCTTTGATTTGTGAGTTAAATTTATTTCCATTTAAATAACTATTCTGAAGGAAGTCCCCCTATGATTTTGTTATTTAGCTATCCATTGTTTTTGTTTGTCTTCTATGGCACGTATTTCCTTTGGTCCTTTAGTTCCTTTATTGTAATCTTCTTTGGTGTTCAGTTTTTCATTGAATTCTTATTTTGTTATGTATGTATTCTATAAATATTTTACAGTTATCATCAACATTTCTTATAATATTCTGAAGTTATAAATTTCAGCTTTGGGTGTGCAGTACTGGCCCCTTCATATGTTCCAGCAAATCACAGGTAGGGTAGATATTGGGGTGTCCCAGCACATAAGCCTGGTTCTGGGCCTGGGTAGTTGCAGGGTTGATCAACCTGCCAGCTCTCCCCTGTCCTCACTACCAGAGTGAATTCTCCAGCATTGCCCTGGCTAGTTCACCCTCTGCAGCAATGAGCAAGGAGTTGGGCACATTCTCCTTCTTTCATGCTCTCAGATCTCAGCTTTCCCATAATTACAGCATGAGGGGCCACTCTCTTCAGTGCTGTAGCTAGTGAGGTGCAGGAACAGCTCTCCTACTCTTATGACCTCAGGGCCAGCTCTCCCATCTGCCACAAGTGGAGAAGAGGTAAGAGGTGAGGGCACATGCAGATGAGGAGCAGGGGCAGATTTTCCATGCTCATGTTCTCAGGCTGGTTCACCCAAGCAACTCTTATTTCTGATAATTTTATTAGATGTTTTAGTGCAAGTCCATTGGAGCTTTTACTACTTAGAATTAATTGACTTTGCTAAATGAACAGATTTATATATTTATATATTATGGGAACTATCGAATGTGTTTCCTTTTCTTCATTCCTTTTTGTTTCTGTTTTTTTCAGATTACTAGTGATATTTATATAGCCAACCATATTTTTATTTCTTTTTGTTTTCTAAATCTCTTTTTGAAACATTTTAGTTCATTTTTATTAAAATTATGTCTTCCATTTCAGAAGTTTTTTGATTCCTTTAATCATTGCTATGTCTTTATTGTTACAATCATTTTGTTCTTGTGTCATTTTAAAATGCTTCTCTGGCATATTGATAAAAAGATTAATAAATAACTTATTCCAGGAGAGGGGAAAAAACAAAAACATGGAAACAATATTTAAACATTTGCTAAAAATTTCCAATTTTATGTAAAATATATAAATCTACTCATTTAAGAAGTCAATTAACTATGATCTTTCAGTCTTAAACAAGAACATGGGCTTCATCATTGGTCTCTGTTGTTCTATATAACACATAATACATTACATGAGTTTTCATATCATTCTTTCTGACTTCTGGAATATATGACTAATATAGTCTTACAAAGTTAAGCACTGAATACTGAAGGAAGGGGTGTTCTTATAGATATGTTACCTATGAACTGGTCTTTTTGTTCTAAAGCCAATATTTTCAGAATATAGGTATCCTTAAAGTAATGTTATCAATATTTCAATAGTCATATCTTTAATCAAATAATATAAATATACATGTTCAGACTAGAGCTAAAGAATTTTTAAAAAGATAGTAATTTTTATTTGTTTCCTCAGACTGACTCCTTTTCATTGTGGTAGGAAAAGAAGCATATTACTTTATCTGGGTTGAATTCCACTAATTCTTTTGAACAGAAATGTTGACTCCAAGTGAATAAAGTGTTATCTTTTTTTTCTATTAACTCCACCAATGGGGTCTAGTATTATTTTAAACATAGTGATAATTTTACACTCTTTTGCTTACTGACAAAGTCCTGAACTTGTCATTATACTTAGGTTTCCAGTGGATTCTTGTACCACCAAGAAAATAATACAATAATATTTGCAGAGGAGAAAATACAAAATTAGATTTATTGTAGTGATAGAAACTAAAAGCACTATATACAAATTATTGTCATAGTAAGAATTAATAAAATTATACTTCAAAACCATAAGAGCAGCTCTAGTGGAAGGACACACAACCAAGAACATTTGAGCAGAACAAATTTGTCTTGATGGGGGGGGGAAATTATACAGAATGTATGGATGGAGAAGGGGGAATAAATTTGGGAAAAGTTGAATATTATCAAAAAAAATTATACAAAATTCTTTCTTCCTTTCTTTTTAGTTCTCTTCATTAAAAAATATCCTATTTGCTACTTTCTTCATTTATATCTCATACTTAGTAGTTCATTTTTCACTTTATATCATTTCTTTTTAAAAATTATTTTTATCACTTTCGATTATGTGTATCTGTTTATAGATATTTGAATGTGAATTCAGATTCCTACAAAGACCAAGGAATTGAATTTCCTGGAGCTGTAGTTACAAGTGGCTGTGAGCCAAGTGAGTGGATCCTGGGAATTAAACTCTGATCCTCTGCAAGAGCAGTGAGAGCTCTTAACTGCTGAGCCATCACATAAGCCTCCATAGCATTCCTTAGTATAAAATGTATTATGTATTTAAGATATCATCATGTGTCATGATAATATAACAAACTTCCAACTTATTCAGATAGTTGCATCAAAATAATATTCATAACATGATGATGCAAATTAATATTAATTGTCCACACATTGCTAAACTACAAGGCTCTTCTCTACTGCAAATACTAGTCAAAATTTATGGCTTCTTGAATAGAATGTATAGCTGCTTGAATTGTTTTTAAAGACTGTTTATCTTTGGGATCATCTCAGAAGAAGTGGCAGAAAGATTGCAAGAATGAGAAGTGAGAGAGGATGAGGGCAAAATAATATTTTCTGGATATGCCAAGGCGACTGTACACATAAAGTCACTGCAACAGTGATTGTCTGCAAAAAAAACCTGCACAAGATCAAGCTGGTGAATGTTCCAATATGGAGGGTGAACAGTCCACAATTCTCCATCTGCAACTGAGGTGCTATTGAAAGTTTATGATTGCTAGGGCAGAGAGAGTCAGTTTTCATTAGGGGTATAGCACCTATGCTCCAATGGATGACCCCACACTCATGTATATAGGGGCAACACAAATTTGACTCAGTGGGCTATTTTGTAAAAGGAATAAAGAAGACATGTAGTTAGGAGAGAGTCTGGTTGTGGGTAGTGAATTGATAAAGGGTTAAGGGGAGGAGAGTAGGTGAATATGATCCAATACATTGTGTACATCTATGAATATCTGTGGTAGTATTATGTTCCCCAAAATATTGTGTACTCTAATAAATTTATCTGGGGTCAGAGAACAGACAGTCACTAGATACAAAGGCTAGAAAATGGTGGCACTCACACCTTTAATCCTAGCATTCCAGAGATAGAAATCCATCTGGGATCTCTGTGAGTTCAAGGCCACATTGGAAACAGCCAGGCATGGTGACTCACACCTTTAATCCTAGGGAGTGATGGTAGAAAGCAAAAAGGTATATAAGGCATGAGGACCAGACGCTAGAGGCTTTTGGCTGGTTAAGATTTTGGCTGGTTAAGCATTCAGGCTTTTGAGCAGCACAGCTGAGATTCATTCCGGATGAGGACTCAGAGGCCTCCAGTCTGAGGAAACAGGACCAGCTGAGGAACTGGTGAGGTGAGATAGCTGTGGCTTGTTCTGTCTCTCTGATCTACCAGCATGGACCCCAATAACTCGCCTCAGGTTTGATTTTATTAATAAGAACTTTTAAGATTCCTGCTACAAATATCTCAAAGAATTAATAAAATTATTTTACTGAAAAGCCCTGCACACATTTTTCTCTTGGAATAACAATGTGAGAGTTAGGGAACGTAATGTTCTCAAATGTGCTGGCCAAGATAAAAAATAAAATTCCACAGGCCTTGAATTGCATAGCACACATACAAAGAATGTAGAAAACAGAAAAAATCTACAAGGAGCCAAATATCTTTATACGGTAAACCTCTAAATCTAGATTAGAACACAGAATGATTCTGCTTTTCTAAACAACTGCTTGAGAGATAGCAGATAGCTACTTGTTCCCAAGAAACAGTGGTGCAGAGTGAGAGAAAAGCCAGTCCTGAAGACTGACATTGGGGCCAGTGCATCAGTTTCTCTGCCTCAAAACCTTCATCTTCTTTCTGTGAGTGTTGATTCAAAAGAATCTCAGAAGACTCTATTTAACAAACTTTGACTGGTGAGTACAGTCTAATGTGTGTATCAGCATCTTTCCCTAGTCCCAGTTCCCTTGAGCGAGGACTTTCCTGAGATTTCTATGATATGTACACTATAATTATACTAAGGAGTTGTAGGATGTCAACCTGTAGACTGTATTTAGACTTAATATTTATGTATAAATATTCAAATTCAATATCCTGGACTTATAAACAATTGTTGACCTTACAGTGGCCCTGTTCTTCTTTGTTGAATGACCTTCCTTCCCAAATGGAAACAAGAAAGAGCTATCAAGAATGGTCCTGAAGGTATAGGTTATGGAATTTTAAAATTTGCTTAACAGTCTCCATTTTATGATAAGGCTGGGTAATACTTAATTTTGCTACCTCATCATATACCAAATCAATGCCAAGTGCATAAGTGACAAAGCAAAATTTCCCACAAGAATAAATCATCTGAATTAGAATCCAATATATATTTCTGGACATTATCTAGACTTTGTCACCAACCACAATAATCAGAGGAAGGGCAATTGGTATACTGGGTTCTAAAAAAATAAATCATCACCGCATGTCTTATGCCCACCACAACAGGAGAAGAGCCAGAAAGAAAGTTCTGAGGAGATATGAGAAGGGTCAAGAGATAAACGTGATATTGTAGTAAGGATAGGACCAGAGTCTGGATCTATAACCAGGGGTGCTTTGTGAGTTGATTTTGTGAATATTTGTCAACTTGTTTTGCTATAATTTTTATTCCATGAATTTTGTCTTATGGTTGCTGGCCAGACCTAAAGTCTTCTAAAATAGTCTGTGATCTGAACTACTTTTTCTATTAACAGTGTCCTACAAACCCTTGATGAACACCCTTGTAGCCTTGGGTAACTAATTGTGTCTGCAAAAAAATAGAGAATCATCCATCTTTCATCACAGGATGGGTCATTGAGAGGAAAGCAGTCTTCTCACAGGTACAAGAAACTTAAAATCCTTATGTTCTTTATTGGTTACTCAACAAGAGATCTGTTTCCACTGGCTGGTTTTATTTAGTTTATAAGGATTATCTCATTGATAATTTCTTGCTGTGGATATCGTTCTATATAAATAAAACACTGATGGCCAGTGACCAGACAGGAAGTGTAGGCGGGACAAGGAGAGAGGAGAATTGGGAAAACAGGAAGAAGGAGAGAGAGACACTGCAGCCACCACCAGGACAAGCAGCATGTAAGGATGCTGGTAAGCCACCAGCCATGTGGCAAGGTATAGATTTATAAAAATGGGTTAATTTAAGATATAAGAACAGTTAGCAAGAAGCCTGCCATGGCCATACAGTTTGTATGCAATATAAGTCTCTGTGTTTACTTGGTTGGGTCTGAGCAGCTGTGGGACTGGCGGGTGACAAAGATTTGTCCTGACTGTGGCCAAGGCAGGAAAACTCTAGCTACAATTTCTATTGGATGCAAGAAAATACAGTAAGTGTTAGATTTTTCAATGTCTAGATTTTGTTTGTTGTTTCATCTCAAGAATGTTTGCTTTTGTTATTGGAGATAGTTAATTGAAATGTGTTACAGATTAATTCCTTTAAAATTGCTTTTAATGTTTGCATGGTAGGTATAAAACATTTACTCTATTATGTACTATGTAGCCATGATCCTTCTAGGATCATTAGTACATGTTCTGAGTGAATATTGACTACTTTCCTCATTGATTATTAAGAGCTTAAAATGTTTCCAGACCTGGTGGTTTGTACATGCTTTGACTTGAATTATGTCCTAGATCTTGCTCTGTAACATTGTAGAGACCTTGCCAACAGTATAACATTTCTTTCTGAGGAAGATTCTTCTTTTGGTAAAAGCAGAGGTGCAATTGGTTTCACAGAGTTTCAATAAATTCATAGGAGTTTCTCAGACTCTCAAAGATGTTTAGAATACCAACAAGTTTCTACCCACATTTCACTGTCTACACCAGCAACTGCCACCAAAAGCAAACAAGTGTAAAGGAAGGCATACTCTGAGTGATTTGGAGAAATTATAAATTTGCATTGGCAATTGAGTAGCTACTGCTTAGAACAAAATAAAGAATCCAATAATATGCTACGGCATAGGTAACAAGGAAAAGTTAGGTATTAAAGAAAGAGTAATATAAAAAAACATTTGAACAAAATTAATAAAATATGACAATTATTCACCTGACCTTGAAATACATCTTTCAAGTTCTATAAGCATAAAAAACACTTTTATGTTTATGAAATCAAAATCCATTAATCAGCTTTCCTCTAATCTGTAGATGCATTTTTTTTTCCATTTTTATATTTCTCCCCTTTACTACATGGCTTGTTTTTACAGTGAAGAGGAAAAGTACCATCTCTGCTTCTTCAGATATGAAAAAAAGCAACAAAATGAATGTTATCTTTTACTTATTGCCACAAAGCAATTATAACCAGATTTTACCTTTACAAGAAGAGCTATAATAAGCACAAAACTTTAAGCAGAATGATGAAGAGTGGACAGTATTTGGAGAAAAACTGACATCGTGTTTATTAAGTAAGTAAGTACTAGAAAATTTAACTCTTAGCCTGAACTAAGACTGACTGCTTAAAGGAAATTAATAGCACATTTGGGCATCTGTGATCAGTATCTTTAGAACGTTCTCAAATGAAGCTTTCATTTCTAGTTGTTAAGTAGTTTAACCAAAAGCATCTAGTAGTGCTTTATTTATTTTAGTATTGCAAGTACATTGGTTGTAGTTTATCACAATGACAACAAAATCTATCATCCTCTACCTAAAGCTATAATAGGAATGTGTTCAACAAGACTTTTCTGCAGAGCATCTAAACTGTAAATTGTCCTTGACCAGCCACAGAAACACAAAACAATTGCCCTGTTAATCTTCTGAAAATAAAGAGTTTCTACACTTCATCTTCAGTGAGAGCATGTCAGTGATGATGATGCTTTATATGTTGCATTTCCTAAGCAACGCATTTTCTAAGCAATACTCTGTACTGATGTCCAGGGGAATGGTGTTAAGAAATATTTTGCATGCTTCCAATTGTTCTCCTTTTAATGTGGCATATGTAATTTAGCATTAAAGATACTTTGTGGCATAATTAGAAAATATTTAGTGTAAAGAAATCAAGATCATGTTAGCTACCAAAAAGAAAAAAGAAAAAGAAAGGAAATATCAACAAACCAATGGGACAGAATTTTTGTACGATAAGAACATTTCATTAATTCAAATTCCAAACATTTTCCTATCTAAATATCATACAGACACACACACACACACACACACACACACACACACACACACACACACACTCTCTCTCACACACACACACACACACACACACACACACACACACACACACAGAGAGAGAGAGAGAGAGAGAGAGAGAGAGAGAGAGAGAGAGAGAGAGAGAGAGACGTGGGGGGAGAGAGAGAGAGAGAAAGAGATTTTACTGATTTTTATTCATTTGAAATAATCTCACCATCTTTTTAAAAATATATATATATATATATAAAACTTTGCAGGATTTTCCTTATATATTGAAAAAGTAGAAAAGTGAGTATCATTGAGTAGATATCAAAAAGTAGCCCCACAATTTTATTGTATATAGAATCTGAAATATTTTTCGACAGTGGAAGCATGACAATGAACACATAGTCCTTTTCTTATCAATGGGTGCAAAAAATTTTGGTGTCAATATGTTACAGCTTCTTTACTAAACTCCAGAACTAGACTTGAATATGAACTAGGGATGTGTAGCTTTTAGGAAAGAAAGTGTTTCAAGAAACAGCCCTACCTAGTTAACATGTCTGTTATATGGGTTTGCTGTGTTAGTGAGCTACAGCTAAATACTTCAGGAGAACAACTTTAGGGAGACAGGGCTTGGTTTTCAGAGGTTTTAGTTCAATATCCATTGGCTTTGTTGTTTCCATGTCTGTCATACAGCAATGAAGTGTGGCAAGAGAGCTTGTTGTAGCAGATCTGCTCATCTTGTGGTAGACAGGAAGTGAAGATAGAAAGTCAAAAACATTCCAGTGCCAAGATATACCTTCCAGAATATCTTCAAGTGTACCTATTTCCTGCAAGTAGGCCATTCTTCTTTGTTATTTTTTAACCATTTATTTTAAAATTTATGTTTAAGTGTGTTTGACTTGCATGCTTGTCTATACTTCACATGTACACCTTGGGTCTGCAGAGGCTGGAAGAGAGTTTTAGACACTGTAGAACTGGAGTTACAGATGGTTGTAAAACCTTATATTGGTGCAGTTCTTGTAGAAGAGAAAAATTGCTTTAAACCTCAGAGCCATGGCTGCATCCCCAGACTCCATTTCTTACTAGGTCAACATTCAGTTTACTTGAGTGAATAACCCACTGAGTAGAACTGGATTATAAAGCTGGAAGAAAAATAATGTGTTTCCTCAAGAAAGAGATCAATAAATAATTCTTGTGTTCTGTCTTTAAACCAAAATTGTGTTACAATTTGATATTCAAAATAAAAAAAAAAAAAAAAAAAAAAAAAAGAGGCCGGGCGGTGGTGGCGCATGCCTTTAATCCCAGCACTCGGGAGGCAGAGGCAGGCGGATCTTTGTGAGTTCGAGGCCAGCCTGGGCTACCAAGTGAGTTCCAGGAAAGGCGCAAAGCTACACAGAGAAACCCTGTCTCGAAAAACAAACAAACAAACAAACAAACAAACAACAAAAAAAAAGAATTAAAAAAACTCTTCAACACATGTGCTTTTGTGGCCATGTATGTTACAGCCAAATCATAAAATTGCACATCTGATACCTAAAGGCTCATGACTATTGTCTTGTTAGAGTTCTATTGCTGTGTAGAAACAACATTATCACAGCAACTCTTATAAAAGAAAGCCTTCAATTGGGCTTATTTTCAGTTTCAGAGGTTTAATCTATTATCCACATGGTAGGAAGCATGTCTAAGTATAGACAAACATGATATTGGAGAATTTGAGAGTTTGACATCCAAATCTGCAGGCAGCAGGAAGATAGAGAGATAGAGACACTGGGCTTGGCTTGGGCCATTGAAAACATCAAAGCCCCCCCTTTTATTTAAAGATATTTATTTATTATGTATAGAATGTTCTGCCTGTATGTATGCCTGAGCACCAGAAGAACGCACCAGATCTCATTATAGATGGTTGTGAACCACCATGTGGTTGCTGGGACTTGAACTCTGGACCTCTGGAAGAGCAACTAGTGCTCTTAACCACTGAGCCAAGCACAAGATAACTAGACAACAACCCGTAACTCCAGAGAAGCTAGCTAACAAGGAAGATCCAAAGAGGGATGCATGGATCTCCCTAGGAAGGGGGAATAAATGAAATCTCCATGAGTGATCTGGGGGTGAGGCGTCACAATGGAGGGTAGATGATGGGGGATGAAAACCTAAGGGGATGGGATGATTGAGCTAGAACAGGGGTAGAGTGGGAAAGCAATGCGAGAGTTACCAAGATGGAGGGAGATATCAGAGTTAGAGTGAAACTCAGTGCTAGGGAAGTTGTCAGGAATTCCTAAGGATTACGCCAGTTTGGACTACTGGAAACAGTGGAGAGAGTGCCTGAACTGAACTGGCTTGCTCCAGTGATCAGATCCGTGAATACCCTAACTGTCATCACAGAACTTTTCTCCAATGACTGATGGAGGTAGATGCAGATATCCACAGCCAAACACCAAGCAGAGCTCCAGGATTCCAGCAGGAGAGAGAAAGGAGGGATTCTACCAGGAAGTGCATCAGGATCATGATGGGGAAACCTGCAGAGATGACCAAACCAAACTAGTGGGAACTCATGAAAGTCGGATCAATAGCTGTGGAGCCTGCATGGGACAGAACTAGGCCCTCTGCATGGCGAGACAATTGTGTAGCTTGATATGCTTGGGGGGCCCCCTGGTGGTAGAACCAGAATCTATCCTTGGTACATAATGGGGCGTTTTGGAGCCCACTACCTATGATGGGATACCTTGTGCAGCCTTGAGGCAGAGGGAAGGGCTTGGACTTGCCTCAACTGGATATGCCTCCCCATGGGAGGCTTTGCCTTCTTGTTGGGGGAAGTGGGGGATGGATTGGGGGGGGGAACTGGGTGATGGGAGGAGGGAAGAGGGGGATCTTTGATTGGTGTGTAAAATGAATGAAAATTTTTTCTTAAGGGAAAAAAAAAAGAAAACCTCAAAGCCCAACCCCAGTGGCACACTCCCACCAACAGGGCCTCACCTCATCCTTTCAAATAGCACCACTCCCTAAGCATTCAAATATATGAGCCTATGGGGAGGATGGGCATTCTTATTCAAACCACCACAACTATCTAATTCAGCTGTGAAATATTCTCCACAGGCTCATGTGTTTGAGCATTATGTCTCTATCTGGTGATGCTGTTTGAAGATATTGTAGAAATTTTAGGACCATGACTTAGTTAGAAAAAGGGAAGCACTGTGATCAGGCTGCCTTTGCTCTTGCTTCTTTCTGCTCCTTGATCTGCTCAGATGTAGACACCATGTGCTGTAAGTTCCTGTTAATGAAGACCAAGATTTTCTCAGCTACCATGACTTTCTTGTCAGTATGGACTGACTGTTCCTTCAGAAACCATGAGCCAAAATAAATCATTCTATTCATTGTTTTCTGTCATGTTTTAGTATAATGACAAGAAAAGTGACTAATTCAAGAATCACAATGCCAAACTCAGTTAATGTTCAAGAGTCTCCATAGTCTTACAAAGTCCAACACTGTTTGAAATAGGACCCCAAGAAAGACACGGGGATCGCCCAATAATGGAGAAATGGCTGAGATCTACATGAACAATCTGGACATGAGTGGGAGTAATGAAGGGCGAGGGGCGAGGGGAAGAGAGCCTGTGGGAGCGGGAGATCCCAGCTGGATCAAGAACAGAGAGGGAGAACAAGGAATAGGAGACCATGGTAAATTAAGAACACATGAGAATAGGAAGAAACAAAGTGCTAGAGAGGCCCACAGAAATCCACAAGGATACCCCCACAAAAGACTACTGGCAATGGTCGAGAGAAAGCCGGAACTGACCTACTCTGGTGATGGGATGATCAAACACCTTAATAGTCGTGCCAGAAACCCCATCCAAGGACTGAGGAATCTAGATGCAGAGATCCATGGGTAGGCTCTCCGGGAGTCTAATTAGCGAGAAAGAGGAAGGTTTATATGAGCGAGAATTGTTGAAACCAAGGTTGGATAAAACAGGGACAAATAGCCAAACAAATGGAAATACGTGAAATATGAACCAAAGACTGAGGGGCCCCCAACTGGATCAGGCCCTCTGAATAGATCTCTGAAGTATTCGAAGGCCACCTGGCCAAACATCCTAATTGTCATGCTAGAAACCCCATCCAGGGAACTGAGGAATCTAGATGCAGAGATCCAAGGCCAGGCCCCAGGTGGAGCTCCAGGAGTTCAATTGGTGAGAAAGAGGAGGGTTTGTATGAGTGAGAATTGTTGAGACCAAGGTTGGAAAAAGCACAGGGACAAATATACAAATGAAAGGAAACACATGAACTATAAACCAATAGCTGAGGAGCCCCCAACTGAATCAGGCCCTCTGGATAAATAAGACAGTTGATTAGCTTGGTCTGTTTGGGAGACATCCAGGCAGTGGGACCGGGTCCTGTCCTTAGTGCATGAACTAGCAGTTTGGAAGCTGGGGCTTATACAGGGACACTTGGCTCAGCCTGGGAGGAGGGGACTGGACCTGCCTGAACTGAATCTACCAGGTTGAACTCAATCCCCAGGGGATTCTTTGCCCTGGAGGAGATGGGAATGGGGGGGTGGGCTGGGGGGAAGGCAGGGAGGAAGGAGGTGGGAGGGGGGAGAACAAGGGAATCTGTGGCTGATATGTAAAATTAAATTTAATAAATAAATTTAAAAAATGAAAAAAAAAAACAAGTCTAAAGTCTCTTAGGAGACTGATGCTGGCTTTCAACTATAAGGTCCTGAGAAATTTAATTAAAAAAATATACTTCAAACATACAATAGTGGAACAGACATAGGGTAAATATTCCCAAAGCAAGACTAAAACCCAGCAAAGAAAACCTTAAGTCCTTGAGCTCCATGCCTGTCTTTGGGGACATATAAGGCACTATGTGAGCTCTGAAAGGAGACATCAATGAACTAATTTCCCAAATAGGTTATTTCATTGTCAATTAGCTCTAAATGAATGATCTATTATGAAGTGGAGCTTGGTTGGAACCATTAATTTTGTCACATGTGTTGTGCCATTGAATGGTATCTAGTCACCAGACCCTTCTTGACTTGTTCTATTTCCATAGCCTTACTAAATATGGTTCACATGATCTGTCTTTTGATTCTGCCCTGCTACTTGCCTGTGACTTATTTTTAGCTGACTCTCCTCTACATTACTGGCATCTCTAACATCATGAATTTCTATGATACCCTCAATTTCATTGTTACATCTTTATGTATTCTTTAAAAGACTCCCTGGAGACATTCCTGCACATTTCCTCGATTTTCAGGCCTTTCTATAAAACTTGATCACATCTTCCATATTCTATACAAGTCCTACATTCAGTATACTACCAAATCCAGTATCATGTGAATGAAGTCAGTATCTGTATCCCATTGGAATAGTAAGCAGTGAGACACACCAACACTTCCCTAGAAGAACATATTTTGTTAGCCTATAAACAAAACCCAAATATTGATTTCAGGGGATTTATTTGAATAATTATTATGTCTTAAGACCAAATTCTTTTCTTCTCCTGTGACTATCACTAAAGCACTTTGCATTTTCTGCACATTATCTGGCAAAAAGTACAGCTTTTTTGAGTCTTAGATCTTAATGTGTACTGTACAGTCTAGTCAAAGAAAGCACAGCAGAGGGAGAATTTCAAGGCCATAGCATTTTGTTAAGTAATGCATATAAATGGGTTCATTCATTCAAAGGTGTTAAAGTTTAAATAAATAGGGTATTTCCTTTTCTTATGTAAATTCCCTATAATCTACATAATATTTTTCTCTTAGTACCCTTATGAAATAACTATTCCTTGAAAGTGATCAATAAAAATGCTGACATGTCTCATTACAGGGCATTAATACTGCTTGAATATCATCCATCCCTTTTTATTACTGTGTTATAGCATAGACATTTTGATGCATTTGGATGTGACAAGTAACCTAGCAATGTCACCTACATAATTCTGAGTAAAACATGTTTATTTTATACCTAATTTTTCATAATCTGACATCAAAATACATTGTGTGTCTGTGTGTGTGTGTGTGTGTGTGTGTGTGTGTGTGTGTGTGTGTGTGTACAGAATTACCTAGTATCTTGCTGGAATATTTAAAATGGTGGAGAACAGGTTTGATGAATCAGAATGGTAGGCTGACAGAAGTATGTATATGTTGCTCTACAAAGAGATTCTAAGAACAATATTTTACAGTTGTTGCATCTCTATTTAGAATATTCAAGGTTTCTTGGGTCAACAGCTTCCTATTTATTCAAATTTATATTGACTAGCTTCAGAAAACAAACCTGACAAAATGATTAATTAGCCTGTATAGCTCATTGTCAGGCTGTAGTTTAATAGAATTAGCAGAGCTCAAGTTCATCTTTAAATACCATCATGGTATTCATATTAAAAATGTCAAATTGCATTTTTCAGTTTTTACAATATCCAACATGACTTATTCCAAATCCATAATGATAACAATGAAAAACTCAACAGGACACCTTATTTAATACACAATGTCCACAGCAATCTAAATACTTTTAGAAAGTTTATTCACTATAGCAAGGTGTATAGATTTGCATTTGAAATACAATATGATGCCAAAAACTTTTAACAAAATCCAATTGTTCATGCAATGAATTTAGCTTTGGTAAAGTAACTAAAGAAGTGATGTAATGTTACAACATTTAAAACCGCATGTTTTAATTTTCTTTTGAACCTAGATAAGTTCTGAAGAGTTTGGATAAAATTATTTATATAAAAATTATATTAATACTGAGGCTGTATTATTTTTGTTATGTATTCCCAGAAATAAAGTTGTTGTAATAAATACATAGATAATTACTTGATTGGACTTCATGCAGAATAAATATCTTAAGTAGAAAATTTCCCAAACAAACATCTAATCTTTTATACTTCATAGCCTTCTTTTTCAAACAGTTCCATGTCTCATTTTATGGTGGCTCTGCCCTCCCCACTGTGCATAATAAACACCTTTAAAAGTTTTGAATATGTATTTTCTGTGTGTATGCTTATGTCTCTCTATGTGCTATACATCCACATACAATGTAATAGAAAATAAATAAGTTGTATTTTTAAAATATATCTTCAATCAAACCATGTCTCATCAACTTAATTTTATTTCACACTAGTCTGAATTGCTATCCTATTATATATAAACCCGATTAATAGACTGTTTCTATTATATATTCCTGTATCATGTGTTTACGGGGCAATTAGAGTAATCCTGTCAAATCCATTTAGTCAACAAAAAATTAAAACTCTTTGCAATGCATACAAATTTACTCAAGATTTTCTTGCCCTTCATCATGCCATTTCTCTATGCTGCTATTTTTATTAGTTTCTTCTTTACTCTGTGTTAGCCATTATGTGGTATGTAAAGTGCAGATATCACTCTGACCTCGAGGCATACATATTAGCTTGCTGCTTTCCCTGAAATGTGTTTTTGACAGTATTTCCTCATGTTGTTCACATTGTTTCTTACACTTAGTGTTTAATACTTTTTACCTTGCTAAAATACAGTCTATGAGGTGAAGGACCATTACTTGCCTTTACTGATACATGTCATTTTTGATTTTTTGTGAGAAGTGTCATGAAATAGAGGACAATCTTACAGAATTACAACTTAAACTTTGAACCTGAACTACATACTTTCTTAGACCAGCAAATTTCCAAGTGTCAGATGCATTAGCACCTAAGTTTTTCTAATAAAATATCCCATGTTTTCATCTTAATTTTTCACTGTACTACATTTTCAATAGAAAAAAAAGAAACTCAACTTAGTTCGCTACTTACAAGCTTTTAACACCTTATTTTTATTTATTCTTCTTGAGGGAATAGTATCTTTTTCACAGAATGACCTTTTCAAGATCCTGTCAAAGAGGGACATGTCATGTAATAATTCAAAAATGATGCAAAATATTAAATTTTGTCAGGTGCTTTAGTTTGATATTTGGACTTCTCTCTTGGAGCTTTAATGATACTGCAAAATATAGTCTTCAGATGAAAATTATCTAATACACTTATTTTCCAACTTTTCCTTTCTTAAATGTCCTTTTGTTACCTTCTAGTTTCCAATGTAAAATACTAGGTCTGGAATGTAAGCTATAATCTTCCTAAATTAATGTAGTAACCTATGTTATCCATTATCTTGCACTCATTTTCAGCAAAAGAATTTACAAAAATATAATTGCAATTAACCTGAATAAAATTTGTATTTTACTTAACTGGAAAAGTTGGAGATTTTTCTTAGTGATAGAATGCCTATCAAGGACAAAAAGCTGCACTCAGGTCACCAGCACTGAAAAAAATCACACACACACACACACACACACACACACACACAAATCAAAAACAGGAAGTTAAGCTGTATCATTTGAGCATATCATATCTCTATGACTTACTGCACTTGGGAAAATAAGGCAATTCCTATTTTGGAAGGAATATCAGACATTCTCTCTTTGGGGCACAGGGTTATCTGTAAAAGCAGAGGGAGTGATAAGGAATTACATGGCTCAAAAAGTAAACATTTTTCACATATGGTTACTTAACTATGGGGAAATCTTGTGAATTTCTTTCTGGATAAATATTTGAACTGGCAATAAACTTTTTTGACTTTTATTTTTCAGACAGGGTCTCACTGGTTTGGCACTGTCTGGCCTACAACTTGTTTTGTTGAAAAGGTCTTCCTTGAACTCACAGTGATTCACTTGCTTTTACCTCCTAAGTGTCCTGGGATTAAAGGTGTGTGTCACTATTCCTGGTCCCTAACTGACAATTTCAATTGTCTGCATCTTCTAGCTGCACACAAGTAGGTACTCCTTATGAATATATTTTTCTAACATTTTTATAAACCATTCCTGCTCATGTAGACATGTAGTTGTGAACTCCAAATCTTGTGATAGAAGCCCCAGTTTATCTTGGGGCTACAATTTAGTAAATACAAAGGCTCTCTGAATAATATATATGCTTTTAAGTATCTTCTCTTAGTCAGTTTTCAAAGTGAGAATTCTACATTCAAATGTTTCCTCCCATTTAGCTTCTAAAATTTAGTGTACCGCCTTACATATAATCTATCTAATTATATTAAATTACACTCAGATATAAATATCCCAGCCTATTGTAACTACACTTTTTTACAAGAGTAACTGCCCTCTATTTTGAGCACAAACTTTCATTAAATCACTGTAGATTTGTAGTTTTTTTGTCAGTTTGTAAAGAAAGTTGAAAAGGAACTTCAAAAGACCTTGGGAAAAGGCAGGCAGTGGAGTTGCAGGTTTGAGAAAGAATTTCCAAAGATAATAACTTTCCAGCAATGTTGCAAGAGAATCAGTCAACTGAGCCCCGTGAAGAGTAGCACCTTTAGGAACCACCAAGAAAAGATGAGTACGCCAACTCCTAGAGATACTTCTCAAAGGGAAGAAGCACCAGAGGTAGCAGAGTGCAGATTATGCAAACACCTGCAATGAACGATTCCATTCAATCTCTGAAACTGAAGGTTCCAGAAACATCCATGAGTCTCCACTTGAAGAAATGGTTGGAAGCAATGAGAACCTGTCAGTAATTGCAGAGAGGGCAGCAAATGTGGAAATGGCCAGAGAAATTCACACTGATGAGGAATTCACTGGAGGTGAGACACTAGAAAAGGTGGAAGCAAAGATGAGAAATAAGAAAGAAAATGAAGAGTCTGAAGCAAAAGAAGAATAAGGAGAATATGGATCTTCCAGCAGCTGAGTACAGTGACAGACCAGCCAGTGCAGGGAGCATGCTATTGTCTTTCAGCAACTACATGTATTATATTAGTAGTGGGGCTATAGATGGCCTGTAGAAACCAGGAAAGGATGCTGTTAGATGCTTATTGTAATTATGTATTTAAGGTGACAATTGCAAGAACCAATACAAACTATAATATAAAAAACTTGTAATTATTAAAATGCAAACTTTGTTTTAGAGCTGGTTTATCCAAGACGCAAATTCCCCAAAATTAATGGAATAAATAAATACAAATATTACTGAGATGCCATTAGATGTGGAAACTACTGAAATTAATGTGTAAAGTATGTGCTTATGTAATAAGACATTTCATCAAAATTCTGATATTCAATGGCTATATAAGATTTTATATTTAACTTCATTTAGCATATATTTATTTAAAAGTGTTAATCATACCATCTTCACAAGATTCGTGATATTTACAGTGATATTATTACATATATATGTGTTAACATACATATATAACACACCAGCCACGGATTCCCCTGTTCTCCCTCCCCCCAACACCCCCCACCTTCCTTCCAATTCACCGCCAATTCCCACCTCCTCCAAGGCAAGGTCTCCCCTGGGAGTTCAGCCCAGCCTGGTAGATTCAGCCAAGGTAGGTCCAGTCCCCTCCTCCACTCACCAAGACTGAGGAAAGTGTCTCAGCATAGGCCCCAGGTTCCAAAAAGCCAGCTTGTGCACTAAGGACAGGTCCTTACTGCCTGGGGACCTCCCAAAAAGTCCAAGCCAGTCAACTATCTCACCCATCCAGAGGGCCTGATCCAGTTCCATGGGAGCTCCTCAGCCATTGGTTCATATTTCATGTGTTTCCATTAGTTTGGCTATTTGTCCCTGTACTTTTTTTTTTCCAATCATGGTCTCAATATCTCTTGCTCATACAATCCCTCCTCTCTCTTGCCGATTGGACTCCTGGAGCTCCACCTGGGGCTTGGCCATGGATCTCTGCATCTGCTTTCATCAGTCACTGGATGAGAGTTCTATTGTGACAGTTAGGGTGTTCGGCCATCCGATCACCAGAGTAGCTCAGTTCAGGCTTTCTCTCGACCATTGCCAGTTGTCTATTGTGGAGGTATCTTTGTGGATTTCGGGGGACCTCTCTAGCACTTTGCTTCTTCCTATTCCCCTGGGACCTTCATTTATCATGGTATCTTTTCTTGTTTTCCCTCTCACTTCCTGATCCAGCTGGGACCTCCTGCTCCCCTAAGCTGTCTTTCTCCCAAACCTTGCCCTTCATTAATCGCCCCCCTCACGTCCAGTTTGCTCATGTAGACCTCATCCATTTCTCTGTTGTTGGCCGATCCCTGCGTGTTTCTTAGGGTCCTCTTTACTAGGTAGCCTCCCTGGAGTTGTGAGTTGCAGTCTGGTTATCCTTTGCTTTACATCTAGTATCTACTTATGAGTGAATAGATACCATGTTTGTCTTTCTGAGTCTGGGTTACCTCACTCAGGATGATTTTTTCTAGTTCCATTCATTTGCCTGCAAACCTCATGATGTCATTGTTTTTCTCTGCTGAGTAGTACTCCATTGTGTATATGTACCACATTTTATTTATCCATTCTTCAGTTGAAGGGCATCTAGGTTGTTTCCAGGTTCTGGCTATTACAAATAATGTGGCTATGAACATAGTTGAGCATGTGTCTTTGTGGTATGATTGAGCATTCCTTGGGTGTATGCCCAAGAGTGGTAAAGCTGGGTCTTGGGGGAGATTGATTCCCAATTTTCTAAGAAAGTGCCATATTGATTTCCAAATTGGTTGTACAAGTCTGCATTCCCACCAACAGTGTAGGAGTATTCCTCTTGTTCCACATCTTCTCCAGCATAAGCTGTCTTCAGTGTTTTTGATCTTAGCCATTCTGATGGGTATAAGGTGGTATCTCAGAGTCTTATTGATTTGCACTTCTCTGATGATTAGGAATGTTTAGCAATTCCTTAAATGTTTTTCAGACATTTGAGATTCTGTTGAGAATTCTCTATTTAGTTCTATAACCCATTTCTTAATTGGACTGTTGGGCATTTTGATGTCTAATTTCTTGAGTTCTTTATATTTTCTAGATATCAGCCCTCTGTCAGATGTGGGGTTGCTGAACATCTTTTCCCATTCTGTAGGCTGTCTTTTTGTCTTGTTGACCATGTCCTTTGCCCTACAAAAGCTTCTTAGTTTTAAGAGGTCCCATTGATTAATTGTTTCTCTCAGTGTCTGTGCTACTGGTGTTATATTTAGGAAATGATCCCTGGTGCCAAAGCATTCAAGACTACTTCCTACTTTCTCTTCTAGCAGGTTCAGAGTAACCAGATTTATGTGGAAGTCTTTGATCCACTTGGACTTAAGTTTTGTGCACGGTGACAGATATGGATCTATTTGCAGCCTTCTACATGTTGACATCCAGTTATGCCAGCACCATTTGTTGAAGGTGCTTTTTTTTCCATTGTACACTTTTGGCTTCTTTGTCGAAAATTATATGTTCATAGGTGTGGGGATTAATGTCAGGGTCTTCAGTCCAGTTTCATTTGTCCACATGTCGGTTTTTATGCCAGTAGCAAGCTGTTTTTATTACTGTAGCTCTATAGTAGAGCTTGAAGTCAGGGATCATGATGCCTCCAGAGGTTGTTTTATTGTACAGGATTCTTTTGGCTATCCTGGGGTTTTTGTTTTTCCATATCAAGGTGAGTATTGTTCTTTTCAGGTCTGGGAAGAACTGTGTTGGGATTTTGATGGGGATTGCATTGAATCTGTAGATTGCTTTTGGTAAGATTACCATTTTTACTATGTTAATCCTGCCTATCCATGAGCATAGGAAATCTTTCAATTTTCTGACATCTTCTTCAATTTCTTTTTTCAGGGACTTAAAGTTCTTGTCATATAGGTCCTTCACTTGCTTGGTTAGTGTTACCCTAAGGAATTTTATGTCATTTTTGGCTATTGTAAAGGGTGATGTATCTATAATTGTCTTCTCAGCTTCTTTGTCCATTGTATATAGGAAGGCTACTGATTTTTTTGAGTTGATCTTGTATCCTGCTATGTTGCTGAAGGTGTTTATAAGCTTTATCAATTCCTGGGTGGAATCTTTGGGGTCACTCAAGTATACTATCATGTCATCTGCAAATAGGGAAAGCTTGACTTCTTCCTTTCCAATTTGTATCCCCTTAATCTCCTTATGTTGTCTTATTGCTCTGGCTAGAACTTCAAGCACTATATTGAATAAGCATGGGGAGAGCAGACAGCCTTGTCTTGTTCCTAATTTTAGTGAAATCACTTTGAGTTTCTCTCCATTTAATTTGATGTTGGCTGTTGGCTTGCTGTAAATTGCCTTTATTATGTTTAGGTGTGTTCCCTGTATTCCTGCTCTCTCCAAGACCTTTATCATGAAGGGGTATTGGATTTTGTCAAAGGCGTTTTCTGCATCTAGTGAGATGATCATGTGTTTTTTTTTTTTCTTTCAGTTTGTTTATATGGTGTATTACATTGATGGACTTTTGTATGTTGAACCACCCTTGCATCCCTGGGATGAAGCCTACTTGATCATGGTGGATAATTGTTTTGATGTGTTCTTGGAGTCTGTTTGCCAGTATTATATTGAGTATTTTTTGCATCAATGTTCATGAGGGAGATCAGTCTGTAGTTCTCTTTCTTTGTTGTATCCTTGTTTGGTTTAGGAATCAGGGTAAATATAGCCTCATAGAAGGAGTTTGGTAATGTTCCTTCTGTTTCTATTGTGTGAAACAATTTAAAGAGTATTGGTATTAACTCTTCTTTGAAGATCTGTTAGAATTCTGTGCTGAAACCATCTGGTCCTGGGCTTTTTTTGGTTGGGAGATTTTTAATGACTGATTCCATTTCCTTATGAGTTATTGGTCTATTTAAATAGTTTATCTGGTCCTGATTTAACTTAGGTATGTGGTACTATCCAGAATATTATCCATTTCTTTTAGATTTTCCAGTTTTGTGGAGTAGAGGTTTTTGACGTATGACCTGATGATTCTCTGGATTTTCTAAATGTTAGTTGTTATGTTTCTCTCTCTCTCTCTCTCTCTCTCTCTCTCTCTCTCTCTCTCTCTCTCTCTCTCTTTGGTTTTTTGAGACAGGGTTTCTCTTGTATAGCTTTGCACCTTTCCTGGAACTCACTTGGTAGCCCAGGCTGGGTTATGTCTCTCTTTTCATTTCCGATTTTGCTAATTTTGACGCTCTCTCTCTTTCTTTTGGTTAGTTTGGATAAGGGCTTGTCTATCTTGTTGATTTTCTCAAAAAAACAACTGTTTGCTTCACTGATTCTTTGTATTGTTCTCTTTGTTTTTATTTTATTGATTTTAGCTCTCAATTTGATTATGTCCTGGCGTCTATTCCTTCTGGGTGACTTTGCTTCTTCTTGTTCTAGAGCTTTCAGGTGTGCTGTTAAGTCACTAGTGTGAGATTTCTCCAACTTCTTTATGTGAGCATTTAGTGCTATGAATTTCCCTCTTAGCACTGCTTTCATAGTGTCCCTTAAGTTTGGGTATATGGTATATTCATTTTCATTGTTCTCTAGGAAGTCTTTAATTTCTTTCTTTATTTCTTCCTTGACCCATTGGTGATTCAGTTGAGCATTATTCATTTTCCATGAGATTTTAGGCTTTCTGTAGTTTTTGTTGTTGTTGAAATCTAACTTTAAACCATGGTAGTCTGATAGAACACAGGAAGTTATTCCATTTTTTTTTTTTTTTTTTTTTTTTTTGGTAACTGTTGAGATTTGCTTTGTGGCCAAGTATGTGGTTGATTTTAGAGAAGGTTCCATGGGGTGCTGAGAAGAAGGTATATTCTTTTTTGTTAGGATGGAATGTTCTGTAGATATTGATTAAGTCCATTTGTGTCATGACATCAGTTAAGTCCTTTATTTCTTTGTCAAGTTTCAATTTGGCAGATCTGTCCAGTGGTGAGAGTGGTTCTTGAGATCTACCACTATTAATGTGTGGGATTTTATGTGTGGTTTAAGCTTTAGTAATGTTTCTTTTTGATATGTGGGTGCCCTTGTGTTTGGGGCATAAATGTTCAGAACTGAAAGTTCATCTTGGTGGATCTTTCCTGTGATGAGTATGTAATGCTCTTCTTGATCTCTTTTGATTGATTTTAGTTTGAAGTCTATTTTGCAGGCTATTAGGATGGCTACACCAGCTTGCTTCTTAAGACCATTTGATTGGAAAGACTTTTCCCAGCCCTTTATTCTTAGGTAGTGTCTATCTTTGAATTTGGTGTGTGTTTCTTTGTTTTGTTTTGTTTTTTTTTTTGTTTGTTTGTTTTGAGACAGGGTTTCTTTGGGTAGTTTTGGTGCCTGTCCTAAATCTCACTCTTGAACTCACAGAGATCCACCTGGCTCTGCCTCCCGAGTGCTGGGATTAAAGGCATGTGCCACTGCCACCCAGCTGAGGTGTGTTTCTTTTATGCAGCAGAAAGATGGGTCCTGTTTTCATATTCATTTTGTTCGTCTGTGTCTTTTTTATAGGTGAAATATGTCCATTGATATTAAGGGATATTAATAACCAATGATTGTTCATTCCTGTTATCTCTTGGTGGTAGTGTGTGTGTACTTCTCTTCTTTGAGGTTTCCTCTGTGGTGTTATCTATTGCCTGTGTTTTCGTGGGTGTATCTGACTTCCTTAGATTGAAATTTTCCTTCAAATGCTTTCTGTCCACTCCATCCATGATGATTGAAACTTTTGCTGGGTATAATAGTCTAGGCTGGCATCCATGGTGTCTTAGCATCTATATTACATCTGTCCAGGTCCTTCTGGCTTTCAAAGTCTCCATTGAGAAATCGGGTGTTATTCTGATGGGTTTGCCTTTATAAGTCACTTTGCCTTTTTCCTTTGCTGCTATTAATATTCTTTCTTTATTCTGTATGTTTAGTTGTTTAATTATTATGTGGCAGGGGACTTTTTTGAGGCGCCTAGTCTCTTTGGTGTTCCATAGGCTTCTTGTATCTTCATAGGCATTTCCTTTTTTAAGTTGGGAAAGTTCTCTTCTATGATCTTGTTGAATATATTTTCTGTGCCTTTGAGTTGGTATTCTTCCCCTTCCTCTGTCCCTATTATTCTTAGGTTTGTTTTTTTCATGGTGTCCCTGATTTCTTGGACATTTTGTGTTATGACTTTTTCTCATTGGTATTTTCTTTGACTAATGAATCCATTTCCTCTGTTGTTTCCTCTACACCAGAGATCCTCTCGTCCATCTCTTGTATTCCGTTGGTTATGCTTGCATTTGTGGTTCCTCTTCATTTACTAAGATTTTTTTTTTATTTTCAGTATTCCCTCTGTTTGTGTCTTCTTTATTGTTTCTATTTCCCTCTTCAGGTCTTGAACTGTTTCCCTACCTGTTTCATTGCTTTTTCATGGTTTTCTTTAAGGGATTTATTGCTTTCTTCCACTTTTTTATTTGTCTTTTCCTCTAGTTCTTTATAGATTTCTTCACATTTTTTGTTTGACCTTTTCTCATT
Source organism: Peromyscus leucopus (assembly GCF_004664715.2). Lineage (NCBI taxonomy): Eukaryota > Metazoa > Chordata > Mammalia > Rodentia > Cricetidae > Peromyscus > Peromyscus leucopus. The sequence goes on from NC_051083.1 coordinate 72,731,669, forward strand.
TTCTTTATTGATATCCTCCACTTTTTTGTTCATCTTTTCCTCAATTCATTTTTCATTTTTTTCTTGAAAGGCCTCTAGCATCTTCGTGATGCTATTCTTAAGGTTGCTTTTTTCTGCTTCTTCCACCTTGTGATATTCAGGTCTTGCTGATGGAGGAGGGCTAGGTTCTGGTAATGCTGTACTGCTCTTTATGTTGTTGTATCTACTTCTGCCTTGACGTCTGCCCATCTTCTTGTCTAATAGGTATAAGAGGTGCCTGTGTATGAGTGAATTGTTGTTGTTCCACTCTGTGCTTGTTGTGCCTGTGTCTCAGGGGGCCCTTCTAGGTCTAATCTTAGCTCTTGGTCTGATTGGAGCAGGTAGATTCTGTGTCTCAGCAAGCTGCTCTTGGGTCAACCCAAGCTAGTTGATTCTGTGACTCACTGATTCGTTCTTGGTCTTATTAGGGCTCTTGGTCCAGTCAGAGCTGACAGATTCTGCATTTCAGGAAGCCTCTTTTGGTCCAATGAGAGGTGACAGATTCTATGTCTCAGAAAGCCACTCTTGTTCTAATGAGGGCTGGCAGATTCCCTGTCTCCTGTGGTTACTTTTGGTCCAATGACAGCTCTTTGTCCAATGACCTCTCTCTCTCTCTCTCTCTCTCTCTCTCTCTCTCTCTCTCTCTCTCAGCTGGATGGCAGCTCTCTGGGCCAGATTGGATCTCTCTGGGCCAGATGTGAGCTGGGGGTTGGTCTCCAAGCCTTAGGAAGTGGTGGGGGTCTAGGGCAGATGAGTGTGGGGGCAGGGAGTATAGATTACAGGGTCTCCTGGGGGTCTTGGAGAAGGGACACCTAACAGCAGGAGCCCTACCAGCTGGCCTGAAACTGGAGTGGAGTTGGGCGGGTCTTCCCTGGGAACAGCTGGGGCCCAGGGATGGGACATAGAGGCAGGCCTCCCTGGGTATGAAAAGAATCACTCACCTCTGGGCTATATGGGAGCTCTTGGCTACATGAGAGCTAGGGGTTGGTCTCCAAGCCTCAGGAAGTGGCAGGGGTCTCGAATGGATGGGTGTGGGGGCAGGGAGTATAGATTGCAGGGTCCACTGGGGGATCTTGGAGAAGGGACACCTTCCAGCAGGAGCCCTGCCAGCTGGCCTACACACATATATAACTTAATGCAAAATTTAATTAAGGATCATAATTAAGGATCAATAAATTGTACTTATTCTTTATATACTCTAGAGTAAGTATTTCTGATCCATCTGATTTTGATAATATATCAAATTATGTATAATATTTTCTTTAAAGTTCTTTGTTACTTTTTATACTTTATGAAGATTTAAAATAGCAAATTTACTTAAATAATATTTCAGTGAATATCTGTGGCAACAAGAGTGGAAACCAAGAGTGGAACTGATTATTAATAATAGTTTTAGTCTCTTCTGTTCTAATCTAAAAGAAATATAATATAAAAGTCTAATAAAAAACAAAATAGTACTGAACAAAAGTCTTTCTCTAAGTGAATAACACAAGAAGTATGATGAAAACAAGGAATGCTAAATTTTGTCTTAATCTTTTACAGGAGTCTCATAAGGGAAAATTATTTTTCTGACCTTACTGACACAGAACACCATAGAAAGCCATACAAAGATAATGAGATCTTATCAATCTACACCCACATATTGTGTCCAACATATTTTATATGTGTGAGCAGGTATGGCACTAGAGGGGTAGGATTTATTTCAATGCTTCACTGTTTCCAGTGAATGGTCTTAGATCTTGTTGGCACATCTCATACTGTTCTGAGTCATGTGCATAAATGTGTTACAAATGAAAAATAAGGAACATGGTACAATCAAGGCTTTGCTTTAAGATGAAATTGGAGGAGTTAATTAAGTTGGAAGTCCAAACTATAGTAAGATTAATTACAATCTTTCTTCTTAGAATTCAGTTAATTCTGAACAGGTTGATGATACAGTATGTAAACAGATGAAGTACATAATTATAAATGATCTCAAAACATATTATTAAACTTGGTTACAAGTTGCGTGATAGTTCAGTTTGTTAAGGCACAATTTAAACAGAATTTCTCTGGAAACCATTCCACACATATGTAGACTTAATGATTTTTATAAACAAAAACCAAAAGATATGAGCATATACTATTTTTTTAATATCACTCATCAAAAAAATGAAATAGGGGTTGGTTGGAGATTTGTCTTTATATCTTTATATTGAAGAAGGCATATATGCAACTTTTTTTTTATTTTAACTTTCAGGTAATTTCTTTGAAAAATGATAATGATTTTTAAATTCTCCTCTATACACTTGTTTTTTTAATATTACCTAAATTGCATGGTTTTTATTTTTAATAGTTATTTTCACACAATAAATTCTGATCACAGTCATTTATGTATATGCCTATGAGTAGTATAGCTGGGTCTTGAGATGAATCTATTCCCAGCTTCCTAAGGAACTGTCATACTGATTTCTATAGTAGCTGTTCAAGTTTGTACTGCCACCAGCGATGGATGAGTGTTAGCTTTATTCCACATCCTCACTAGAACGAGCTGTCACTTGCTTTATTCATCTTGACAATTCTGACTAGTAGCGATGAAATCTCAAAGTAGATTTGTTTTGTACTTCACCTACTGACTAAGAATGGTTTCTCAGTCATTTGTGTTTCATCTTTTGAGAACTCTATTTAGTTCTGTATTACATTTTAATTAGGTTATTTGTTGGGCTGCTGTTTTGTTGGAATGATTATGTCCTTCTCCATATAGAAGCTTTTCAGTTTCATGAGGTCCCATTTATTCATTGTTGGCCTTAGTGCCTATGCTAATGGTTTTCTGTATCTGAAGGTTTTCCTTTGTCCTGCCCAGTCATGCAGCTGCTCAGACCCAAGTAAGCACACAGAAGCTTATATTAATTATAACTGCTCAACCATTAGCTCAGGCTTATTACTGACTAGCTCTTACCCTTAAATTAACCCATAATTCTTATGTATGCTTAGCCACATGGCTTGGTACTTTTTCTCAGTTCTGCCTTGACATCTTGCTTCCTTTGTGTCTGGCTGATGACTCTTGACTCAGCCCTTCCTCTTCTCAGAATTCTCCTGATCTACTCACCCTGCCTATACTTCCTGCGTGGCTACTGGACAATCAGCATTTTATTAAACCAGTGTACAAAAGCATTATCCCACAGCAGTTCTCCTTTTCTGTCTAATAAAAAAGGAAGGTTTTAACTTTATCATAGTAAGTTTACATATAACCAACAATTATCAATCAAGAATTAGTTGCAATATCTAGTCTATTTGCAGTTGGCAAAATTAAAGAAAATATTTTGTGTTCTATCCTATATTTGTGAGTCTAAAGTTTCATATCTAATTTAACTTTTATCATAACCAAAGAAAATTATAATTGTAATTATCTAGTCTTCAGCTGAATCAAAGACCTCAGAAGGATATAATATTACCTAAGCAAACAGGAAGAGCATTGTAAGCAACTTCCAAAAATCTAGAATGACAGAGACAGCTGGCTATTTGGACAGTTACCCAAAGTTCTTCTGTAACATTGGGGCATCCATTCTTTCACCTACAGGCCTAGAGTCTCAGTTGCTTGTCTCTGTGTCCTGCAGAATGTCTGGCAGTTTCTTCTGCAAAGCAGGATCCTGAAAGACCATCTCACCTTGCAAAGTTCAGTGGTCACCTTCCTATAGGTCCTGCATGTCCAGTCGATGCAACATTTTGTCAAGCAGTCCAGGCAAGAACAGTTTCTTGCCCAAATGACTACTTTTGCCAAGAAGAAGATAAACTCCATATGGAGTGTCTTCAATGCCCATCTTTCTCTCTGAAGTAAATCAGTGCTGCCAGAAGCAAATGTGTCTCACTGTCCAGAAAGTCTAAGTTTTTAAAACATTTTAAATGCCATATTCTGTAGGTCTTTGAAGTGTTTAAATATTATCCACCTAACTGAATAATATCTATGTATACCTAGAAAACTTAACATGACTATCACAGAAGACTTATTATTAATCTGTATTACGTAATATTTCATTAAAATTTCAATGAGGTGCACAAACATAATACCTTGAACAAGAGTAGAAATACACATACAGTATAACAAAATTAACTTTAAATTTGTATCAATAAATTAAAATCTATACCAATGTAAAACATTTTAAACAAGTTGTTCTTTAAAAGTAGGTTCAACAATCCACACTTTTATCCTATCATATCTATATACTATCCCCCTTTTATCTTTAGAAAGATATTGACTATGACCAATAACAATTTGTAACAAATCTATAAAAAAAAAAACCCAAATATCCATAATCTAATTTTTGGGAATGTGGGTGTAATTTTCTAGGCTACTTCCTGCTGATTGCAGGCATTGGTAGTCTTATGAGGATCCTGAGAAAATTAAGAATTATGGTCAAGACCTGACTAGAATAATTGGTGATGCTGTATTCTCTGAGCCAGTTACCTTGAAGCTGTTTTTGGATGTTGGAACATCTGGGCCTCTGAGGGGGTCTTCCTTGATCAAACCATATTAGCCTAGAAGCAATCCACAGGTTCTCATCTTCTGTGGAAGTAAAAGCATAACCTCTTTTCCAAAGTAACATATCATTAGACATAATCTTTGAAGTCTAGATACCTTTAAATTATATATATTGGCTTAACTCAACAGCTTTTGCAATCAAATATCTTTCTGCAGTTAAAAAGCCTAAAGACATTGTAATCTAGACTCTCTCTGTGATTTCCATCTTTATGTGGCTTATTTTTTATATTACTTTTCCTTTCTCTTCAAAGACTTTATCTTTTTTAAACTTTCTACTTCCCTATATAACTGTCTATTTTCCTTTTCCTCTCTCTTCCAAACCTATGTACATTTTTATACTCATTGTAAACTATTTAGGCTTTATCCCATCTGAATTTGTCTTATTCTGAGTCTATAATCCTTTTCTGGCCAGGAGAGGCTTTAAACTGCTAAACTGTGTGGCCAGGATGAAAAGCAGCAGCCTTGACTGCTAACTCTGCCCATTTCAGCTTTTCAACATGTTGGAGGTAATTTACCTCCAGCTCTGGGCCATGTATACCATCAACTCTCTTTTGAATAGAAAGAAAAGGGGAAATGATGGGGATGTTCTGTATGCTGTGAATATGTGTTGCTCTGATTGGTTGATAAATAAAGCTGTTTGGCCAATGGTGAGGCAGAATAAGGTTAGGCAGGACATTCCATCTGGAGAGAGAAGAGAAGAAATGAGAACAGAGGAGATGCTGCTTGCCACTGTCAGAAAAAGCAAGATGTAAAGTTATAGGTAAGCCATGAGCCACGTGGCAAAGTATAGATTTATAGAAATTGGTTAATTTAAGATATAAGAGCTAGCTAGTGAGAAGCCTGAGCCATTAGGTCATACAGTTCATAATTAATATAGGCCTCTGTGTTCTTTGGGTCTGAGCAGCTGTGGGACCACAGGACCATGGGAGCTGGGCAGGACCAGGAAAACTTCAGCTACAGTTTTCAGTTCAGAAAGTCTTTTACTGTGCCAATAAGCTCAAGACTATTCCCAACTTTCTCTTCTATCAAATCCTGAGTATTAGGCTATATGTTGAGGTCCATCAGCAATTTGGAGTTGAGTTTTGTACAGGATGATGAATATAGATCTCTACATTCTTCTACATGCAGCCATCCAATTTGTCCTGTGCAATTTTTCAATGATGCTGTTTCTGTTCCAGTGTGTACTTTTGGCTTCAAAAATTAGGAATCTGTAAATGTTAGGACTTATGTCTGTGTCTTCAACTGATCACTGTGTTTGGTTTTTGTTGTTGTTGTTGTTGTTGTTGTTGTTGTTGTTGTTGTTTGAGACAGAGTTTCTCCATGTAACAGCCTTGACTGTCCTGGAACTTGATCTGTAGACTAGGCTGGCCTTGAACTCACAGAGATCCACCTGCCTCTGCCTCCCAAGTGCTGGGGTTGAAGGTGTGTGACACCAACACCTGACCCCACTATGTCTATTTTTCTATCAATATCATGCTGTTTTTATTACTATAACTCTATAGTATAACTTGCAGTTGTGGATGGCAAAAAAAAATAATAGAATTGTCCAAAGAGATGACATAAGGAGGCTAGGGAGACTCTGAGTCTGAACCAGGAGTCAAAATCTCTAATGAATGCATTTGAGGGGGAATGAGGGGGTACTTCTAAGAAGGTGGTTACCAGACTGAGCATAAGATTGGAAGACAGGAAATCATGTATTTTACCTACCTAAATCCTTGCCAAATGTGGCCACAGAAGTTTCCCAGTAGAGTGTGTTTCTAGGTATAGGCAGGTAACATAAAGGGATTGAGGGAGGGAGGAAAGCTGGGTACACCTCAAGGTTTGGCAGAGCCCCAAAAGGAGGGACAAGGAGGGAAGAACTCTGCAAACCAGTCTGCTACAGGGCTGGGGAGGAGACTCAAGTGAGGGAAGGAGGGAGGGAGGGAGGGAAGGAGGAAGGAAAGGGAAAGAGGGGTAGAAATTCACCAGTAGTAGATAGTAGTCCACTGGGCACAATGATGGCCAAGTTGGACCCAGGAAATTTGTTCTCTTCCTTTTGTCTAGCTAACATGCTGTCATAAGCTACAATGGAAGATATCATCCACATACCCCTTTCTGGTTATAATTCCTTCTTTCCATTTCTAGTGTAGTAAATTTCTTATGGGCTGATGATAGTGCAGCCTCAGTATGTAGTTAATGCTCAATAGTAGTTGCCTCACATCTGATGTCCCTGCTTCCTGATTATGCCATCTCATGAGTTTGTTTTTTACATTGGTATCAACATGTTTTTTAGTTCATCACCTGTTTTAAGGGTGTCCCCATAATCATGTGGCAGACCATATTTATTACAGTAGTGCTCAAGCCCATTCCACATTGAGGAGGATTTTCATCCTCTAATTCCTCTAAATTGATACATCTTTGGTTCTATTGGGTCCTTGTTTGGGAGCCAAATGACATATGACTTTTTTGAGGAAATGTGAAACTACCATTTTCCCTCCAAACAGGAGTGACTCTCAGAAGCCAAAATATTATTCTTTCAAGTAGATCAAGTAGAGTAAAATGAGTTTATTAGAGGTTACTTGAGTGGCAAATAACTATGCTCAGCTATATTTTGTCAAAGTCAACAACTCATGTCCTACTTTTATTCTCCCAGCTTCTAAACATGCTATTTTATATGGTTCTAACTCTAAGGTACAACTGATGTGAACCTTATTTGAGAACATAAGTAGCATAGATACCTACAGGCTGATACAACAGAAGGCAGAGAAAGACCAAACTCTCAGAAAGTTTTTGTAATTACTCTATCTTTGACCAAATCAGGAATTTTGCTTAAAAAAAAAAAAACACTGCCCAATCATAAGAGAGACAGCTTGTTTTCATATAGTCTAATGTGTATAACAACTTAAAGGTGACTTGCTGCCCAATGGAGTTCCTCTGGCTGGTAGTCAGAAGACTAAATTCACTGCAGAGAGCTCCAAGAGATTACTGTGGCTTCTGAGCATATTTTGTTACTATTCTAGAAGTGAAATTAAAAGCATTTGACAGAAGCGGTGATTATCAATTGAAATGACAGAAAATCTTAGAAGTAAATCATAGCAATTGCCATCAGTACTATTAAAATTATGGCCAGTTTGTTATGCTTGTCAGTTGAACAGAACTCCAGTTAGATAGGAAATTAAGAGCACAAATTATTTAGTATCATCAAATATGCAGTACAGGGATTCTGAAAACTGAGATTACATAACTCAAAAGAATGCAATTACACACACACACATGCACACACACACACACACACACACACACATTTTGGCTGAATTTGGTCTGGTAAGGCAAAAATTAATTTTCTATACCAGCAGATTCATCTAATTTACTATCAGAGTGAAGTACTTGTGAGGTGATAAGTATAAGTATTTAAATAACTTTCCCCAAAAACAGACACAAAAGAAGTTAATTTTCAATTTATAAATCATGTCATGTTGAAAAGGGATTCTAAAATTTAAATATTTTCTTTATCATTTTGTTAATTTTAAGTTTTAGTCAAGTATTTTCTGAGCTCTCATCTCTCAAACATAAAAGAATACCTGAAATTTAATAATTTATATAAGTTTATTTCTGTATAGTCATGGATACTAGAAGTCTACCACTGAGAGGCTGCATCAGATGTGGTCTTTCCACAGTATTCCAAGTTGGGACAGGCCATGACAGGCAAGAAAGGTGTGTAAAAGATACACACACACACACACACACACACACACACACACACACACACACTAAAGTAGAAAGAAACTTGTTGGAAGGAGGGATTCAGCACAAGTGGGTATAAGAGAGGGTAATGGGCGTTTCCAATGACCCAAACTCAGTATACATGTGTATTATGAAAGTGCCTAAAATAAAAAATGGAAGAGATTTGTAACAAGAATCATTCTCCTAGTACATGGGGGTCATTTGCTGTGTTAATTTAATTTATAAGGCACAATTTAATTTGAATTTAAAGAAAGCACAAATTTATAAATTCTTGATTTATGCAATGATCATAATAATTTGAAAATATAAACTGAGTATTTCATTCTGCTGAAAGTATCTTATCAAAGTATTGAAGCAATGCTGAATATTATGCCATCATACTTATGAAAGCTCAACTTTTAATCACAGCCTAAAAATTCACATTAAAAACTAATTCCCAATGAAACTCCTTTAAAATATTGAAGGCTTCCGTAAGTGATTACGTCAGGACTTTTTGCCTTTATAAAAGAGTTTCCCAAAAAGAGCTTCAAGAGGGATTTGTGTGCCCTTTTCACCATGTGAGGATGAAGGGAAAAGGTGCACTTTTGAAGAAGAATATAAACTTTTATAAGACAGTGAATCTACTGACATCCTACTTTTGTGCTTACCCTCCCTTAGAGAACTGTGAAAAATAAATTTCAACTGCTTATAATTGTTGTTACCTAGTGTAAAGGTTTTTTTTTTTTTTAATAATTATTGTAACTCATTAAGACAGCTATCTAATAGGGAATCTGAAATGGGTTCCAGTGGAAATGTAAAGAGTGCTGAACTGTCAGCCCAGTTCAAATTATTTTCATGCACTGCATCATACTTTAGTAATTATATATTTGTGGTTATGGGAGGAACCGAAAATGAGAAATTCATCTTTGCCCTTTCTGTTTTTTTTTTTTAATACCAAGGATCAACATTTGATTTAGGCTCATATTAACTGATAACTACAACTTCATTGCAATATAAAATGATTGAAGCAATGATTTATTACATTCTGTCATTCTTTCTAGAGAAGAATAATCTTCTTCAGTATTAGGTAGCTTTCAGGAAAATCAATCAACCAAAGATCATGTTGTAAGACAGTCTTTTGAGGTTAATAAAGTATTTTGTAATAAGGAGATTTAATGTGATGTAATTATACACAGTGAAAAATATAATAGGGTGCTTAAGAAAAAACTGCAGTGCCAGAAATTTTGATATGATAATTTTAAAGGTATGGACTTTTTGTAAATAATAAGTTTTCATAAATACATAATTTACTAGTTCTGACAAATAAAGTAAATAAAGAAGTGTTAGAAATACCCTTCTTTTAACTCATTTATATGTGATTTGTAGAGACAAAATGAAAGTAATGAGTACCGTGTATATTTTGCAAATAATATAGTATCTTTATTCATTTATGTTTTTGTCAAAGATTACCAAACTTCACTTCAAGGACATCTTTTGGGTTAGACATTCAATATAGTGAATAATGTAAATAATCCATAAATTCTTTCAGGCCAACCAGAATTCATTGCCTCCATTTTATTAATGCAAATGAGAGAATGATATTTACTCCAGAATTGAAATATTTACCAACATTATTGAGCATTGACTTACTTTAAAATTATCATATTCCATTTGGTAAGTGACCAAGGCATGTCTTGAAAACATGGAAATATAAGCATTAAAATTATGTATAATTCTGGTAATTGTTATTTTAATCTTTATGTCAAATACTTAATCATGGAAGTATTATTTTCATAGATACGTTGATGATATCTAGTTTGATACATAATATTAACTTATTTTGATCATTGAAAACTTTAGAGAAAATTACTTTGATTCTTAATGAGAAAATAATGAAAGGAATTAAATTTTTAAAATATTATAGAAATAGAAAGTGTAAGAAAAAAACATTGTAAAATTTTTATGCACATATCATCTGAAATACAGTCATATCTATAAATGGGACAAACTATTAGCACTTGGCAGCTTATAACCATTTGTAACTCCAGTTGAGGGAATGCAAGTCATATAAGTGTTTCACAGACTTATATGCAGGCAAAATACCCATTCATAAAAACTAATAAAATAAATTTCAATAATTGGCGGTTTGCATTGATAAGATCAAGTAGAAAACACCTTAAACTATAACAGTATCTATGTTATTAAAATAAGAGTTTCACTCCATAAGAGAAATGTACCTAAAATTGACCCAAATATAAATCTCCTTTATAAGCCTTTAAAAATATGCTTAGTATGATACTCTTTTTGGTACTATAAAGTTTATAGATACTTCCAAAGTGTGTGTTTATTTCTATACAGTTTAATGAATTGTTTTTTATCTTAGATCTCTTCTGTGTTTGAATAGCACAAATAAAATCCGTGTCCTCAGAGATTCATCCAACAGGAATTTGAGTTTTTAAAAAGTCACTTAGGTTGTTAGATTACTTACAAGCATAGGCTGGTGAGTTATTTCAGGTCCTTATGGCACTGGATTTAGATTGCTTTAGTACAACCTTTACAATCTATCATTTTTTTCAGATCTTTTAAGTGCCACTGATGTCATTTTGGCAATTTCAATCACTACAGTCAGCATAGGCTTTAGGAATTATTGATGGCTATTTTACAGTAATCTGTCAATGCAACAATATCGTTTTGGTGTAGCTCCCTTTTTGTATAGATATTAAAGTAAATGAAATGAAGATAAAGCAGTTTAAAAGGCTTTATAGAATCATTTAGGAGTAACAAATAATGACTTCATGACTCTAATTTATCAATGAACAAGAGACAAGTAGCAAATGAAAATTAAGTAATGAAGGTAAGACAGGTTTGCATAAAACTAAGGCATTACACATCTGTAAGCTTTTGAGTTTGTTTATAAAAGGTCAAGAAGTACTACTCTCTTGATGGGTCCCAAATATTCTAAGTTTCAATCATAATTTTAATCAATAGGATGTGTTTCTTCATTTTTGTGTTTTGATAAAATCCTCATGGATACTGTGCATATTTTTATTTTTATATAGTTGGTGAAATGTAGCTGTGAATTCATATTAGGATTTAATAGAATAGTTGTCAGAGCCAATAAGTAGAATATAAAAATGATTCAGAAATGCAATTATGCTTTTATAGCTCCAAGAATATTATTTTCTAAACTGGTAGTTTGTTTTGAACAATGCATATAAACCAAAATATAGTTCAAATATAGTTCTGCTGATTATTGAAGTCCTCAAGTTGCTAAAATCAGCAAATTAAATATACATTATTCTGTTTTATACTTGCCTACGTACTTTTGTTTTTATAAGCAATATTTTAAATATTTAAACAATTTTTAGATTATCTCATTATTTTGTGTATATGGACATTTTGCCTTCATAAATAACTGTGCACCAAACAAATGCCATGTCTCTGGTCATATAATGAAAAGTTTTGTAAAGAAGACAATATTTAAACTGGTTGCTTTTTTCTTTTCTCTTTCTTTTGTTCCTTTCCTCCCTCCCTCTTTCCATTCCTTCCTTCCTTTTTCCTTCCTTCCTTTTTGTCCTTTGATCCCTTCCTTCCTTCTTTTCCTTCTTTCTTTTTTTTTCTTTTTTTTTTTGTTGTTGTTGAATGGGAAGATGGACTTCAAGGGAACACTGAACCGTTAGTGTGTTTATTTTTCAGTATGTCCAATTTGAAAAAAAAAAATCTCCTCTTACTGCTTTTCACCATGACTCAATTCTAACTGATGCACAGGGGATGGGTGGCTGAGGTTACCCTGTGGAAGCTTCTAGAGACTTGGTGTTGCCCTAAAAAGTCCACTTAAAATTTTATTGAGCTGAACTAAGAAAAGAGACCTTTTAGATGTGAGGCAGTCACAGAAAGTTGACTTTCAGATGCAAAGATAAGACAAAGTGAGCTGTTGCAGCTGCTGGAATTAGGTTTATTCCACAGACTTTTTCTTATCTTTCTATCTGGTGAGACAGAGAAAGTAGTTTTTGAGCCCCATGGGACCTCTAAAATCTGAACCTTTGTAAATTCTTCATGATCACTGAACCTTAAACTTTGTCCTTCTTTTTGCATGTCATTTGGGTGGCTGCTTTGAGGTTTGGTTTCTCAGAGAAATGATTTGGATTTCTTCCCTTTGCAAGGCACGAAGTTGACTTTTTTGTTTTAGGAGGCTCACTCATGATAATCTGTAGTATTTTGTAACTATGTGGGCATCTGATAAAAGGACAGGGAATCTTAAACAATGTAGCTTTGTGTTTGTATTTAGCAGGGTGGGGACACAATATACACACTGATTTCCCATTGTAATTTGTGCAACCATAGAGACTATTAAGTCTACAATTGCTTGGTGTCCCCTAAGGAGAATTCTGAAAAGCTATTTTGTAACCACATAATGATCAATCTAAAACTACATTCTACATTAATGTAATCAATTCTGGTTCTAAAACAGAAGGTGCAAACTTTTGTCTTCTCTTGTAGTTCCTGCAAATGATGGTGTAACAAATGACCACTTCATGGTTCCCGGTAGTAAATTTATATCACACTAGAATTACTATTCTTATATGTAATTTGTACCATGTATATGTGAGGGCGTGTATTTTGGTGTGTTCAATATGTAGGAGCTGCTACATTTTGTCCTGAGTTTTTGTTTATTTGGTTTTAGTTTGTTTGTTTCTCCCATGTTCTGCTGTTTATGCTTTTTAAAAAATCTCATGTTAAAGGTCCTTACTTTTGTCAATTCTATTTGAATTGCAAGAATTTAAGAGTTAGTTATGAAATTTGGGAATGACAAAAAGAAATTAGTTATTTAAGCTGAACTTTTCGTATTTGCTTAGAGGCTTGGAAAGGTATCTTCAAGTTTAGCCATGTGGGCAAATGATCTGCTTCATCCCATCAAAAATATAATTTGAATTCAGTTCACTTTTGTAATATATTTGGGACTGTTAACAAGTATGTTTTCATAATTTCTAATGCATAAAGAAATACTTTACAATTATTTTCTTCTTGGTTTTCTGTTAAATGCAAAATAATTAAAATTTTAATTAGCATGTAGAATCCAGTGTGCAGACATGGAATAGAATTTAAGCTGCTTCCTGCTTTCTGTTAAGCTGTTTTTTTTTTAGAAATTTTCTTATCTCAATGTGTGCAAAATTGCCATTAAGTGTGAAAATTAAGCTGCTTTAAGGGGGAACTAAAAAATCATTTTAGGTTATTTTTCTAAATTTACCATTCTGTAAAGTTTGTTTCAATACACAAATTTTCCTTAAAATTTTTTCTGAGTTCAAATGTTAACTCACTGAAGTAAAACTCAAACTGAATTCTCTATATCTAATACAGCAAGGCTTTCTAATAACTACGGTTGCTGGAGGGCAGAGATACATTTTCATTCATGATGGAACCACTGGAAATGTGCCCATACTCATATGAACAACTCTTCTGCTATGCTACTGTAAGCCACTCTAAGGAAACTCACCATATAATAGAGAAAACCAACCAACCAGATAAACAACAGCAAATGAACACCAAAGCACAGGGGTATAGTTAGAAGGAGGCAAAGGATTAGTATGAGTTGGAGGAGTACAACAGCGGGCAACTAAAGTATGTTAATCCAATCAAAATTATTATAGAGATATATGCAAATGTCATGATGAAGTCATCATGTGTAATTGATATGTTTTTAAAATAAAACACAAAATATATTGCTTTGTTCTTAGTGAAATTTCCTAGAAGAATTGGCCTAAAGTCTCTGAATCTTTTGATATATGTATTAAAACTGGGGTGCACTTAGAGGTCAGAAACTGTAGGGTCCTATGGGCAGAGCTTTTCAAAAGGGGGAGAAAGAGTGAAGATACTCTGAATGAGGACCAGAGAATAATGAAATAGTGCGGTAATGTTTTATTTATATGAAAATGTTATTTGTATGTTAATAAATAAAGTTGCCTGGGGGTCAGAGCTATTAGCAAGCCATAGGAAAGCCAGGTGGAGGTGGCCTACACTTGTAATCCCAGCACTTGGTAGGCAGAGCTAGGTAAGTCTGTGTGTTCAGGGATACAGCCAGCATTGGATACACATGCCTTTAATCTCAATACCAACCCTAGAAAACCTGGAGGTCTATACAGACAGGCCGTGACGAGGCAGTCATGTGGTTGGGTTTACAACCAATGAGAAGGCAGAACAGAAAGTCTATATAAAAACTTTAACACAGGAAGCAGCTCTCTTTCGGAGAGGTGGGACCACCGCAGGAGGAAGGGTAATGTTTTAGATCTAACTCTGACCTCTTGGCTTTCTTCTTTGCATTGGTTCTGTGTTTCTTATTTAATATGATGGTTGGTTACATCTACAAAACAGGGATGATCAGGTTGTGGTGATATATTTTTTTGTACACACCAATAAAGCTTATCTGAGGATCAGAGGAAAAAGCTAGTCACTATATTAAACATAGATGCCAGGCAATGATAACACCCACCTTTAATCCCAGCACTAACCACAGAGGTCTGGAGGTCTGTATAGACAGGCAAGAAGTGATGTAGCTGGGTGGAGAGAGGAAGTGAGATGCAGAACAGAAAGGCATATAGGTGTGGGTATACAGGAAGCAGGTTCTTTGGCTGAGGATTTCCAAGTGGTAAGAACATGGCTGGCTTCTTTCTGCTTTTCTGATCTCTCAGTTTTTACCTCAATATCTAGCTCCAGGTTTTTTATTTTTTATAAGACCGTTTAACAATTTGTCTTACATCAGGTGGAGTGAGATATGGGAGGACAGGGTAAAGGAAGAAGTATGGGAAGGAATAACTAACACCAAAAACCTTTGAAAGAGCCGTGTAGAAACCTACTAAAGTAGACAATCTCTAAAGAGATTACAACCAGTTAACATGTAGAGAATAATACTGCAGAGTTCTCAGCCCTAAATGAATTATTTGAATCATACCCTTTTCCCCATGACAAAAAACTTAATGTGGAAGAGTGGGTTGAAAGATTGTAAAAGCCAGGGGTCATAGATGACTACAACAAAACAGTGTTTCTGAAAACAACTGAGCACTTGTGTGTGTGAACTCACAGTGCTCGTGATAGCATACATAAGACATGAGCAAGATAAACCTAGACCAAAAAATGTATGCATGGTAGAAGCTGAGGAGAGATGTCACAAAGACCAACCTATTCAGAGCTCTCTAATATAACAGAATTGATAGAATGAACACACACAGAGAGAGAGGGGGAGGGTTTATCCCAGTTTATAACTTTTATGTCACATTCCATCACCGAGGGAAGTCAGAGAAAGAACTCAAGCAGGGCAGGAATCCGGAGGCAAGAACTGAACCAAAGGCATTTAAGGAGTGCTGCTTACTAGCTTTCTCATTTATGATTTGCTCAGCCTCCTTTCTTATATAACTCAGGACCACTAGTCTGTCTGTGGCACAACTCACTATGAACTGGGCCCTTGTACATCAATCACAAATCAAGAAATTGCAACACAAACTTTTGTGTAGGCCAATCTTGTGGAGCATTTTCTAAATTGAGGTCCTTTCCTTCAAATGATTCTACGTTGTGTCAAGTTAACTTAAAATTAACCAGCACAAATAGATCTTGAATAGTTAAGGAACAAAGCTATGGATCTGGGTTTGTGAGATTGCTCATTGGGTGTTTGCCATGTGAGCATGAAAACTTGAGTTTTTCCCCAGACAAGAAGGGGGAGAACTGAATTCCACATGTGCACCTTTACAATCTCTTTTGACTATATACCCCAAGTGTATGGTTACATCAAATGGAAATTGCATTTGTATTGTTTATATTTATATTATTTCTAAAATATTTTGATCAATTTACAATTATTTACAAGTGATGTATTTTCTCCACATTTGGGCCAATACTTCTGTCTATTTTAACAATACCTACACTAACAGATGTGAACTGATTTCTCTTTTTTATTTTAATTCCCTTTATAGATAATGACAATACGTATTTTTCTTTTTTTTTTCATTTATTTTTTCCCAACTTGGTGAACCAATGACTTTTATTGTGTTTTATGAGTGAGAAGTTATTTACAGGAGCCGAAATGACTAAAAGACAGGTGCATCACCAAAGCCCATGCCAGAACGGCTGACAGCTCAGAAAGCTAGGAACCTGGAGCACACTGCACAGCCTGCAGGCAGCCCAATGGGTCAGAGTGTCCTTCCCAGGTGCCTCAGTGGATCTAAACCCCATTGCTTTCTGTTTCTTCCAGGCAGTCGTATCTGAGAGACTTCTATGCAGCTTTATTTGAGACTCTTCTTTACAACTTGGCTTTCTGAGTCCTCTTGGCAGCTTGGCTGAGCTGCAAGTTTTCTTTGACGCTTAGCTCTCTTCTGTCTGAAAGTGACTATCAGCTTTTGAGGCTTAGTCTAGCAGAAGGTGGGGCAAGGGGGTAAGGCTAGTGAATCTGGTCAGTTTCAGGGACTTCCGGAAGCTATTTTGAATTTTTTACCTTCCTGCTTAATCAGCTTCCCGCAGGATGTAATGATTTGATCTCAATGGGGACTGTTACACAATGTTCTACTTTTTCCTCTGGCTCTTACATTCTTTCTGCTGCCTCTTCTACAACGATTCCTGAGCCTTGGAGGGGTTATTGTGGATGCTTACCATTTTTCATTCCAACCACAATATCCCCTCTCTCCTCTCTTCATGTTCCCTCCCCCACCTCTAGTCTACCTCCCATCTACTCCTCAGTTCAGAAAGGGGCAGGCCTTCCACAGGAGTCAGCAAAGCATGGCATATCAAGTTAAGTTAGGACCAAACTTCTCCCCCTGCATCAAGGCATCCCAGAATGGGGAATGGGTTCCAAAAATTCAAAAGCCAGCTCATGCACCAGGTACAGGTCCTGATCCTACTGCTAGGTGTGGTGGTATTCTAATTGTACTGAAATGTGATTTTGATTGTATGTTAATAAATAAAGTTGCCCGGGGGTCAGAGCTATTAGAGCCATAGACAGAGTGTAGCGGTGGTCCACATGCCTTTAATCCCATAGATCTCTGTGTGTTCAGGGATACAGCCAGCATTGGAAATATATGTCTTTAAGACCTAGAGGGCTGTACATTCAGACAGTAATGAGGCAGTCACGTGTTTGGGTTTACAACCAATGAGAAGGCAGAATGACTGGAAAAGCGACTTACAGACAGGAAATAGCTCTCTTTCGAGAAGCTGGGACACAGAGGAGGAAGGGTGAGATTTTAGCTCTGAGCTCTGACCTCTTGGCTTTCTCTTTTACATTATTTCTGTGTTTCTTATTTAATAAGACAGTTGGTTACATCAACATCTGGCGCCCAACGTGACAAGAATCCATTAAAAACCGCTTGGCTTGGCAGCAGGTCCGCTTTCCCGCAAGGGCGGCAGGCAACCGGTGGTGGCTGGCGATGGCAGGCGGCAGCAGGCGGCGGCAGGCAGCAGCAGTCGGCAGTCGACTTCTTAGTCCGAGTGGCGGCTTCTTAGCCTGGATCTAGGTCTGCTTGACCTCAGGCTGGATTATCGGTGAGATGCTTGCTTAAATCCTGCTTGCTCAAAGTCGGTGTTACAGGTGTTACAAACAACTCAGACCTGCCCTGCTGAACAGGGCCCTGCCTGTAAATCCAACGAACGTTGTCGGAGCTTAAGGAAGCCAGACCCAAGCCTTGACTCTGCACAAGAGGGAACACGTGGCTGGATTTAAGCTTTAGCCGGCTACGCTTTCTTATGCGTTCTCTCTCTCTCTCTCTTTTCCCCCCTCTCTCTCTCTCTGGATTTACACCTGGGACACTAGGTGGCTGTTTTGAAAATCCCCTCGGATTTCTACTGTTCTACACAGATTTGGTAAGTCATAACATATCAGATATTTTAAAGGAAACTATCTAAAAGAGAATTTTTTTCCACATTAAAAAAAAATGGGTTTTATGTGTACATTGGAAGAAAATTGGTTTTTGTTCGAAATTTTAGGCAGTCTGACAATGGAACAACTATATAATATTAGTATTGGTGGAATTATGCAGTTTATCACTATGCTAATCCACATTTTAATGTTTAAAAAGATAGTCAATTTAAGTGCCAGGATGACAGCTTTAGAAGAACTTGTTAAACCTGTAAAAATTCAGACAGAAGAAATTAACAGTGAAGTTGTTTCAAGTCTGGATCATAAGGTTACAGAAAGAAAGCCTGTTTTCACACAGTCACCCTTAATTTATCCTGTAACCGTACAGCAGATGCCTGATCAAATGGCTACACAAAATATTTGGGCTCCAATTGAAATGTTGGATTTAAAAAGGTTTAAGGAGGCAATAGTATCTTATGGCATGCATTCCCCATATGTAAAGCAAATGTTAAACTCTTGGTCAACATATAATAGGATTGTACCACAGGACTGGCGGGACCTTGCACAAGGTGTTCTGGAACCCAGCCAGAGACTTCAATTTCTGACCTGGTTTAAGGAGGAGGCTAAAAACATAGAAAAACAATGGAGGGATAAAGGAATACAA
Organism: Peromyscus leucopus; assembly: GCF_004664715.2. Lineage (NCBI taxonomy): Eukaryota > Metazoa > Chordata > Mammalia > Rodentia > Cricetidae > Peromyscus > Peromyscus leucopus. Next base: position 72,750,404 of record NC_051083.1, read on the forward strand.
GTTTGCCAGGATCAGCTTATTGGAGAAGGCCAATATGCTTCAGTACAAACACAATGTTTATATGATGTCCAAACCCTAATTTTATGTAGAATGGCAGCCTTGAATGCATGGGACAGAATTGAGGAACCAGGAAAAAAATCTGAGTCATTTACAAAGGTGATGCAAGGCCCAAAAGAGTCTTTTACAGATTTTTTTTACAGAGACTGGCTTCAGCAGTAAAGAGAATGGTCTCGGATTCAGAAGCTGGTAAGGCAATAATTGAATCTTTGGGCTTTGAGAATGTGAATGCAGCATGCAAAAGAATAATCAGGCCATTAAGGGCAAGATCTGCTCCTATGGAAGATTGGATTAGAGAAACAATTAATGTTGAGGCTGATGAGCATGATGATACGTGGGTAGGAGAAGTAATTTCAAAAGGTTTGAGGAATGTTAGATGTTTTGGATCTGGAAAGCAAGGACATTTGAAAAGGGAATGTAGACAGGTCATTCTGAGAAACAATGTTTCTTCAAGGAACAATGGCAACAGACTCCCCCCTTCCTTCTGGAGTATGCAGAAGGTGTGGTAAGGGAAAACACTGGACCAACGAATGTAGATCAACAAAGGACAGACAGGGTAGTCCTTTGCCTCAGTCTTCGGGAAACTCCCAGAGGGGCCTCGTGCAGGCCCCCATTGCAAATCCAGTTCAAACCTTTCCTGCAGCCATAGAGGAAATCCCTGCTCTGGAGAGCGATTAAATAACCAAATGCCTATTGGAATAAATCATGCTGCTCAGGATGATGAAACAGAGAGAATAGAAAATTCAGGAGAAAACATAAAGAAAATTTTTTGGCAAACTTCTATTAATGAACAAAGACCAAAATTAACGATAAAAATAAATGGTGTTTTGTTGTCTGGTCTGGTAGACACAGGTGCAGATGTTACCATAATTGCACCAGAATTTGGGCATCCAACTTGGCCTCTTCAGGAGGTAAATGTTCCACTGTTAGGAAGTGGGACATTATCTCAGGTGAAACAGAGTGCAAGATGGCTCGAATGTATAGGTCCAGAAGGACAGAGAGGAAAATTAAAACCATATGTGGCTAACATAACTATGAACCTGTGGGGTCGAGACTTGTTGCAACAATGGAATACTCAGATTAACATCCCTCCAATCTCAGAAACAAATCATGAACTAGTACATGTTACTGAGAGAAATATTAGAAGATATTGTTCTAATGAGTGGTCACCAGCCATCCATATTATACAAGAACAGGGCACAATAACTGATGATCTTCCAAAGACACCAACAACTCTACCTTTAAAATGGTTAACAGACAAGCCTGTATGGGTCCAGCAATGGCCTTTAACAACAGAGAAACTCCAGGCTTTAGAAGAGCTGGTAGAAGAACAGTTAAATGCTCAGCATATTGAAGAATCAACCAGCCCTTGGAATTCTCCTGTATTTGTTATTAAAAAGAAATCTGGTAAATGGAGAATGGTAACAGACCTTAGAGCAATTAACAAAGTAATTCAGCCAATGGGCTTTCTACAATCTGGGATGCCTTTGCCTACTCTGTTACCAAAAGGATGGCCTCTCATAGTTATTGATTTAAAAGACTGTTTCTTTTCAATACCCTTACAAGAAAAAGACAGAGAAAGATTTGCTTTTACAGTGCCTACTTATAATAATTCTCAACCGGTTAAAAGATTTCAATGGAGGGTCCTCCCTCAGGGAATGTTGAATAGCCCAACTCTGTGCCAATATTTTGTACAACAGCCATTGGAAGTGATACGTAAAAAATTTTCTAAATCTATAATTTATCATTATATGGATGATATTTTACTAGCTGACTCAAATGCAGATACTTTAGAAATAATGTTTGAAGAAGTAAAGAAAATTTTGCCTTGCTAGGGATTACAAATTGCTCCTGAAAAGATACAAAGAGGAGATTCTATTAATTATTTAGGATATAAAATAGAGCTACAAAAAATTAGACCCCAAAAGGTGCAAATTTGGAAAGATAGACTACAGACTCTTAATGACTTTCAAAGATTATTTGGAGACATTTCTCATCTACGAACTATTGTTGGGGTAAAAAATGATGAACTGACTAATTTGTTCAAAACCTTAGAAGGTGACAAGGACTTAAATAGTCCAAGAGAATTATCACCTGAAGCTGAGAAAGAATTGGCCTTGGTAGAAAAGAAAGTGCATGAAGGACACGTGGATCGTATTGATCCAAAGATGGATTGCATTTTGGTTATTTTACCTTCTAGGCGTTCTCCTACTGGAATATTAATGCAGAGGGAAGATATTATATTGGAATGGATATTTTTACCAAATAAACCAAATAAAAAAATTAAAAACTTATGTGGAAAAAATCTCTGACTTGATTTACAAAGGAAAATTGAGCCGGGCGGTGGTGGCGCACGCCTTTAATCCCAGCACTCAGGAGGCAGAGCCAGGTGGATCTCTGTGAGTTCGAGGCCAGCCTGGGCTACCAAGTGAGCTCCAGGAAAGGCACAAAGCTACACAGAGAAACCCTGTCTCAAAAAACCAAAAAAAAAAAAAAAAAAAAAAAAAGGAAAATTGAGACTTCGTCAATTAGCAGGCATAGACCCAGCAGAAATTGTCATACCATTAACTAAGGAGGACATTGAAAAATTATGGACAGAAAGTGAACCTTGGCAAAGAGCTTGCAGTAATTTTTTTGGGAGAAATTAACAGCAAATATACCAAAAGCAATAGAATTGATCATATAAAGAGAGCTGATTGGATCTTGCCTCGAATTGTACGGCAAAAACCCATATCTGGAGTTCGTACATTTTATACAGATGCCAACAAAGAAGGAAAGGCAGGTTACAAATCAGAAAATTTAAGTAAAGTGGTTCAAAGTCTGTATAATTCAGTTCAAAAATCAGAATTGTATGCTATTCTGTTGGTATTAATGGATTTTTCAGAACCTCTCAACATAGTAACTGACTCTCAGTATGCTGAAAGAGTGGTGTTACATATTGAGACTGCAGAATTTATCCCTGATGCTTCAGAATTAACTTCACTATTTATTCAATTACAAGATACAATCAGGAAAAGGAATCATCCTTTATATATAACTCACATTCGACCCCATACTGGTCTGCCAGGCCCCTCTAGCACAAGGCAATGATGAGATTGATAAATTATTGATAGGAAATGTGCTGGAGGCCTCAGAATTTCATAAAAAAACATCACATCAATAGTAAAGGTTTAAAAAAGGATTTTTCCATAACCTGGCAACAAGCCAAGGAAATAGTAAAGAAATGTCCTACTTGTTCCTTCTACAATCAAACACCATTACCAGCAAGATGTAACCCAAATGGTACTCAGAGGAATGAAATCTGGCAGATGGATGTGTTTCACTTTGCAGAATTTGGAAAACTGAAATATGTATACCACACCATGGATACTTATTCAGGATTTCAATGGGCAACTGCTTTGAGTTCTGAAAAAGCTGATTCTGTAATCACTCATTTGCTAGAAGTTATGGCCATCATGGGTATACCTGCACAAATCAAAACTGACAATGCTCCATCATATGTCTCTGTTAAAATGAAACAGTTTTTTGCTTATTACAATATAAAGCATATTACAGGCATACCACATAATCCTACAGGTCAAGCAGTTATAGAAAGATCAAACAGAACTCTAAAGGATATGCTAAATAAACAGAAATGGGTAACAAAAACCCCCAGAAATAGACTGCATAATGCTCTTCTAACTTTGAATTTTCTCAATGCCAATGAGAAAGGAACAACAGCTGCAGAGAGACACTGGATAATAGAAAAAAACTACAGAATTAAATCAGCCTATATACTTTAAGGATGTGCTGACCTCAGAATGGAAACCAGGGTATGTATTACATTGGGGACGAGGTTTTGCTTTTGTTTCTACAGGAGAAGATAAGCTGTGGGTACCATCAAAATTGATAAAGGTTCGATTTGAACAAGAGAGACCTCTTAATTAGAGGAGGTGATAGTTCATCAACCAGCATGAACATCCAATTTAAACTAACTTGTATCAATAACACATGCCTTTTCATTTAATCAGATAATAACTTGCCAATAGGAAACATCCCCAAAATTAGACTTGGGGAAAGGTTTTTGTTTTTGTCTTTTAGGAGAATGAAGGTTAAGGAATCTGAAGAACACTGGACAAATGAGACAACTGGAGAAAAGGGACAAATCATCTATCCCAAGAAACAGAGTGAAACGGTGTATGGGTATATATTATCTAAAAAATTTTATGTCTTCCTAAATGTTTGTTTCTGCTTTTCTCTAAAGATTTAACACTATTGGTCTAATAATAGTCCCAGTTCAATTAAAATTTAAAGCTGACTTTGGAGTTGGAGAATGGCTCTCTCCTTCTTTAAACTCAAGCATGTTGTTAAAAGGAAACTGCAAATTCCCTGTATCATGCCAGAATAAGAGCCATCTTCTGCTATGGTACAGGACAAAAGAAAAATTAATTAAGGGCATATTCTATTACTAATCTCAACTCTTTGATTCTATTCTGAGTCTTTAAACTTTTCTTAAAGTATGAATTTTATATCAAAATTTACAAGATTAACATATATAGATATATAGATATATATACATTTTAAACTTTGTTAAGATATGGTCATATAGAGTACTAACTAATTCTAGAAAAAAGGCTAGCTGCATATATATGTTTTTGTGTTCAAGTCTCTTATCAGTTTTCTGCAGGAAATCACGGCCAGGCCTAACATCAACTGATGTCTCCAGGAAGAAGATGGGGCCCCACAACAACAACAATTCCATGTGGACAATAATAATATCATTAAGCTGACAAACATCATCCTCAGATCAGCTTTGAACTACAATGTGCTCAGAGCAATTTTGAGATGACTAGCTGAGATGATCCAGTCTCAAAGACTACTTGAATAAGGATTTGAGATAAACCCTGAACTTTGGCATTATACACAGACTGGATAATGAAGGATATAGTTACCTCTCCTAGAATTTGACAATTAACCTAAAATTTTTCTTTCAGGATAAAGAAAACTTTGACCATACCCAGCAGGAAGCAATTTTAAGAATACGATGCCCACATTCCCAAAGAGATGGTGTGGGGTGGGTGGTTTTTTGGTCCTTTTAATGGGTTTTGGTTCTGGGATAATTTTCAGTATTTAGGGGGTTGGTTACAAGTTATTGTCAAGGGTTAGGAAAAAGGCTAAGCAAAGGAGATTAGATTTAAGGTTCTTGTTTAAAAAAAAGAAAGAAAGAAGAGAAAAAGACAATTACTTGTTTTAAATACTTTACATTGGATTGGATTGTTTTATATTGTATACAAATTTGAAACAGATATTGTTAGAAAATGCTATATGTATATTTCTAATTGTATTTATACCATTCATTTAACAATGTAATGCAAATTTCTGATCCTTGAATGTTATTATTACCAACTATTAGGATATAAAGAAATGAAAGTTAGTAGTTAGACATTACAATAAAACTTATAGTCATATTAGATATGTTTTAAAAATTGAGCAGAGATGTTTTAGACAGGTCATCTTCAAACCCTGCAGAGATCTACAGAATATGGCATTTAAAATGTTTTAATAACTTAGAAAATTTTTCTTTTTTGAGACATGTTGGCTCCTGGCAGTACCAATCTACTTCAGAGAAAATATGGGCATTGAAGAAACTGCATATGGAGTTAACTTTCATTGTGGCAAAAGTTAGCCACTGGACAACAAAGTATCCTCGAATCAACATGACAAAATGGACAGACAGAACACGAAACAAAGCACTACTGATTCTTGCCAAAACAAGTGTGGCTGTGGCTTTATCAAAAGGCATCTTCTGAGGCCAGGACAATATGGCCCCATCCCTGAAGTGGCCTTCGCAATCCGGAAAAGGTACAGTGCCCTTTTCTTTCAAGGCAGCTTAACAGGTAGAGGGCCGATGGCTTCTGTTGTGCAATGGAACAGCAACTGAAAGCTCATGCCTCTCAAAAGTAGACTGTCATTTAATAGAGGGATGTGGAGAAAAAGGGGATGCTGAGATGAAGCCATATATACACAGCCAAGAAGAATGAACAGCTGAATTAAAAAACTGTCAACAATTTCCAAAATTTAAAATCCTGAATCATGACAGGACACTAGTGGAATTCAAGTGTTTCTGGTACATGGACTGCTCTCACCCAATGTGAGGTTGAACTGTTGAGCTGTGTACATCCTACTTCACAAATGAGTCTGTCAGATATGCTAAGCCTATAGGCTGAAGATGATGCCCCAACACTGCGGAGAAACCTCAGGTGACTGCCCAGGCAGCTGGCTGTTTCTGTCAACTCACAAATTTTTTGGAAGTTGCTTGCATGCACTTCCTGTTTTTATTTTTGTTAGCTAATATTATTCCCTTCTTGGGTCTCTGAGGGAGTTGAAGATTAGTTAGTTATGGTTGAAGATTAGTTAGTTATAGTTGAAAATTAATTAGGGTAGAAAGTGCATTAGATTCATCTTGGATTTACCAAAATAGGATAGATAATGGAATTATTTTCTCTGATTTGTCAAATACCTGTTTTGGTATTTATTACTTGTATATTGTATATAGTTATTGTACTTTTGTATGTAGGTTTTCTTTTGTTAGTTATAACCTTTTGCTTTTTTTTCTTTTTATTAAAATAGAAGAGGGGAAATGTGGTGGTATTCTAATTGTACTGAAATGTGATTTTGATTGTATGTTAATAAATAAAGTTGCCCGGGGGTCAGAGCTATTAGAGCCATAGCAAGAGTGTGGCGGTGGTGGCACACGCCTTTAATCCCATAGATCTCTGTGTGTTCAGGGATACAGCCAGCATTGGAGACATATGCCTTTAAGACCTAGGGGGCTGTACATTCAGACAGTAATGAGGCAGTCACGTGTTTGGGTTTACAACCAATGAGAAGGCAGAATGACTGGAAAAGCGACTTACAGACAGGAAATAGCTCTCTTTCGAGAAGCTGGGACACAGAGGAGGAAGGGTGAGATTTTAGCTCTGAGCTCTGACCTCTTGGCTTTCTCTTTTACATTGTTTCTGTGTTTCTTATTTAATAAGATGGTTGGTTACATCAACAGCTAGGGGCCCCACAAATAGACCAAGGTACATAATTGTTACCCACATAGAGAGCGCCTATGTCATTCCACTGCAGGCTCCTTAGCTGTCTGTCCAGAGTCCATGAGCTCCCACAAGCTCAGGTCAGCTGTCTCTGTGAGTTCTCTGTAAGTGATCTTGAGCCCCCTTGCTCTTTCAATCCCTCTCCCTTCTCTTCAACAGGACTATTGGACCTTGGCCTGGTGTTTGGCTGTAGATCTCTGCATCTGCTTCCATCAGTTACCGGATGAAGCTCTCTGATGACAATTTGGATAGTCATCAATCTGATTACAGGAGAAAGCTAGTTCAGACACCCTCTCCACTATTGTTTGGAGTCTTAGCTGGGGTCATTCTTGTGTATTCCTTTGAATTTCTCTGGTACTAGGTTTTTTCCCTAACCCCAAAATGGCACCTTCTATCAAGATTACTCTTTCATTACTTTCCCTCTTCATCCTGACTCAACCAAACCAATCCCTCATGTTTCTATCTCCTCTTCCTCTCCCCTGAACCCCTTCTCCCCAGTTTGCCCAGGAGACCTCATCTATTTTCCCCTCCTAGGGAAACCCATATGTCCCTCTTAGAGTTCTCCTTGTTACCTAGCTACTCTGAGGCTGTGGATTGTACCCTGGCTATATATACTTTGCTTTACATCTAATATTCACTTATGAGTGAGTACATACCATGTTTGTCTTTTTGGGTCTGGGTTACCTCACTCGGAATAATTTTTTTCTAGTTCCATGCCTGCAAATTTCATGATGTCATTGTTTTTACCACTGAGTAATATTCCCCTGTGTAAATGTACCACATTTTATATGCATATTTGTCATTTGGATACTTTGGAGAAGATTTATTTAAGTCTTTTGTTCATTTGAATAGGAATATTTATAAATTTTCTGTTATTTTTCTTGTTTGCTATTTATCTTAATAATTTCCTAATATTTTTTATCAAGTAACCATTTATTAAACATGATTTATAGTTATTTTATTGTGTTTAAAGTTTGTCTTTTCACTTACCTTATTATTACTTAAGATGTGCAAAAGCTTTCAATTTATTTTTGACAGACCTACACATTTCCTTTCATTGTGTCTTACTTACTATTATGTTGCTGTGATCAAATATCATTTTCAGAAGCAATTTATAGAAGGGAGAGTTTATCTGGGCTTATAGTTCCAGAGGGATAAAGGTCCATCATGTCTGGGAGACATGGCAGCAAGCGGACATGTTAGTTGGAGTAGCAAACTAAGATCTTAGATCTTTAGTGGCAAGCACTTCAGCAGAAAAGGAAAGAGAGCACTGGGAAAGGAAAGAGGCTTTGAAACCTCAAAGCCAGGTACAGGGATGTACTTCCTCAAGTAAGGCTGTACTTAGTAGGTTTCTCCAAACAGTATTGCCAACTGGTGACCTTTGTCCTTTTAGAGAAAACTGTGTTTAAGTATGTTCTCTTCCCTCTCTTATAACCCACACCCCTGCCTCCAAAACCTCCTGCCCCAATCTCTCTCCAAGTCTCTTTTCCTCTTTCATTTCAGATGTGTCCTTTTGCCTTCATTTAGTCCTTCCATAGTATACATGAGGGGGTGCAGTAAGGCAACTCCTGAAATGGCTGCTTCGTGGTTGAGGGAAAAAGGATTTATTGTGGATAAGTGAAAGAAAATATCCAGAGCATTTGAAGGAGTTCAGAGAAGAGAGAAAGAGAAGTTGACTGGACATGACCAGGGCTATCTGTGGGAAAGGTGAGCATGTGGGGCATGGATAGTGGAGTAAACAAGAGAGAGAATAGTGAGAGTTGCAGTGGAAGGCAGACAGGGAGTATGAGGAGAACTAGGAACTGAGGTGAGAAGTTCCAGGAGGCTAGCATGGGGGCTTTGAAATGTATAAGAAGTACTTGTGAGTAGGAACTGAGGGAGCCCGAAAGCCAGCATGGGCTTTGATATGCAAACATTGGTATGTGTCCATGGAGAGTCATATCCCTTCCTTCAGATGAGAAGGGAAATGATTCTTTGGGGGGATAGGAACCTCTTTCTCAAGATCCTGAGGAATGCTGGCTTTTACCTAACATGGATACATACTTCCATAGTCCAGCTTGAGCTCATTTCTGAATATATCCTTCCTGAGGCCTAACACTCAACATCTATGCTGTCCATGTCTTGGTCTCCTTTCCAGTTTATTTGCCTTTCCTTACATTTGCCATCACACACACACACACACACACACACACACACACACACACACACACTAGATTACTATCTATACATTAGAGAGAAGATTAGATTTTGTATCTCTGAGTTTAGTTCACTGTGATAACAGAGATACCTACACTTCCACTTACATTGTAGCTCCTTTCACAACATTGAGGAAATGGATCAGCTTAGATGTCCTTTAGTGAATGAATGGGTAGTGAAAATGTGGTACATACACATAGTGGACTTTTATTCAGCTATAAAGAAAAAAGTAGCTATGAAATTTACAGGAAAGTGGATGGATCAGAAAAGTGTAATAAGAGAGGTGATCTAAACATTTTGACCTTTTAGTGACTTTTGTCTATTTATATATTGATTTTTGTATATGATTTGATGCTTATTTGGTGGCCATGTAATACAGTTTTCTGTTGTTGATTACCTTTTCACTTTAAAAAGACTTGTGATAATGCAGAATAATTTAATTGTTCTTGACTTTGTAAATTATGTTCTTGTTAGGAAAATATAAAAGCCAGGACATTATTATGAAAGAAACAGTAGTATTCCATAATCTCACCAACTATGCACAGTTGTATCTTATTCTGGCAGGATATAGATGGATATGTTTGCCAGTTTTTATTGTTAATACAAAAATTAAAATGAGGACATATATTAGTTTTTCCATTTTTTATTATTATTATTTTGACATGATTTCACTATGTAGCCTTGGCTGTCTAGGAACTCACTATGTAGATTAGACTGACCTAGAATTCACAGCACAGTCTCCTGAATGCTGGGATTCAAAGTGCACAGCATCACACCCAGACAGTATAAATTTGTATCCTTACCTTTTTTATGGGCATTCATTCACCTTTCATTATGAAATCTTGATTCATAATGCTCAGTGTATTTGCAGGATGGGAGAGGTGGCAAAATAACATTTATCAGACTAAGAAAAAAGCAGAATGTCTGTTTACATGATCTTCAAGACAAGGATTCAGATGAGGAAGTCTATTTTAAATATTTAGAGCTTAAAATTCAAACTGATTTTGGGTAGTTACACATTATGCTGATGAGCCCTTAAATACGTTATAGTTCACAAACTAAAATGGAGTGATCCTTCTATCTCCAGTCAAGGTATGCTGAGGTATGTATGCTCAACATGAAAGAGATTTGCACCCCAGCAATGGCTCTGCAGATCACTGTGTGGTATTATCCTGCTTTGGGAGCTGCCGTAGCTTGCTTGAGTGCTCCAGGAATCATGTTTTATGTCTCCTTTATTTTGAAGCAGTGTCTCTCAAATGAAGATGTTTTTATGTACATATAACAACAAAGGGGAAAAGGCCATAAATTTGAAAGAGAGCAAGGAGGGGTTTATGGGAAGTTTTGGTGGGAAGAAAAGGAAAAGGGAAATGATGTAATTGTATCATAATTTTTAAAAAATAATTGAAGGAAACAACAAGAAAAACTAAGCTGAAAAGATACTGGAATCAACCTCTGGACTCTACAAAAATACACACACATATATACACAGAAACACAAACACACATAAATGGATACCCATACACATATTTACACATACCCACATGAACACAGGTGAACAACTCATACACATACAAACACAAAAATGTTCAGAGGATTTTAATAATGTACAAAACAAAGTATCTTCTCTAGGCTCTAGTTTGGAGATTCAAACAAATAATTGCAACTTCAATTTAGTCTACTGTAATTTGTATATTTATTTTTAGGTCCATTATAATACTCTGTTTTATAAACCATTCTTCACTTAGGCTTTATTTAAGTATTCATGAAATTTTTAATGTCTGTTATAAAATACCTTTATGGAAATCCATTATTAATTATTTTTATAAGGTTTTGGTAAAACTGGACTTTATAGTTAAAGGTGAATAATTGGGTGTAAAGGGACATGTCACACTTGTTTTATCTTTTACCTTATGATTTTCTTCCTTTTGTGTTTAGGGAAAATGCTTCGGACTCCAAACATATAATATGTATGTATATTTTCTTCCACAATATTTTTCTTTCACAAAATGTAACTCTTGAATCTATTCAGAATTTGTTTCATTGAACAAGATATACAAGTAATTAGTTTACTCCCAAGGCCTCACTAGCACCCTTATGGACATCTGCAAATTTAGCCAACTCTTTCACACCAATTTTAAATGTGATTGTCATTGGATACTGTTTATCTGATCTTTACCTATTTGTGAGCTTCCATTTCTGAATATACAATGAAGTGGTTCAATTGCAACTTCTGTTGCTACACAGATCATTGTGTAGAAGCTTGGTGTTTTTCAAAACCTAGTGAATGAGCAAGATGTTCTGTATCTCAGTATCCTTTTCTGGAAGACTGGTATATTCATGATATATACTTCTTAATTTTTTGAAGGATTAAATGAGATGAAATATGAAAATGAATTAAAGAAGTACTAAAGATTAAAGATATCTTGTAGAATACTCAAAAATGCTAACAAACCCTATATTTACAAAATCCTATCTTAAAATGTACAGCTTCACTTTGAAATATTGAAAAATATATTTTAACAATTAAGGTACTATTCTTTCATTACACATTGATTTTAGTTTTATATCTATTATTTTTCAGATTTATTCTTCATTATTAACTTTAAAGTTGATCATTTAAAATTGGTGTCATTGTCCATTGGCATGGAATATTTATTCCACATTTTTTCTCAGATTTCAAGTATAAAAAGTATTTTAGTAAAGTTTAATTTTTTCAGAAAATATCTTATATTTTATGTTATGGTTATAGTCTATCACTGTGTTTTCCTTATTAAATTTATATATATATAGAATATTGTCTGTTTTAAATGTATTTTCTAACTATTTAAACCAAATAAAAATTGTAATCTGTTTCTCTTACTTTCTAGCTGTGTAATGGAGCAAATTACACAGTCACTTATGATTTATTTCATCACATATAAAAGATAGATTTAGCCAATACAATTTTTATGAGGACAATTATGTATTTTTTTCTAATTATTATATTTATTTTCCAGATGTTTCACTTGACTTTTTCTGCAGCAATTACATTGCTTGCCATAAATACATGTTTTCCTCATTTCTCATGCTTATTCATTTTATTTCTTTTAAATATTTTACACAAATGCTATAATTTCCAAAATATTTAAAATTGAATTATAGCCAGGTGTGCTCACATACATACCTGAATCTTTTTTCCTGAAAGAGGATTCTAATGAAGCATGAGCATAGCTGGACAGGTGTATTTCCTTCTATAGAATAGTTATCTTCTACTACCAATTCACTCTGATGCTTTTTCCAGAAATTGATAGTTTATTTTGACAAATATTGCAGCATTTACAGAAAATTTGTTTTGATATGTGTGTGTTATTTCATTTGATTTATTAGATAAATCTGTTATCATAATAGATCCACTGATATTGTATCATATTCATATTTTTAGAACAAATTGTGCTTTGTCATGTATGTAATTATTTTAATAATTAATAAATTTCATTAATCATATTTAATGCTGTTGTATGAACTTACATGAGTCAATTTGGCTTTCAGATTTCATCAGACAGCTTTGTCAAGTTTGTTGTCAAGGATATCTTTTAAAATGTAATAGATAGTTTTACTCTTTATGCTATGAAAGGAATTAAATGATACCATGAAATATGTAAATTTTTTGTAAATTTGTTATAAGGTCTTCAGAATCTGGCATATTTTAGAGAAGAATAATTTTACAGGTATAATTTTTTTCTGTTCCTTTTGGCTATTTTAAGGCAATTTTGATTTTTTTAAAGAAATCTAAGCTTCCTCTAAAACCCATATATTAAAAACTAAAACTTAAAATCCTGTTTGTTGTTTGATTTTCTCTTACAAAACTCTATCTTTAGTTATAGCGTCACTATCTTATTTAATATTGTAGAACAATAATCCCCATTATGGTGTGAATTCTTAAGCTACATTTTAATCTGAGGTTCAGGATGTTACATAGACAGCCTGTTCAAAATTCTGGTGAAGGTACTATTGTCAAGATGTCAGAGTCAGCTAGGAAGATATGCTTACCTCTCTCTTCACTTCTACAAATGCACATGTTCACACTTTTTCCTTGTGCATATTTGAACTTTGGTGAGCTAGAAGAAAGTTTTATAACTAAGAATTAGAATCTCATCTTTTTTCCTGAATCTTGTGAGACATTCCAGTTGTCCAAGAGTCTGACCAGAAAATAACATGTATTTCCTGGGTTCCTTTTTGGAATTATGTTTGCATTTAGCCAATTCTAACAGGATTTTATTTCTTAGGTTACATGCTTTTCTTAAAGAATATTGCTTTTGTAAAAGCCATATTTCTTGTATTTTTTCCATTCATCTCAAAGTCCTTTACTCTTCAGGTGCATTTATCTAATCAATATGACTATGCTTCTATATGTCATTGATGTTCTGAATGAAGCCAAAATAACAAAAATTTAAACACTTGCTACCTTAATTCCAAAACTGTCTGTTTTCCAAAAGTTTCAATTTAATATTTCTTCTTGCATTGAAATGTAATAACAATCATTTTCTGACATTGTATTTATTTTCCTTGATATTTGGGCAATGGTACTAATTACCCACGTCTTTTTGCACCTGCATAGAAGGGCAAATGATTATTTGGTTTACACTCCTCTGTCACAGTCTATCTTTGGTATACTTTCTTTTCTGTCTCTTTTGCCTATTTTAAGATAATTTTGAAATCAACTACTTTATTTTTTGTACTTAAAGATAATTATGACAACTGGTATTTTTAATTAATTTACAATCTGAGAATATATAGATGTAAGAGAGTTCTCTAAAAATAAAAGATGCTGAATAAGAAACAATTATATTACTTTTCTCAAATTTAATTTACAACATTCATTCATCAATAATAGGACATTTTGGTCACAGTAGCTTATAGCAATATCAACTTCAGAAATAATTTTATAATCTAACAAAATGTTTTAGCACACTCTAGTGGTAAAATTTGTAATTTAGCCTAAAATACAATCTTGCTGCTTAGAAAAACTAAATAGGTTACAGACATAATTTATCTTAGTATCAGTATTGTAAAATAAAGTAAAATGTGCTCCAAATATTTCTTGTTCATAACATGCTACTATTTTCTGTTTATTTCTATGTACTTTATCTAGCACATAATAATCTCCTGAAACCAGCCTCAGTAAAAATGATTACACTCAAAATTACGGTTCACTACAGAGAAGAGGTACAGAAGAGTGAGCAAAGGGCAAGACATCTAACTATTTTCTCAGGGTGCATTATCTCACTGGCATTAATCCATTAATGTATAACAGTGGAAAAAAAATAGTCCAGCCTGGGATGTCCTCTCTATTTTTACTATATACAGATTAGAAAACTTAGTTCAATCTAGAAATGAACCTGTAAAATTTATTTATATTTGCATTCAATTGCTTCAACTAATATTCATTAAAATCTTAAAAGTTTTCTATAGCTCACTAATGTATTAAATTTCACTTTTTGGTTAACTCATGGAACTTAAGTAGCTAAGTTACAATGTAATAACTTCTGACTCAGGAAAAAAGACAACAGTACTAAGAGATTTTATTCAAATCATAAATATCTGTTTCCACATCGTTACTATAAAACCAATCAATTCAACCCATGTCATATTCTGTTTGTATATATGTATCTATATATTTTTTCATGCATGTATATATTTGTCTGTGTTTACATTTGAATAGCTTGTATTGCTTCTCATGGGTATCATAATTTCTATTCCATATTTATTTCAAAAGAGTGCTAATTGATTTTGGATTGCTTATTTTACTAACATTGTAATGGTTCCTCTTTTATAAACCACACAATTGATATCTAAATATTGCCTCTCATTAATTAGCCTTTTTAGTGCGTGCAGTGGTTTCAGGTAATGTTTGAATGTACCCCAGTGAAGCTTCAGTTGAAAAATTTTGTGTAACAATGGTATTTGTAAATTTTCACATCTATCTACAATAGAGCCTGGTCATTTCATTCCTAGGTTTTATGCAAGGGAAATTGCAGTCTATAATTACAATTAGAATTCAATAAATTGCATTAAAATTCACATAACTTTATTATGAGCATATCTATAATCTTATATTTTTGTCATTTCTTTATGGAAAGTACATTGAAAAATCAAATATTTTCATTACTCAGTGTATATAAGCATCAAAGTATCACATTGTATTTCCCAAATAGGTAAAATTATACTGTGTCAAAAACTTAAAAAATAATAAATATATGTATCATTTATTCAGGAATACATATATGGTTGTAAAACTTTTGCAGTGTAACACTTTGAACAACATTATAGGTCTTTTATACTGTTTCCTTGCTGAAGTTCAAGGCCCATATGAATCACTGAACTTTATAACCTTACTGTTCTCGCTCTAAATCTATATACACTATCTCACAATTTTTCAAAAGAATAAATTATTAAAAATACCTTTACTTCCAATTTCATATACAGTAGCAGAATTAACATGTAGAATATATTGTGAAATTTGTATTAGCTGCTGTTTCTCCTGAAAATGTATGTATATTTATAGTATTATATATATATATATATATATATATATATATATATATATATATATATATACAATTTTCTTGGTTTCACTGTCTAATTCTCTGACCCCGTTTTAGAGCACTTCAGCAATGGCCCTGAGATATCATAAATCACTCAAAAAATGAGTTGTAGTTGATTGATTTCACTCACAGAGAATTACACACACATACACAAACATTTGTATAAAAAGTATATTTTGTGGCTGGGTGGTGGTAGCACATGCCTTTAATCCCAGCACTCAGGAGGCAGAGGCAGGCAGATCTCTGTGAGTTTGAGGCCAGCCTGGACTACAGAGTGAGTTCCAGGAAAGGCACAAAGCTACACAGAGAAACCCTGTCTCGAAAAACAAACAAAACAAAGTATATTTTGTACAAACTAGTCCTTCAGATTTGAGTCAATTTATCAATTATTTGCTTTTATATTTCCCAAGTATATCTCTCCATGGGAAGATATGATCAGAATGCTAGGAAACAAAACTATCAAAACACACTTTGCTTCATCAATTATCTATTTATAACTATTTGCCAGTGGCATTTACTTGTACACATTGTAGGACATTTCTTTTTAAACATTATCTTAAAATAGTCAATACCTGGACAGATGTACACCACCATTTACAATATGAATTTAGGTATTTATTTCACATAAATAGAATAAATATAAATGCTTGTTTATTTACAGTATAAGTATTTTACCCAGAGAGCTGTGATTTGAAACAGGTTTCTATTTGAATTTTTTTCCTTTAGAGTTTCCTTTAAATTAAGAACATGGGTTTTCTCTGTTTACTGCCTACTGCAACTAGGACCAGCTCTCATTTACAATACTGTGGCTCCCAATATTGGGTAGCTTCACAGTGGAAGGATTTGTAATCTCAAAAAAGATATATGATTTTAATCTTCTCAGAATTTAAGGTACCTAGATTCTGTTTTTATAGCAATACTCTTTCTCCTATGATTTCTCTATTTGATCCATTTGTCCTAGTGAAAATGACAGCTCCTTTCTGTTCCCTTCAGCAAAGATAAAAATGCTTTCCCAAGCTTAAAGTGCTTATCTTCTCCTCAAGATAAACTTTTCACTGATTATAGATTATTTCAAGCTCAGTTCTTTGTTTACGATAAATTACTTGCTAAATCTAAATGTCAATAGTGAGCTCCTGTGACTTAGAACTAAATTCTCATTAATTTATTTCCTGGAGCTGTGTTCCTAGGATCTTTTAAATGGAGGGCAAGATAATAATCTGTGGTGATTAGGGAGTAGCCTTTGAATACAGGAAAACCTAACAAGATTAAATAATTGAAAATTGAATATCATTTAGAAAATGGCTTTGACAGTCTCAGATCTTACTATTATGCTGAGAGGTGAAAGAAATAAGTAGAAAAAATATATACTGTAGCTATAGTTAGTGTGCTTTAGATTGATGACCAAACACCAAATAAACATTTAGTCTATTGAATTTCCTATAGGTTTTTCAATAAGAATGTATGCCCTTGGGCAGTTCTGCATCACATAATCTTTAGTAGCTACATAAGGTCAGTAAAGCTGAAAGGAATGCAGATTCAATCACATTTCAAAGTTTCAAGCAAACTGTGTTGACTGATTCTAAAAGTCTTTTTTATTTCTCCCTTAGTGTTTTACTTTTCTTATACTGCTCAGTTTTGATGATGAGATGTTTGAGGTAAGGTAGGGCTAAACATAAATAAGAGTGTAGCTTTATTTTCTAAAATTTCCTTAATGTTCTTCTAGTTTTTGCATTCCAAAATATGATATGAAGGTCAATTTAGAAAAATTTAAAAATCCTCACCTGCTATACACTCTTCTCTACAACTAGCATTGTTGTAGAGTCGGAAGTCTTTGGAAAGATTTGAGTGAAATGATGGAATAGAAAAATAAAACCGAACTCAAGTGGCTGAAACACATTTAAGGAATTACTCAACATCCCTAATCATGAGGGAAATGCAAATCAAAACAACTCTGAGATACCACCTTACCCCTGTCAGAGTGGCTAAGATCAAAAACACTGAAGACACTTTATGCTGGAGAGGATGTGGAACTAGGGGAACTCTCCTCCACTGCTGGTGGGAATGCAAGCTTGTACAACCACTTTGGAAATCAATATGGCGCTTTCTTAGAAAATTGGGAATCAATCTCCCCCAAGATCCAGCTATACCACTCCTGTGCATATACCCAAGAAATGCTCAATCATACCACAAGAGCACTTGCTCAGCTATGTTCATATCAGCATTGTTTGTAATAGCCAAAACCTGGAAACAACCTAGATGACCTTCAACTGAAGAATGGATAAATTGTGGCACATATACACAATGGAATACTACTCAGCAGAGAAAAACAATGACATCATATGGTTTGCAGGCAAATGGATGGATCTAGAAAAAATCATCCTGAGTGAGGTAACCCAGACTCAGAAAGACAAATATGGTATGTACTTACTCATAGGAAGATGCTAGATGTGGAACAAGGATGACTGGACTGCTACTCACATCACCAGTGAGGCTACCTGAAAAATGGGACCCCAAAAAAGACACGGAGAAATGGATGAGATCTACATGAACAGCCTGGTCATGAGTGGGAACAATGAAGAGCAACTGTCGAGGGAAAGAGAGTGGGAGATTCTAGCTGGATCAAGAAAAGAGAGGGAGAACAAGGAATAGGAGACCATGGTAAATGAAGACCACATGAGAAGGGGAGGAAGCAGAGAGCTAGGGAGGCCCACGGAGATCCACAAAGATACCCCCGCAAAAGACTGCTGGCAATGGTCGAGAGATGGCAGGAACTGACCTACTCTGGTGATGGAATGGCCAGACACCCTGTTAGTTGTGCCATAAACCCCATCCAAGGACTGAGGAATCTGGATGCAGACATCCACGCCTGGGCCCCTGGTGGAGCACTGGAAGTCTAATTAGTGAGAAAGAAGAGGGTTTATATGAACAAGAATTGTTGAAGCCAAGGTTGGATAAAGCACAGGGACAAATAACCAAATGAATGGAAGCACAGGATCTATGAACCAAAGGCTGAGGGGCCCCCATTGGATCAGGCCCCCTGAATGGGTGAGACAGTCTTTTGGCTTGATCTGTTTGGGAGGCAGCTGTGCGTTGGTGCCGGGTCCTGAGCTCGTTGCATGAGTTGGCTGTTTGAATCCTGGGACTTATGCAGGGACGCTTGGCTCGGTCTGGGAGGGGGGGACTGGACCTGCTTGGACTGAGTTCACCAGGTCGACCCCGGTCCTCGGGGGAGACCTTGATCTGGAGGAGGTGGGAATGGGGGTGGGCTGGGGGAAGGGGGAGGGGGGCGAGAGGGGGAGAACAGGGGAATGTGTGGCCATTATGTTGAACTGAATGGTGTTGTAAAATAAATTAAAAAGAAAAAAGAAAAAGAAAACCATAAATGAATTTTTAAAATACTTGTTTTTAGGTTTTGTTGGGCTCATAGCAAAAGAAAACAACAAATCCAACAAAATTAACAATGTGGAAAATAAATTCTTAATTTCAATTTTTATTTAATGTAAATGCAAATCTAGTCAGTATCCAGTGAAATAATCCCATTTAGCTAAAAGACTTCACTTTGTTATTTCAGCTCAAGATGTATAAAAAGATAAATTCCTTTTACTTTTTTCTTCTGAATGTAGTTAACTTACTTATTGCTATCTTAAAAAAATCATTCATTCATTCACTCTGGTTTATGGGCATATATGTGTCTCAGTGAGTGAATGTAACTTCTGTGTGGGAGCCTGTGGAGTACAAAAGATAATGTTAGATCCTTTAAAACTGGAGTTCAGGTAGTTGTGAACTGCCCAACATGGATACTAGGTACTGAACTTAGGTCTACTGGATGAAGAGCATTCACATAGAACCATCTCTCCAGTCCTATTGCTGTCAGTTTTTATTACTGTCTTTCCTTTGTTTAAGAAACTAGTTATCCAAAGAGGGATGCATGGATTGCCCTGGGAAGGGGAAATAGATAAGATCTCAATAAATAAACTGGGGACGAGTAGTGGGCAATGGATGGTAGGAGATGAGAGATGAGAACATCAAGGAATGGGATGGTCAAGCTGGAACTGGGATGAAGTGGGAGAGCAATGAAAGAGATATCATGATAGAGGGAGACATCATGGGGATATGGAGAAACTGGATATTAAGGAAGTTCCCAGGAATCCACAAGGATGGTCCCAGCTTAGACTACTAGCAATAATGGAGAGGGTGCCTAAACTGGCTTACCCCAGTAATCAGATGGGTTAATACCCTGTTATCATAGAGTCTTTTTCCAGTAACTGATGAAAGCAGATGTAGAGATCCACAGCCAAACACCAGGCCTAGCACCAGGAGTCTAGTCAAAGAGAGAGAAGAGGGATTCTATGAGCAAGAGGCATCAAGATCATGGCGAGGAAACCTACAGAGACAACCGAACCAAACTAGTGAGAACTCATGAGATTTAGACCAACACTTATGGAGCCTGCATGGGACTGGAGTAGGCCCTCTATCAAAAGGCAAAGCCATTTATTATGAATATTTGGTGTTACCCATCCTTTAATATTCCATCTGTCTTCTGCTATAAAATCCTGTGTGCACAGACCAATTGGTAAACAGTTCAGCTCCCCAGACCTGCTGAACTACTAAGTTACTAACTCCCCTGCTGAGCTTAGGAGACAAGCTGGTGGGATACACATACCCCCTATCATTTCCAACCTGCAGACACATCTCTTGGCAGAGCTAGATGACCAAGATCTCCTTGAGGCCATGCATGGAGTCCATCAAGAACACAAGCATGTGTGGCCAAAGCTTAGGGACCTTTATGAGTTTGATGTCCCTCCTGAACCCCACAGGTTCCGGCCAGGGGACTGGGTCTACATCAGAAGCCATTGCCAAGGGACACCAGAGCCTAGGTAGAAGCCACCCTTCATCATCTAACTGACCACACCCACTGCCATCAAGGTTGATGGTATAACTGCTTGGATCCACTACACTCATGCCAGTCCTGCAGACCCTTCATAATCAAGGAGGACTACAGAGAACAAGAATGGGAAGCTGGGGACCCCTCAGCCATTGGTTCATAGTTCATGTGTTTCCATTCGTTTAGCTATTTGTCCCTGTGTTTTTTCCAATCATGGTCTCGATATCTCTTGCTCATATAATCCCTCCCCTTTCTCACTAATTGGACTCCAGGAGCTCCACCCGGGACCTAGCCGTGGATCTCTGCATCCAGATCCCTCAGTCATTGGATGGGGTTTCTAGCATGACTATTAGGGTGTTTGGCCATCCTATCACCAAAGTAGGTCAGTTTGGGCTGTCTCTCGACCATTGCCAGCAGTCTATTGTGGGGGTATCTTTGTGGATTTCTGTGGGCCTCTCTAGCACTTTGCTTCTTCCTATTCTCATGTGGTCTTCATTTACCATGGTCTCCTATTCCTTGTTCTTCCTCTCTGTTCTTGATCCAGCTGGGATCTCCCGCTCCCCCAAGTTCTCTTTCCCTTGACCCTTGCCCTTCATTACCCCTACTCATGTCCAGGCTGTTTATGTAGATCTCATCCATTTCTCCATCATTGGGGGAGGCCTGTGTCTTTCTTGGGGTCCTGTTTTCAAGGTAGCCTCCCTGATGATATGAGTAGCAGTCCAGTCATCCTTGTTCCACATCTAGTATCCTCCTATGAGTGAGTACATACCATGTTTGTCTTTCTGAGTCTGGGTTACCTCACTCAGGATGATTTTTTCTGGATCAGGCCCTCTGAATAGGTGAGACAGTTGATTGGCTTGATCTGTTTGGGAGGCATCCAGGCAGTGGGACTGCATGAGTTGTCTGTTTGAAACCTGGGGCTTATGCAGGGTCGCTTGGCTCGGCCTGGGAGGAGGGGACTGGACCTGCCTGGACTGAGTCTACCAGGTTAATCTCAGTCCTTGGAGGAGGCTTTGCCCTGGAGGAGGTGGGAATGAGGGTGAGCTGGGGGGAAGGGGAGAGGAATAGGAGGGGGGAGAACAAGGGAATCCGTGGGTGATATGTAGAACTGAATTTTATTGTAAAATGAAATAAAATAAAAGGAAAGGAAAAAAGAAATAAACTTGTATGAATCAGAACATAAAAAAAAGAATGGGAAGCTGTCAAAGATCCAAGCAATCCACTCAGTCTTCGAATTTAATGAGGTCCCAAGCAGCAGCAATCTTAACAACCTTGCTGACTGTACATACTGTGACTGTAGGTTGTTCCTTGGGGAACCCACACACACCCCTGCATTAAACCTAGCAACTTATAAATGCCAATAGCAAGGACATAATAGTTCAGTTGTCTAATGGCTCCATTTGGCACCTGATACCCCAATATCAAGGAAGACCTTTGTCAGTTTTACCCTCCTTATGATCCAGATTCTGGTTGGGTACCCCCTTCCATTTTTCCACCAAGGATTTGCAGCACAAGGAGGCCCATTTCTATGTGTGCCTGGCACATGCAGCTGATAGGACCTGGAAGGACTGCTTGAAATGTGAGGGGTGGGGGGCAAATGACTACTACTGCACCAAGTGATCCTGTGTATCCACCAGACACTTATGGTGGACACTTCCCCTTAAGACAGAATACATCTCCCTAAAGCACCTCCCCCTACCAGAGTGTTGATATTTAGCATTCCCTGAGTGGGGCTGCCAAGGACACTAGTGCAACCCCATACAATTATCATTCACTCCCAAGGGATGATGTTTCATTCCTCAATTGGAACACAGAGGAAAATTGTGGGGGATCAGGCATTATGACAAAACTCGTTTTTCTTTTTTGGGCTGGTACCAGATCCAAGGGCTTTATTCACCATCAAGACTCCTCACCAGGAGAATTCAGTCTATGACAGTGGGACCCAATCAAGTGATCAAACCTAAGCCCAAACCTGAGCCCACGCCTGAGCCCAGCAGGCTCAAGACTATGTCACCCCAAACCTCAACTTCTACCACTCTTATTATCTCTGATACCACCATCTTGAAGGTGAGCCCAGTTGAAGTAGACTTGTAACATGAATCTTAAAATGTCTTATTAATAAACACAAACCCAGAGCCAGGTATTGGGATGAACACTGAAAGTTCAGAGAAACAGAACAAGCCACATACAACCTCACCTTGTCAACTCCTCAGCTGATCTTGTTTCCTCAGACTGAAAGCCTGAGTCCTCATACTGAAAGACCCTAACCCTTCAGGCTTACACCCACCAAGCCCCAGGAAATGAGAAACTAAAAATCTAGTTCCAAGGGCAAGCTGACTCAGCCATTGTTCAACCACCCCTGCCACAATGTAACAATGTAAAAATATTTCTGTTAAGAGATGTGCTCAACTGTGACTGGGAAAGTTGCAGGTGTTCTAGGAAGGACCACCATGACCTTTGTGTAAACTCCACTCCGGCCCTGATAACCCCCTTGAGGTTTCAGGAAGAATGTGCATGAGGACGTGACTGTACCCACTCTGTGATCACTCTGTGATCAGGCCATGAAATTGTATGGGAATTGTAATCCTGTGGGTTTTGTGGGTTTTTCCTTTATAAGCCTTTATGGAGCTGTAGTAAGATGCGGCTCTCTTAGGAACAGAGTTTGCCCTTCTGTACAGAAGCTTCAATAATAAAACCTTGTGCTGTTGCATCAACTGAACTGGAGTCTGGGTTCTTGGGGTGCCCACTTGAGACCCTAAATTTTGGGGTCCAACAATACAAATGGATCTCAGCTGTAATGCTGCTAAAAGCCTAAAAGCTTAAAAAGACTAAAAAGTCTCTAGTTCCTGGTCCACATGCCTTATATACCTTTCTGCTTCCTGCCATCACTTCTTGGGATTAAAGGTATTTGTCCTTCCCAAGCAAGACATGAGATCTCAAGTCCTTGGATTAAATGTGTGTACCACCATGCCTGGCTTCTATGTCTATCTAGTGGCTGTTCTGTTCTCTGATCCCAGAGAAGTTTATTGAGGTGCACAATATATCAACCACATAGATCTGCTCCTTGATTTGATGCAGAGATCTTTCCTGGTTTTGAACTCTGCTCAGCCAGACTTAACTTCCTCCTGCTGGCTCTGTTATGATACTGCTCCCCAGTACTATGAGGGTATCACAGTTCTGGGTAATTACATTGGACTTTCGTGCTGTTGGCAGTCCAGGACTTCATTAACCCTCCAACAGGTATCAGGCCAAGGCCTCTGTGTTGGGACAGTCCTCAAGGAACAACAGGCCCTCTGTAACCAGATTTCTACTCTTACAAACTTGCCAAGGTTAGGTTATCTTAACCCTCACAATGATACCTGGTGGACATGTTCCTCTGGGCTAATACCATGTGCACACATACAAATTCTCAACAGCATTAAGGGTTTTTGCGTCTTGGTAAAATTAATCCCTCGATTGATCTATCACACTGGAGATGAATTATTCAATGAGCCTGAAGTCCTGATCTCAAAGTGAACTAAAAGGGAGCCAATAACTACTCTCACCTTAAGCATTATATTTGGGATCAGTCTAGCAGGAGTAGGAACAAGAGCAGCTTCCCTGATTACCCAGAACCAACATTACTCCAGCCTACGTCTGCCACAGATATAGACATAGAGTGGTTAGAGAACTCTATCTCTCTCCTGCAGGTGGTGATATATTGTGTACCCCAATAAAGCTTGTCTGGGCATCAAAGGACAAATCAAGCCACTATATTAAACATAGATGTCAGGCAGTGGTAGCATATGCCTTTAATCCTAGCATTCAGGAGGCAGAAAGTTCAAGGCCACACTGGGAACAGAGCCAGGCATGGTGGCACATGCCTTTAGTCCAAGCACTACGAAGGAAGGAAGATGGCAGGGCACAGAAGTGTACATAAGGCATACGTAATCAGGAATTCTCTTTCTTGAGGCTGAGGATTTCATAGAGGTAAGAACGTGGCTTGTTCTGTTTCTCTGATCTTTCAGCCTTCACCCCAATATCTGGCTCTTGTTTTTTTTTTTTTTTTTTTTTTTTTTTTTTTTTTTTTTTTTTTTTTAATTAATATGACCTTTTAAGACTCGTGTTACACCTGCAGGAGTCCCTAACATCATTAGCAGAGATTGTTCTACAAAACAGAAGAGGTCTAGAACTTTTCAGCAAGGGTGACTCTGTGCTGCCTTGGGAGAAGAATGCTGTTTCTACATAGACCATTCAGGAGTAATAAAAGACTCAATGGCCAAAGTGAGGGAGGGGCTAGTGAAGTACAAAAGGGAATAAGAAGAAAATCAAGGATTGTTGGAATCATGGTTTAGTGCTTCTTTCTGGCTGACCACTTGTCGGAAGCAGTAAGTTTGCTGCCTTAATTTTAAATGCCCCTTTTTGTCCTGTCTCAGTTAAGTTGTTTGTGTGAAAAATGTACAGTTGGGTTCTGGAGGGTGCTGGGAATCAGTTTCCCTGTGGTTTTTCCTGTTTGGAAAACAGTTTGCCGCTTGCCTCCGGATACAGAGTAACCATTCCTTGACTCCTGCTGTTGGAGGGGTATATAAGCCCATGTTGGTACAAATAAAGAGAGCTGCTTCACAGATGAACTGAAACTGGGTGTCTAGAGTGCTGTTTAACCTCGGCATCCCTCGCCAGATTTCGTGCTCCAGCTGCACTGGCCGAGGCAACCACTCTAAACTACTTTATTGGGTCTCATTGTTATATTACTATTGCTCCTGAACTTTGGCCTTTACATCTTAAACAGGTTGATACAGTTTATAAAAGAGAGATTTGGGGCTATTCAACTAATGGTCACCAGATCCAGTTACCATTCAGTGGCCACAAATGTTCTCTGGGAAGCCTATTTTCAGCCCCTGACTGAAAGACAACTGAGAGGCCCAGCTTGGGCAGAAATAGAGAAAAATCAAGAGCCATGATTGAGCTCTCATAGGTACAACAAAGAGGAGGGAATGAGAGACCAAAATAGACCCCCTTTTAAAAGGAAACTCAATTTTAGACACAACTTGACCAGGAGCTGAACCTAGTTCTAGTGAAAACCACAAACAGTCCCAAGAAAGAGCAAACACTGCCAGGGCCCCAGTCAGGGTGACCCCACCCGGGTGGGCTGCCAATGAGGAATTTGTATAAACATCTGTGGACCCCAAATGTCCTTGTGGTTTTCTGATAGTTGTTGAAAATGTCTCCAGGCTCCAGCCAATAAATTCAAAGGTTACACACTCTTACCCAATCCTACACCAAGGCTTATACCTCCCTGCTTGCTGTTTTTCCCTTTAAAAATCCCAAACCTTGAGATCCCAAGGCCATTCTCCTCCACTTGCTGTGTCAGAGTGTAGGGCAACGGTCCAAGCTTGAGCTTGTAGTCAATAAACCCCTGTGTGTTTGCATCGAATACTGACTCTGTGGTGGTCTTGTTCGGGGGTCTCTTGAAGCGGCCTCTTCAATCAAATATCCTGCAACACAGAGCAATTTACATTATATATATATATATATATATATATATATATATATATATATGAAATTTAACTTACATAAAGTAATTGGAATAGTCAGCTTTATAAGACATGAACAAAAATAGTATGTATAAGGAGCTGGAGGATGGGGTATTGAGAGTCATTGTTTAATGCATGTAAAATTTGCTTTGGACAAATTTTAAAACCTGTCTGCAGAAGAATGTGGGTAGTTTCAGAAGAATGTGAATATTCCTTCTTTTTAAACTTTCTTTTCATTTATTTTTTGTGTCTTTCACATCATGCAGCTTGAATCCCATTCATCTCCCTTTCACTTTGTATCCACCCTCTGCTTTTGAAATCTCCCTGGCAAAATAAAATAAAATTGAAAAGAAAAAAAGAAAGAAAAATTTTATCATGGAATCTGTAGTGTGACCCAGTGAGTCACAGTGTTTACCCTTTTTTCTATATATCTTTACTTGCAAGTGTCCATTGCAAAGGGTCATTGGTCTGGTTCAAGGCCTCTGGTTTTGCTACACTATCAATACTGGGCCCTTAATGGGACTCCTGTTATCCTGTATTGTGGAGATTCTGCAGCTTTGGGTCTGCAGGACTGGCCCCTTCACATGCTCTAGCAGATCATAGATGGGGTGGATGTTGGGGTGAGACAATTCATAACTCTAGTTCTGGGCCTGGGTAGTTACAGGATTAGTTAGCCTGCTAGCTTTCCCTCATCATCATGACCAGGATGAACTCTCTGGCATTGCCTGGATAGCTCACTCCTTGCAGCAATGAGCAAGGGATGAGACCTCTTCTCCTGCTTTCATGCCCTCAGATTTGGCTTTCTTATACCTACACCAACAATGCCAGCTCTATTGTATTGGTCAGATGAGGTACAGGGGGCACTCTCACAAATGCTACAGCTGGTAAGGAGCAGGGATAGCTCTCCCACTCTTATGACCTCTGGCCATCTCTCCCACCCACCAAAAATGGTGAGAAGTAGGGAGAGGGAATTTTCCCCCACCCATGGCAATATATGTCAGGCGAGGGGCAGGGCTAGATCTCCCAAGCTCATATTCTCAGGGAGGTTCCCTCGCTGAGATTCACTTCACTATCAACAGAGTCAGCTCTACTGTATGGACCAGGCAAGGTGTAGGGCCCACATTTCCAAGTGCTGCAGCTGGTAATAGGAAGGGTCAGCTCTCTCATTTGCTGCGTTTGGCAAGGGATTGGGGATAAAGGGAACATCCATTCCCTGCCCACAGTGCCACATGACACAAGAGTAGTGGTGCCAGTTATCCCATGCTCACAACTTCAGAGCTGGCTCACCTGAGCCCCCACCAACAGGGTCAGCTCTACTGTATTACCCAGGTAAGGTATAGGGCCTGCTCTCTCAAGTGCTGTAGCTGGTGAGGGTCAGGGGCAGCTCACCCACTCTTATAACCTCAGGGCCAGCTCTTCTGTCTGGCACAGGTGCTGACAGGCAAGGAGGAGGGCATCTTTCCCCTACCCATGTCACCATATGGCAGTTGAGGTGCAGGACCAGGTCCTCCACACTCAAGTACTTGGGGTAGGCTCATTAGTTGCCCCCCATCAAGAGTATCAACTCCACTGTGCTGCCCAGACAAGGTTCAGGGCCCAGTTTCCTGAGTGCTGTAGCTGATAATGGGAAGGTCAGCTCCCTTGCCAGCTGGAGGTGGTAGGGGCAAAAGTGGGAGGGCATCTTTCCCTTGCCCCCATCACCACACCTCAGACAAGGGAGGCAGTATCAGTTATCCCATTCTCATGCCCTAAGGGCTGGTTTACCTACACCCATGTCTACAGGGTCAACTCTACTGTTGTGCTGTCTAGGTGAGGTGCAGGGCCTGTTCTCCCAGTGTAAGTACTGCAGCTGGTAAGGGATCAGCTTCTCCTACTGCATGTAGCAAAGGGCAAGGGAGGAGGATAACTTTCCCCTCATCACATAGCAGACGAGAAGTGTATGACTTGCTTCCCCATTCACATGCCCTCAGGGCCAGCTAACCCATGACCCTGTGCCCACGAACAGGGTCATCATTATTGTGCTGCCCAGGCGAGGTATAAGACATTCTCTCCTGAGTGCTTCATCTGATGAGGGGCACGATCAGTTCTCTCTTATGTTGCTGCTAGTCAGGAGTTGGACAAACTCTGTATAGCCCTATCCTCTTGGTATTCAATGGTATCAGGAGTCATGGACATCAACACAGACCATGGCTGCAACAGGGCCATGAACCCAGACATAGGCTCTGGCAGCAGCCACAGCACAGACAAAATCATACCTCTGGGTAGCAATCAAGTCACCCTCCTCAGCCTTCTCCTTACCATTTTGTCCTCTTCAGATATGCTTCTGTCCACAGGAAATGAACCATTCTGTCTCTCTCTCCCATACCACACCACAAGTTTGCTCTGCATAGTAGTGCCTGGGAGGCATTGGGAGGTCCTGTGTTTTCTCCTCAGAGCCTGGGAAAACTGCCCTGGGCATGTGTGTGGGTGTCCTTGTCCCACTCAGTCCATCATGGTGCTGGGCAGGACCATGCTTTTTCCTCAGATTCTATGGTGGATTGCCCCAGGCATGTGGGTGGGTCTTCTTTACCCAGTCTGTCATGGCACTGAGCAGAACCATGTTTTCTCCTTGGAGCCCAGTTCAGGGCAGACCACCCCAGGTATGCATGCATGTGGGTCTCTTTGTCCCACTTAGTCCATTATGATGCTGGGCAGGACCATGCTTTCTTCTATGAATGTGAATGTTATTAATTCCCTTTAATTTTGAGCCTAAAATGTTTAAAATGGTAAATTGTATCTTACGTGAATTTTACCAAACTAACAATGATGAAATTGTGATAATGTGCAAAGGTCAGAAGGAGATGGAAAAAAATTGATCAAGTGAAATGATTTTTGTTTTGTTTTGTTTTGAGATAGGATCTATGTAACTCTGGCTGACATAGAACTCACTATGTAGAGCATATTGGCTTCTAACTTGATCCATATGATTCTGCCTCCCAAGTGCTGAGATTAAAGGCATGTGACACCATGCCTAGCTCAAGAGAAATGGATTTTGATTGAAGGGTATAGAAGAGAAAATAAAAAGGTTGGCAAAATGAACAATGAATAAAAATTTGTGTGAAGAAAATTATGTTGGAGAGCTCACATTAATCAGATGATGATAATGTTGATGATGATTATGATGATGATGATGATATATGGATATTTTGCCTGCATGTATGTCTATGCACTAAGTGCTCATGTAGTATATAAAAGGTTGTCAAATCCCTTGGAACTGGAATTACAGATGTTTGTGTGTCTCCATGTGGGTAATGGAAACTGAACCTGGGTACTCTGAAAGAGCAGCCAGTGATCTTAACCATTGAGTAATATCCTCAGCCCCTGAAATTATATCTTAAACAAAAGTTATTTCTTGAAAGTTAGAGTGGCATACATGGAATTTGAGTTTGCACTAACAAAGTTGATTGATGTTGGGCATAGTTTTTTAGCAGGATTTCTGTAAATATAGATGTTAATATGAGTATTTTATTTTTTTATTAGAAAAACTCATCAGGATCATAGCATGATTGTAATAAAGCATTTCAGACAATTCCTTTTAGAAATCTGAAGCATGCCTTCTACAAGATATAGTGTATGCTTAAAAAATTCAATGCACCAGCAGAGGGACATCTTGAGTTAGAAATTAACATAGTGCTGGAAGAAAGAGGGAAAAGAGGAATCATTTTCTTCTCAGGCAGCAGTTGGTATATTATGCAATGACAATAATGCATATCATTAAACATTTTACTATATTTACTGTGGACTTTGGTTATTAATGATTAACTTTTGAAAATTAAATAGAAATAACATTTAAGATCACAAATAAATAAAATTTGAGTTTTAAAATTATTTCCTTTATGCATAAAATATATGTACTAACTTTGATGTTTTGTCCCATTCTTTTCTCTGATTTATGCTTTCCCTCACTCCTCAGACAAGCAATATCAAACAAACAGTACCATTTAATAGGATGTCATTGCCACTTGCTTGAATTGAATAAAACCATACCACCTAAAAATAGAGGTTTAAGAATAAATTTCCCTACAATTTGGGACAGGAGTTTTGCATTATTTTGTTAGTATCATTTGTGTGTGTGTGTGTGTGTGTGTGTGTGTGTGTGTGTGTGTGTGTGTATGAAAACAAGAGTAGATTCTCTCTATTGTGTAAGTAAACATTACATGAGGGATTGATTCTCAAAATTGTACTATTACAGAATTGTGTGCCCAATAGCAAAATGTTCTATAAGTTCAATTTACAGGAAAAATATAAAATCAAATTACTTCCTTCTTGCAGTTCAGGAAACTTACGTAAGAATAAACATTTTCACTTTTGATCATATGGATATGCTCCCTCACTTTTGTCCTTTTTTGTTCCTCCCTTTCTCCCTTTTCCCCCCCACCATTCCTGACTCTCCCCCTCCACTTCTTCCTTCTTTTGGTGATAAAATTATTTTTATTTCATGTGTTTGAGTGTTTTGCCTGCAGGTATGCCTGTGCACTATGTGCTCACCTGGTACCGATGGAGTGCAGAAGGGAGCTCCAGAACTGGAGTTCAAGATGGCTGTCAGTTGACATGTGGATGGCTAAGAATTGCATTGGGCTCCTAAGGAAGAGCAGCTAGTGCTCATAATTGCTGAGCCATCTCTCCATCACCCTTTTGTTATTTTTGAGATATCACTATGTAGTCCAGACTGGCATCTATTTTATGGTCGGTCACCTTGCCTCAGCTTCCATAGTTCTGAGATATGTGATTATAAATGTGTGTCACCACACCCAGTGCTAACATTGAATTCAGCAAATATCTATTAAAGTAGCTAAAATGATGACTTGGGTAGGTGTATTGTAGGTTTTGGCTGACACAAGTGTGGAAATAGGGCCAAAGAAAAATGTCCCTTTGCCTTTTGGAACTTATACTTAGTGTCTCGTAATTCTTCAGAATCATGAGTTTGTATAAATACCAGAAAGTTAAGAAAGTTTTCTAGTTCAAAAATTGGAGCAGATTCCTCTTCAACTCTACAGAGAATTCTGTATTTATCTGTCCCAACAGAAGACTAGAGGTTTGTCTTTGGGGAAGGTAAACAATATGGTACTGGGTAATCCTAATACACAAAAAAGTTGATGGTGGGTATAGTATGTTGTAGACTGGGAAATTATTTGAAAACTATGCTCACTTTCATAATTTTGAAAGAGAGATTCTGTCCTCCAAGCAGAAGATTAGAGGAAAAATTGATAATATTAAAATAATAGACAGAAGCACACCAATGGCAATGGTCCTCTCAGCCAATTGACTCTGGGGAAGTCCTCACGTCATCATGGAATAATGCTGAGTAATAAATAAATAATAATAAATCACCCCAGACTGGAACAAATGACAGTGAGATGGAAGCTATACAAGATGAGAAAACTATGAGTCCATTTATAGGTGCTAGCATGAGTTCTCTACTGTGGAGTGGGTATCAAGTTCAATCAGGGAATAGTTAGTAAAGGCACTTGTTAGAAAGCCTTTTCAAAGATATGCAAAATTCATAAATAGAAATACAAATATATTTAAAAGACACAGATATTAGGACTTATGCAAGAAGTAGAAGGATGACTCTTTTCCTGTGATATGAGAGTATGTAGAACATGTAGAGAGAAGAATTCATAATTTTAGAACAACTTAGTCTACTGGATGCCAATTATTAATGAGAAATTAATAGTAATTTTTGACAATATTTTAAACTGATTTACATGTTTTACTTAATATAATCCACACAAGGTCACTTTGAATAGATATTCCTACTATCCCCACTACATATTTAAGAAATATGAATCATAAACTTCCTTAAGTTTGCTTAGGTAGTGAAACACAAGGCTGAGCTAGAAGACTGAGCTTTGGGCGGCATCACCTGTATATCTTAGCTATGGTTCACAAACTAGACCATGAGACCTATACAGTCAACTACAATTTCTGTTCAGTCCACAGTATTGCTGTGCATGCACTCAATCTTTGGAATCATGAAGCCATCATTAAAAAGATGAGTTGCAGTCATATGTTCAAAGCTAGAGAGAAGGGGTGTATACAGTCTGACCATTTGTAAGTAAAATTTGATTTCATTAATGATTCTTTAGTTTATCTTGACCTTCAGTATGCCAATACAACTGTATGATACCCTAGTTTTCATCCTAATTCTTCAAATACTTTTTCTGAATCCTCTGTAAATTTACATTTCCACTCTCCTAATCTAAACAATGAGGTTTTCAGTTTTATCTTATTATATTCCCATTTTATAGTTGTGCATATTAACAGTTCATCAATTATGAAAAATTGATTCAATAGTGGACAAGTATTTGGTAACTTCTCAAAATTTACAGTTCCATATATATATCATATATATATATATATATATATATCATATATATATGCCTACATTGCTTCTGCTTTTCAAGAAAATCTATTCATTTAGTAATTTTTCACAGGTCAGAGAGGAAGAATGAATAGCTCTGAAATTACTCAAATAATACTTAAAGAAAATAAATACTCATTTCCTGGAATTTAATTTTGAAAAAGCAAAAATAAAAACATCAATCAAGTATGAAATTTTAATATTCTACATTGTATATTAACATGCTGGTATACACCTATTAGAAATGACATTTTGAAATATGCAGTATATAATTGTCATCTGCAGTAATACTAACATAGTATTATAGCAGAACTTCTAAATAAGTATGGAATTATTTTAAAGGTTTTCAACATGAAGAAATGACAAATGTTAGAGGAAGTAAGTATATTCAATCTGGCTAAACATTAAGCAATGTGTACATATATGGAAGCATTATACTATACTGTCAGTATATGTACTTTTATGTTTCTACATATCATTTACATTAAATTTAAAAATTCATAACTTTGTAAATATTGATACTAGAAATGTTAATTTGTAGCTAGAGTTTTCCTGCCTGGCCCAAAGTCAGGACCAATTTCTCTCACCTGCCAGTCCCACAGCTGTTCAGACCCAACCAAGTAAACACATAGAAACTTATATTGCTAACAAACTGTGTGGCTGCAGCAGGCTTTTCGTTATCTAATTCTTATGTCTTAAATTAACCCATATCTATTAAATACATAAAATTAAGTGAAACAATATGCTTATAGGGTGTGCACCTATATAGTGTAATTCATAATATAATATTTTATGAATTATTTGAGGATTTCATACATATGTTCAATATATTCTGGTTACATTATCCTTTGCTCTTCCTTCTAACTCCTCTAAGACCTACCCCACCTCATCACAACTTCATCTCTCTCTCTCTTTTTTTAAATAACCCACTACGTCCAATTTCTGTAGTCCATATATCCATGGGTGTAGGGTAATCCAATGGAGCATGGTCAATCTATCAGCGGCCATGCTTTTAACATAATTTTTTGATTCTTTGGGAATTTCACATAATGCATCCCAATCCCATTCATTTCCTAGTCCCTTCATATCCATCCTTTAACCTTTTAGCATCTCCCCAAAAAGAAAATTTAAAAAGAAATAAAAATAAAAATAAAGATAAACTGTTAATTAAAAAATACAAAATAAAAACAAACAAACCAAAAAACAACAAAGCAAACCAAAAACCAACAAACCAAAAAACATTTTGCTCATCCATTTTTCCCACTTTTCTATCACTGCTTTGTTAGTGACATTGGGAGCTGCAGTGTGTCACACATTATACCCTTTTGTCCAAACAGCTTTACTTGCAAATGTTCATTGTTTAATGAGTTGTTGGTTAGGTTTAAGGCATCTGGCTTCTGGTACACCATCAATATTGGAATCTCACCAAAAACCCTCTTAGAAATTCTGCTCTTACCTCAGTCATGGAGATCCTGCAGCTATGGTTCTGCAGGACCAGTCCCTTCACATGCTCCAGCAGGTCATAGATGGGATAGTTGTTAGAGTGGGCCAACTCAAAGCCCTGGATGTGTGCCTAGATGGTAGCTAAGTTAGTCAGTCCAAGCCTCTGGGACACCTCCCTCAGATGAGGGGGGAAGTCAGCTCTCCCACACCTGTGGTGAGGGGTAGGGCCAGCTTTCCCAGAGTCAGTGAGGGGTGGAGCCAGCTAAACATGGCCCTTGCATGGTTCCCATGGGCCATGTTAATAAGGTCAACAGACCTCAACACAGATCTCAGCTGCAACAAGACAATGGACCCAGATGTGGCCCTCGCAGCAACCTGGGACTGGATGTCATCATGGCCCTGGGTAGCAGCACAGATCACTCAGATCTTTATAGGCCAAGTGGCAGCATGGTCCCTGGACTCCAACATCACCCAAGATGGTGGCCCAGACCCTTCACATCCACATGGTTTTTGATGGTAACAGGAAACGCAGACATTAACACAGACCCTGGCTGCAGCGGGGCCATGGACACAGATATGGTTCCCATTGCAGCTCAGGCCTGGGCATCACTATAACCCTGGGATGCAGCACAAGTAAATAAAGTAAATAGATTCTCTTTCCTCAAGAAGCCACCAACTGTTGATAGGTCCTCAGCGAGGAGTGGGAGCTCATGTGTTCCTTTCCTGTCCATGCTGAAAGGTTATGCAGGCAATCACAGCTATTGTGAGCTTAAGAGTATAGTCATCCTGCGATGTCTAGAAGACAGTGTTCCACGCCAGTCCTCGACTTCTTGCTTTGATAGTATTCCTGTTCCCTTTTCTGCAATGATCCATGAACTTTGTGGGAAAGGATTATATGATATATGTGTCCCATCTGTGATCCAGAACTCTGAAGACACTTATTCTCTATGTATCAACTAGTTGTGACTTTCTTTGTTAACTAGTGTCCACTGAACAAGGAAACTTCTCCGATGAGGTCTGAGAGCTGCACTAATTTATGGGTTTAGAAATATGAATTTAGAGGGTAAAATACCATGCCAATTTAGCAAAACAATAAGAGTTGGCTTATAGCTGGTGCCTAGGACCTACTCAGCCATGGTTTCTTGGCTCAATTTATAGTACCAGGCATAAATTTTATTGAGTAGCATATTCCTTAATTTAAAAAAAAAGTGATTGGTTACACTCACAACATTCGTGCCACTTTTGTACCCATAGGCATGTCTTGCCATGCTGGTCATTATTGTAAATCTCAGGGTTCACAGCTGGATAAGACTTGTGATGACATAATTTTCCCCCAGCAGCCTACACAACATCTAGACTATGTTAACCAGTAAGAAGGAAGCATCTTAATGAGTAGCAACTCTGTTTTTTCCATGTGTTGTGACCAAAGAATGTGCTGACTTCCACAAAAGGTTCTTACTATCAGTTCTGCTGGGCAACGAAAGCAAAGAAAATAACCTGTATTGTTTAGTAGATCTCCAGAACACATCTCACCAACAAATCAGTGGGAGATGTCCTACAATTAACATTGTATTTTTGCAACATATAGATTCTGAGAGGAGCATTATCCACTGTGTAGAGTACTACCAATTAAACTGTTTCATATTCATATATAAATACATATCCATATATAAATCTATGTTTATATAAAGCTCAGACATCAGTAGTTCTCCATATGGTTTCCTCAAACATCCTTAGCATTCATTACTTCACCCATGCTTCCTCCTCCTTACCCTACCATCCTTGTTTCTGTTTGCATCTCCCTTTCCTTTATTTATCCTTTCCCATCCATAGCAATTGTTATTCTAGTATGTCTCATCCTTCAACATCTTTCTTTCCCCTCTATATACCTGGATTTTATAGATATTCCAAATTTTTACATAAATATAAAGATTTGATGCTAGAATCCACACATAAGTAAGAAAACACATCTGTCTTTCTGAGTCTGTGTTACCTCACTCAGTATAATGTTTCCCAGGTCCTTTCATTTATTTGAAAATGTCACAATTTCATTTTTCTTTACAGATGACTAGAATTTAATTCCATATTATTACCATATTTTCATTATACATTCATCAGTTAGTTGGTGGATGTCTAGGCTGTTTACAAGTCCTAGATATTGTGAATAGAACAGGCATGAACATGAAGAAGCATGTACCTCCATAGTGGGAAATAGAGTCCTTTGTGTATATTCACAATAGTAATAAAGCTGGGTCATATGATCAATCTATTTCTAGTTGTTTTTGTTTGTTTGTTTGTTGTTGTTGTTTTTTGAGTAACCACCACACTGATTTCCATAGTAGCTGTACCAGTTTGCACTCCCACCAATAGTACATAAAGGTTCCTCATTCTCCATATCATCATCAGCATCTGTTCACCTTTGTTTCCATAAATTTAGCTAATGTGACTGATGAGAGATTAAATATTTATGCAGTTTGAATCTTCACATTCATTTTTGCATTTGTGTGTTTTGTCTTTTTCTTCTTTTCTGAGACAGGGTCTC
This sequence comes from Peromyscus leucopus, assembly GCF_004664715.2. Lineage (NCBI taxonomy): Eukaryota > Metazoa > Chordata > Mammalia > Rodentia > Cricetidae > Peromyscus > Peromyscus leucopus. Next base: position 72,787,106 of record NC_051083.1, read on the forward strand.
TTTGTGTAGCTCTAACTGGTTTGGAACTCGCTCTGTAGACCAGGCTGGTGTTGAAAACAAAGATATCTACCTGCCTCTGTCTGCTGAGTGCTGGGATTAAAGGTGTGTACCACCACCACATGGCTTAATCTTCATTTTTTTGATGGCTAAGGATGCTGAATAGTTTTTAAAGTGTTTACCACCCATGTGCATTACTACTTTTGAGAACTTTCTGTTCAGTTCAATAACCCACTTTTAATACATTTGTTTATTTTCTTGGTGCTTTGTTTTTTGCATTCTTTTTCTTTTCTAGACACTAATTGTATCAGTATATATAGTGAGAAAATATGATATTTTCTCATTTCATAAATTTCCTCTTCAGTAAGTTAATAGTCTTTTTGCAGTATAGTAGAGTTTATTTTCATAATGTCCCACTTGTTGATTGTTGGTCCTATTTCCTGGGTAAGTAGGGTCCTTTTTCCTATTGAAAAGGGCCTTACCTAACTGAGCCTGTATTCTGAGTGTATTACCTACTCTTTCTTCTAGAAATTTCAGTTTCAGGTGCAACATCAAGATCTTTGATCCATTTAGAATTGATTTATGTGTTAGGAGAGAGAGAAATATCAAGTTTGGTCCTTCTACATATACTTACCCAATTTTCTAAGCATCATTTGTTGCAGATGCTATCTTTTCTTCAGTGTGCATTTTTGGCATATTTGTAAAAATTCAGGTGGTTATAGGAGCCTTTACTTATATCTGCATTCTTAATTCTCTTCTATTCATCCATGTGCCTGGTTTTGTGCCAGTATCATGGTGCTTTTACTACGGTGCCTCTGTAGTATAACTTGCAAAGCAGAAAAGTGATACCTCTAGCAGTGTTTTTGTTCAGAATTGTTATTTTTATTCAGGATAGCTGAGATACTTTGGGCTTCTTTCTGACTTTTAAGATTGTTTTTCCATTTCTTTGAAGAATTGCATTTAAATTTGGATGAGGATTGCATTAAATGCACAGATTGCTTTTGGTAGGATAGTCATTTTCATATGAATCCTACTACTTTATGTGTGTAAAAGGTCTTTCTATCTTCTGACACATTCTTCAACTTATTTCCTCTGTGCTTTACCATTTTCATTATATAAATCTTTCATTTCCTTGGTTAGATTTACTCCCAGGTGTTTTATATTTTTTAGGCTATTGTGAATGGCATTATTTCCCCAATTTCATTCTCAGTCTGTTTTTCTTTGGTTTATAGGAAGGCTACTGGTCTGGGGATGCTTATTTTGTAACTTTCCACTGTGCTGAAAGTACCTATCCAGTAATAGGAGTTTCCTGTTGGGGTCTTTGGGGGATGGCTCATGTATCCAGTCATGTCATTCGTAAGTTCAGATACAGTAAAATTTTAAAGAATAGTTTTAATATATTGACAATATGAAGTTTCAAACCTACTAGGATTTAGAACATGAAGATATACTGCATGTTAATTAGTTTCTTTCATGTGATGTTCTGAAGTAAAAATATCCATTCATAGTAAGAAGAAAATTTCCATACCCTCACTGCTGTAGTATAAAATGCATTGTCAAGGAATGTTAAAATAATTCAATATTTATCAAATAATTACACAGTATATCAGGGATTTTCCTAGTTAAAATAGTTTATATCATTAAGAACAGATCTCTTTAAAAATAATGAGACACAAATGATAAAACTGCAACCTGTTTGAAAAACATGTAGAAAGCACAGAGCTCAGGAAACAATGTCTGGCTTCAGAATTGTTTAATGTCACTTCTGTGGCCAGTACAACGGAAAATGTTTTTCAGAAGTTTCCGTGCAAGCAGAAACATTTTTTAAGCTAAAATGCAAACATTTGTCAGCAAGTTACTGTGCAAGAAGACAGGAAGTAAATTAGAGACTTGTATAAAGGTCTGTCACTGGAAAGAAAAAAATGTTTATTAGTAACAAAAATCAAAGTAAAATTTATATTACAATTTTTGTCTGTAACAATAAAACATAATTATAAACTATCTTATTGCAGACTGATTGGTTTTAAGGTAAAAATACAAAAGTTTAATTTCATTGATTAATCAACACTATCAGGTATAACTTTTACTTCTTAAAGTTCTGAGACATATTATATATTTAAATGATTATATTATGGAAAACACATGAATTAAAATGTTTAAACTCTGAAAATCCATTAAAATAGAAAAATGTTTAAACAACTTAATGCAATTTTATTTGAATAGACAATAAAACATTATTTATGATGATATTTAAAATACAAAACAGTGTAGTGTGAGTAGCATTATGACTTGTGGCTTGGCGCAGAGAGTTGAAATTCAAAATATATTTTTTATTTACTGATGACCATTACATTTGCAATGAGAGTATAAATTACAAATCAAATTAAAGCAGAGGAGTTCAATTTCATGAAACTAAGGGAACTAGGATCTAGTCCATTATTAATGAAGAGAAAAAGTTCTTCAGTTAAAACTAATTTAGCACATGAAAAATATAGCTATTAAACAAAGTCTTCTAAAATTTAAATAAAATTATAGTTTTGTACTTATAAAATGTTTCTAATATAGTCAGAGAAGTTACAAAATATACTCAAATAGGTATAATGCACTTTAAAAATCATTTTGTAAATATTTAATCACTACAGCACAGATCTATTAGACAGTAAAAATTCTGTAAGTAAGTTTGGCCTACAATTTAACAACAGCACACATTCTTTCTGTATCTGTTTTTTCTAAAGCACCCTTGACAGACTTTTACAAGAAAAGGTGTTTACAGTGATTGGCAAATATCCCCAAAGGCTAATGAAATCATCTGATGGGTTGTTGTTGTTCAGATAAAACATACTTCAGATATTCCCTAAGAAAAATGTAAGTCTGTAAGATCAAGAAAGTTTATTTTTGTTACTCTCATTGTTAATAACAATGATAAAATTTTAAATAATAAAAATGTTCTTTACTATAAAACCACACTTAAATTCTTCTTTATGTATTGTCTTGAGATTTGAGTAGTCAAGACACATTCAGATAGCAAAAAAAAAATTATTTAAAAAGAAATTAATAATATTAATTTTCCCATCATACTTGGAAATAGTCAATTAAATCACATATTTCAGACACAAGCAAACTTCATTGTGGATTTTTTTCTCATCATAAATAACGTGATAGTATATTCTCAATGTGCAATTTCACTCCAATTATGATAAATTAATTATTTGCATAAACGTGGCTAGTAATAATTTATATAAACAAATGATTAAGCACAACTTTTTTATATTGTACCAATGAAGTTATGAATCATTCATTTGCAGTGTACATAAAACTCTTTTGTTTACTTGAGAACTCTTCTATATTTAGAATAGAAATTAGCAATCATTTCTGAATGTTTACAAATACAGTGCAAAATGTCACAGCCTTTTTGTAAGTATTCAGAAGTTTTATAAGTCAAGACAAAAGTGGAAACTCTAGAAAATACAAATGTTTTAAAATAAATAAGACAGTTTGACTGCTATCTTAAGTAGAAGAGAATATAATCACAATTTTAAATCTTAAATAAATCATCTTTGTTATAAAGAGTAGTGCTGTGTTGTTTTTTGACTTAATTGTGCAAGGACTATGCACAATTATAGAGTGCAGAGGAAAAGGTTTAAAATGAAGTATAAGCTCTTTACATTGGGCAAGGCTAATTCATAGTTTCATGACTTCTTTTGAAAGCTGAGTCTACAACCATTATTACTTTTCTCTTTTTAGACAATATCATATACTTTAAAATTTAGATGTTAATTATATGATATCAGATACATTCTTATTATTGTAGCAATAATTTCTTCCACAATATCCTTAAATTTTCAGCATTGACTTATAAACTTCCTGCATTGATTGAGGAAGGATTTCACATTATTTAATAAAACATTATTTTAATAATAGCTTAATTAAGGTACAATTCAAGTACATTATATTTTTCTGTTTTAAAATATATACAATTCAAAAATATTTAGTAATATTTACTCTCATGTTTAGATAACATATTAATTTCATTTATGTACACAATGGAATATAATCATATCTACCACACCTTATTTCCCCCAACTCCCCTCATTTACTACTCAACACGATCCACTCCAAATATCATGTCATTTTTGTTTTTTATTTTTTAATTTTTTTTTGTTGTTGTTTTTTGAGACAGGGTTTCTCTGTGTAGTTTTGCGCCTTTCCTGGATCTCTCTCTGTAGACCAGGCTGGCCTCGAACTCATAAAGATACGAATGCCTCTGCCTCCCGAGTGCTGGGATTAAAGGCGTGCGCCACCACCGCCCGGCCCTTATTTTTTAATTTTCTTAACTTTTTACTGATTCTTTGTAAATTCTGTATCTTTCACCCCAATCTCACTCATCTCTCTGTATGTCCCTCCACATCTGCCCTCCATGCTTGCAACCTCCCCTCCAAGAGAAAACAAAAAAGTAATGTAATAAATAATAAATGTAATCAATGTAATAAAAATAAAAAATAAATTAAATTAAATAATAAAAATGCAAATTAAAGAAAAAAAGAAACATCTGGCAGTGGAAGCTACTGTGTGTCTCAGAGTGTTATCTAGTCTACCCTTTTTTCTTACAATGAGTCATTGTTCTGGTTTCAGGCTTCTGCTGAACTATCAATACTGGATCTGCATTGGGACTCCTCTTAGATATCCTGTTGTCCTGTGTCATGAAGATCTTGCAACTTTGGTTCTGAAGGACTGGTGTCTTCACACCCTCCAGCAGCTCTTAGATGGAGTAGATATTCGGGTGGGTCAACTAAAAGCCATGGCTCTAGGCCTGAGTGGTAGCTGAGCTGGTCACCCTGCCTGTTCTCCTACTTCCATGCCACCAGGGCCAGCTCTTCTGCTTTGTTCAGGTGAGGGACAGGGACAGTTCTCCCTGATTTCAGTCATCGGCCTGCTTACCACAACTATGCCACTAGCTCTACTGTGCTGCTCAGGTGAGGTACAGGAGTCACTGCAAGGCATGACACCATCTCTCTTCCTCTCAAGGACCCCTCTGGGGCCTGCTGTAGGCCGGGGGGGGGGGCGCTCTCCTGAGCCCCTACCACTACTTCAGCCTGGGAAAGGTGAGGCTATTTCTCCAGAGTACTGAAACCAGTGATGGGGAAGGCCAGTTCTGCACATCCCTTGGTCTTCCATACGGCTCCAGGTGGTAGCCTGGACCAGGGAACGTTGCATGGCCTTTGGCTGTTACATTGGAGTCATGAACATTGACCCCTACTGTTTGAGGGCCACGGACCCAGAGATGACCCTCACAATCAGCACTGGCTGGGATATCTCCATGGCCTCAGGTAGCTGCACAGGCTACTTCTGGTAGGCTGCTCCTCACCATCCTTGCATCTCTAGTTCTGCCTCTGGTCATAGTACACAAGCCATTCTGCTTCTCTTTCTCTACTATGTCTTCACCACATACTTGCTCATCATCATGTGGAGATCTCTTTGGTGTCTCTCTTGCCCAGCTAGTACCACACGGCTCTGGGTGCAGGGATCTCAGGTGTCTTCTGCTCCACCTGCACCATGTGGCCAAGGGCCAGGGCCTCTCTGTTGTCTGCCACCACCAAACTAGACCCCATAGCTGTGGGGATCCTTGGTCATCATGTCTTTTTTAAAATAATATTTTATAACTCACTAAATCCAATTAGTGTGTCAATATGTAAATGGGTGTGTGGTCCTCTACTGAATCATAGGAATCCTGCCAATGGCTCAGTCCTCAACACAAGGTTATTCTTCCTTGAGACAATTATCAACAGCAGTTAGCTTCTCACTAAAGTTTTGGGCCTTGAGGACATCTGTGCCCTGTATATCTAAATTGTGACTGGGTTGATCTTTGAAGGCATTGCACAGGTAGCCCTGGATGCTATGAGTTCACAAATGCAGTAGCTATGTTATATACTGATGACAGAATTTCACAGCACTCATCCTAATCCTGCAGCTTTCATATTCTTTTTATCTCCTGTTCTATGACATTCCCTGAGCTTTGGTGATAGTGGTGATAGAGAGATGATTGATATAGATCTCTTTTAGAGATCAACACTCAGTCTCTTTTTCTATGAACTTTGATTACTCCTACATCTCTCAATTGACTCAAGCCCACTATTTAGAAAGTATTATGATGACATGACCATTTAGAAAAGTAATAATAGTAGGTTCTACCCTAGAGCCTATGATATCCCCTGCAATGAGCTTTGGAACAAGATTACAGTAGCAGACATAAAATCCCCTCCTGTGAAGCAGGGTTAAATCCAATAAAAAAAAATCCATTGTTTACCCATTAATACTTCTGTCCCTATTACACTAGTGAGCATATCTTGTCAGAAAATTTAGTATTTCAGCATGCAGGGTCTAGTGCTGGGCAAGACCATTGATATGTTTTCTCTTCCAGCAGCCTGAAAATTACATTCTGGTGCTATCAAAGCTAGCCAGAGGGAGGAAGTTTCTTGGTTGATTTGAGCTTCATTTCTGCTGTAGTGCCACCAAAGTATGCTGTTTGCAGCAATAGAGTTTTACCATGCAGCGATGGAAGATAATCAAGGACAATGACAATAGTCTAAACTGTTTTGTAGACAGACCTTTGGATTGCCCTGACCAATAACTTGGGATTAGGTATCTCAAGCATTGCACTATGATTTTCATTTAAAAGTTTACCTAGACTGAGAGTGACATTGTCCTCCCAGGTAGGATAATTTTATTTGAATTGTTATTTCTGTTTTTCTTCTGAAAAGAGCTTACTAACTAGTGGGTATTCATAAGACATTTTAATACATCTTCAATTTTGGTTAATTCACCTTCTCCTCCTCCCTATCATCCAGCTCTCACTTGATCTTTTAACCCTCAGTATTCTCCATTTTTCTTTCATTTCACATGTATTTCATTATCCATCCAATTATTTTTAATTGGGTTATTAGAAAGTAGGTTTTCCTATTACTTTATTTCTCCTTTTCTCTGTATTAGCCCTTCCTTTCACCTTCTGACTCTCTCCATTCTCATGCACCCTCCCATGCTTATCTTTCTGTTCACAATATCACACTCACTATCCCTCCTCTCCTAAAGTATCCCCACAAAGCCCCTTCCTAATTTTCTGGCTTCCATTTGTGCTCTAAGTTAAACTAATACAACAGAATATTGTAATCTAGGATATACATGAGTAAAACATATATTTGTCTTTCTGAGCCTGAGTTCCCTCTTACAATGCAGTTTTTCCAGTTACTATCTATTTTTCTATAAATATAATTTTTCTTTACAGCTGAATAATAGTGCATTCTGTATACATGCTGCAGTAATCTTATCTGTTTATCTTTTGAGGAATATCTAGATTGATTTCATTTCCTAGTTATTATGAACAGAGCAGCAATGAACATGTATGATCAAGGGTCTGTCTCTGTAGCAGGACGTAAAGCTCCTATAAGTGATGTAGATATTTGCTTCTCCTGGCTAGGATTTCTTTTTCCTGTGATAATCCCCTAAATTACTCTGTAACTGACCCACTGATACTTGAAAAAACTCCTGAGACAGAAAGAAGTAATTTTATTAATCATGGCATAATAAGCAGAGTTAATCAGAAACTTTTTTTTCATAGGTATCCATTTCTTCCAAGTACTACAAGACATTTAAATCTGGGTCGGAGTGATACACACAGGGAGTTTGCATGTTATTTGGGAACACAGAACTTAGTAAATCTGTTCCTTTAGTGTTACATAGGAAGCAAGCAAAACTGTGTGCACTGAAGAGAAAAGATTGCCTTATAACTCATGGTCATAATATCAGTTCTGAAATTGGCCTGGGTAAAATACATGGGTGCTTCTTGTTTCTGACACCTGCCAGTCCTTGTAGAAACACAAGAGCCCATGGACTGCTATTTTTTGCAACCTCTGTGAGCCTTTAACTACTGTTCTAAAGAACTGTTTTCCCTATACTCACAGGCTCCATGAGTTTTCTAATGGAATCCAGGGTGTAGTGATGTAGTTATGAAGTTTTCAGTGCTTTAAGAAGCATCAGTATTTTTTATTTGGGTCTCTGAAAGATGAACACATAAGAGTTTTCCTTGTAGAAACACCATTGAGAAGAGAATTGTTACCATTACCATGTGTATGACTGGCAATTCTTCCATGATATTTATTGATAGTAGTTTCTATCTCTACTATCTTTAGATCCCAAATTAAATCACTATGAAATTTATATGCACTCCTGTGAAGTGTCTTTATTTATTTATTTACTTTTGAGATTATAATATAATTATATTCCACACTTCCCTTCATTTTCTTCCTTCCAAACTCTCCCATATGTATCTCCTTGCTCTCTTTCATGCCCTAATTTTTCACATACATATACATATATATATATACACACACACATATATATATATATATATATTCTGATCAATATGCAAACTTACTTGTATGCATATTTTTATGGGCTGACCACTTGTTACTGGGTTCCCAATTGGTGTGCTCTTCCCTGGGGAAGGCTATTTTTCCTGCTCTCAATATTCCTTAATTGTCCATAGTTCTTTGCGCAGAGTTGAGGCCTCAGGGGCTTTTCCCCATTCACTTTGGCATGTCTATTGGCATCATCCCTGTTTAATTCATGTTAGGGATTTTATTTTTTAATTTACCACCATTTGACAACTTCTTTTGAATGATTTTTTAGATATTAAGGATAATGTACTGTTACAATTAAATTTATATATGTTGAGTTTCCCAGATATCAGTGCTTTCACGGCTCTGGAGCTAAAAGATTTTAATTCTATAAAATAGATTATAAAAGTTTATATAACCAGACGGTAGTGGCACATGCCTTTAATTCCAGCACTCGGGAGGCAGAGGCAGGCGGATCTTTGTGAGTTCGAGGCCAGCCTGATCTACAGAGCAAGATCCAGGAAAGGCAAAAAGCTACACAGAGAAACCCTGTGGTGGGTAGGTGCAGGTGTCCACTGAAGCCAGAGGTGATTGATTTCCCTGAAGCTTGAATTACAAGCCGTTTTGAGCCATCTAATATGGGTGCTGAAAACTAAACTTGAGTCATCTGGAAGAGCAGTACCAACACTTAACTACTGAGCCATCTCTCTAGCTCCTTAAAAAAGTTTTTAGTGAAAAGTTCATTTCTTTTCATGAAAGGCTTCAAAGTATTAAGAGCATGCACATTTGTTAAATACAAACAATCACTAAGGACTAAGAGAACCAACATAAGCTCACATTTACTAAATACTTTTCAAAATAAGAGATTATAAGAATTTAAATCAGTTGACTCAAAGAAGTACTAGTGGATAATATAATGATTTTTAGTTCTTTTAACATTAAAAGAACAAATAGTTTGTTCCTAATTTCTCTTATGGTAAAACGATATTTTATTCCTCAACATTTTAACATTTAAAACGGTTGACTTGTGAAAGGTGTAAGGTCGATATGAGGAAAACTATTTCCTAAATATATTGTATCTTGAAATTGGAACAAGATTCAAGTGTGCTGGACAAATATCTAAAATTAGTCCAAACATTTTAGGAAAGCTATACTTTTGTAAACTTCAGTAATTTACTATATTTCTTTGACTATTTCTATTTCCCATTATTTTAATTTACATGAAATCCAAAAGTAATCAATAAGTCATACTAAAAGAAAGCATTGTATGCCAGAGGAGGGCAGGATATATAACTTACCTAATTCTCATTCCTCTAGTTTCTAAATTTCTGCTTTTTCCAAATTCTGAAGGTACTGTTTATAGCTGAGATATAAAATATTTTAAATGTATTGTTCCACATATTACATGTGCAGTGCTGCAATATTAAATAATGTAGGTGAGTAAGAGAAAATACAACATGGTAAATAAACATTATTTTTAGCAGAGAGTTTATTTACATTGAGTTTGACAAAATAACAAAATATGGAGAATCGAAAGAAAACCTTTTTACACTAAAAAATTTTAATTTGTTCTTCAAGTTATTGAATTATATTAAATATAATTTTATGTAACAGTAGAGATCTGTGTATATAAAAATCTAGTAATTTGAAATTTCATATGACATGCTAGAAAACTCACATAATACAGTTGTCTGTCGTGAATCAGAAAGTTGGGTGTATAGGTGTTCCAAATATGACTGTATTTTCCACATGATTAACTTACGAATTTTCTGCATAACTAATTTTTCAAACTATTTTTTTCTTTTATACAAACCAAGTTCTAAAAGCTTATATAGTTCATAAAAACCGTTGATGCTTTCTGGCATTTCATTTACAATATTCAATGAATTTAAAGTTAGTACAGGAAATAAGACAGCCTTTTCAAATGAAATAATCAGCACTTTCTTATACAATCATGAATAAAATTTCCTGCTGAAAATTCATTGAAAGCATTAATAATTGGCTACCAGACCTAAAGTGTTTTTGAGGGGATAGTTTAAAATTCTTGAATGACAATTTAGACAAAGATTTACTACCATAGGATATATGTTGGGGAACTAGCCTTTGATTCCTGTTCCCTGAAATAACAAAGCTGGTTACCAAAGAACAATGGGAGCACAGAGAATTGTTGACAGTGGAAACAAAACAGTATCATGAGATTTTCCACAGTATGGTGTAATGTTATCTAATGATAGAATTTCACACCAGTCTTTTCCTTGAACAAACACATCTGTGAAAAAGCTTGGAATAGTGAATGCATATGCTAAAAATGTAAGGGTAAGTTTTATTTGGGAAAATCACTTTTAGGTGAGATAATTTATTAGAAGTTTCTTAGATTGGCTATATAATTGTAGACTTAAAACAAGTATACAAAACTGTTGGGTAATTCTGTTTGTTAATCCCTTTATTCAATAATTTATTGTTTATGTACTACAAATACTAGATTCTGTAGTATAAAATGATCTACAAAAATTGAATGAAAAGACAAGTTGATATTTTAAACTGATACACGTTTTATGTAGTCTATACATGGCAACAGATTTGTTGTTTTCTTCAGTTTATCAAAATGTAATGACTGCTTCTGTTAATAAATATACTTATGTTTCAAAATACCTTGTGTGTATGTGTGTGTGTGAGAGAGAGAGACAGAGAGAGACAGAGACAGAGACAGAGACAGAGACAGAGAGACTCACTGTGCAGCTCTGGATAGACTTGAAACATGTTATATTGACCAGGCTACTTTCAACTTTGTGGCTATCCTTTGGCCTCAGCAAATCTGTACTGGGATTCCAAGCATACACCACTATGTCTAGCTAATCCTTTTAAAGATATAGTGTTTCTACAGTTGACTCATAAAATATGTTTTCACATGGAGTGTCTGTAAGACTGCTGTGTTCAGATTCAGTTTTCATATGTTATGTTCTGTGCATGTGTGTGTGTGTGTGTATGCACATGCATGCATATGAGCACATGCATGTGCACCTGCCTGAACATATCATAATGTGAGTGTGAACAGATGTCCAGAACTGGTTCTCTCTACCATGTGGGTCCTGGGGACCAAACCCAGGTTATTAGGCTTGTCAGCATGTGCCCGTAGCCACTGAGTTGTTATACCAGCCCTACATATACTTTCAAATTAAACTACTTAATTTTTTTAAACAAAGACTCACTGCAAGAATTACATGACGATCTGGGAGGAGTTGAGGAAGGGGAAAGAGTATTATCAAAAAATATTCTACGAAAATTTCAAAGAATATATAAATCATAAAATGCAGAAATTCCATATATGTCTTTCCTCATATTTTTCCATAGTACTGTTTTGCAGGAGTGCACTTTAGTATCAAATTGAATATCACCATAGGTAAAGGCATAATAAAGAACAATTCTGACACCACAAAGCCCTGTAATGCCCTACCTCTGTAATGCAATGTTCATCCTCTACTCCTGGACCATGGCAGTAACACCTAGAGATTACTATGTTCTTTTTTATTTCTGTAAACTTGTCAGTTAAACATATCAAACAGTATCATAACATCTTCCTTAGTGTTAGATTTTTTTCACTCAGTATAAATTCCTGGCTATTTCATATAGATTGTAACATTATATGATTTAGTATGATATAATAACTCATATTGAAACTAATCATCTACTGTGAGTCATAAAGCTTTTTCCCATTTGAAATTATTGCAAATAAAGCACCTATAAATATTCATGTGCAAGATTTTCTTTACACATAAGTTTTCATTTATGTGTGATACTCACCAATGCAATTGCATAGTCATGTAGTACATATATTTTTTTTAATATTTTTATTTTATAATTAATTTAATTTTACACATTAGCCACGGATTCGCCTGTCTTCCCTCCTCCCATCCCCAGCTCTCCCCCCGCCCAGTCCTTCCCCTATTCCCACCTCCTCCAAGGTAAGGTCTCCCCTGGGGAGTCAGCCCAGCCTGGTAGATTCAGCAGAGGCAGGTCCAGTACCCTCCTCCCTACACCAAGGATGAGCAAAATGTCTCAGCATAGACCCCAGGTTCCGAAAAACCAGCTCATACACCAAGGACAGGTCCCAGTCCCACTGCCTGGGGGCCTCCCAAACAGTTCAAGCCAATCAACTGTCCCACCCATCCAGAGGGCCTGGTCCAGTTCCATGGGGGCTCCTAAACCAGGATGAATAGCCAGACTAGTGGAACCGCATGAACGGTAGTAATATATTTTAAGTTACATAAGAAACTACCAAACAAATTGCCAGAGTGATTGAAAAATCAATTTTACATTCTCACTAGCAATCTATGTGAGATCTAGTTTCTTAACTATATACAATATAATATTTACAATATAAGTCACTTTTACCTTAATTTTAACCATTCTGATAGGTATGTAGTAGTAATATGTTCTTGAGGGTTTAATTTGTTATTTACAAAACAATCTTGTGGCTTTGTATTCTTACTTGGTATCTGATGTATTTTAGCTATATTTTCAAATTAATAATACATAGTACTCACATAAATTTAAGGATGGAGTATTATATAACATTTCAATACATGTATACTATGTGTTATGGTTAGTTGAATGCAACTGGCTTATTAGTTGAGTGCAATTACCTTATATATTGTTTATATGTATTGTAAAATTTTAAAATCTTTTATATTCACTTTACTGAAATGTTCAGTTGTCAGTCATAGTTATTCTATGTCTTAGACTATTAGAGTTTTTCTTTATCATCCAACTCTTCCTTTGTGCATGTTTATAATTCTTTTTCCATCTTGCATGTCTGTATGCTTTGAAGGTTCCAATAAACACTATTCTACTTTATAACTGCATAAGGTTAACTTCAGCTTCCAGGTAAAAGCAAGAATCTATAATATTTATCTTTCTACACCTGACTTATTTCATTTAGCATTCATGTTGCTATAAGCAATAGAATATTTTTATAACTAAATAATAATAAACTTTATATATGTACCACATATTCTTTGTCTACCTGTCTGCTGAGATTCTCTTTTTGTGAAATGTTATATCATGCACTTTTCCAATGTCCTAAATAAGTTGCTTATATCCTTTTAATAGTAATTTTCTGTATTCAATATCCTACTTCCTTTTCTAATATAAGATTTACAAACATGTTTTCCATTTGAGTGGCTTCCTTCTATCATTATCCAATGGACATTTGTCATGTGTAGATTTTTGTTGTTGTTTCTTTGAGAAATAATCTTGCATTTTGCCTAAGGTAGATTAGAATTCATTTTGTAGCTTGCCTTGGCTTCAAAATCCCATCAATCCTTGTGTCACAGCTTTCTACATGCTTGGATAATATGTGTGATACAACCAGTCTAGCTTGTCATGAAGGGTTTAGGGTTTTTTTTTGAAAACTTGTGCATAAGTATTGCATCTATATCATTCTTACCTCCCCACTCCAATTTCTGTTATGGCCAGTCTTCTCCCTGCGGAATTCATGGTCTCTTATTCTTTAATTATTACTGTTACATACATGCACACACACACACACACACACACACACACACACACACACACACACACACACAAACACCCCTATATACAATCTACTGAATCCATTTAGTGTTGCTCATATGTGTATGTGACCAGGACTGACCACTTAGGATGGATAATCTCTGTGGTAGTTTGTCCCTGGGGGAGACAAATTTCCTCTCTCTCAGCAGCTATTGGGTACCTGTAGCTCTTCATGTAGTGGTAGAACTTGGTTGAGTTTCTCTTATCCATGTTCACATGTCAGTTGATGTTGTCATTATGTTAGTATTGTTCAGCTAGCTATATTTCAGAGATTTGATGAGTTCATTTTCTCTGTTATGTCTAGGGGATTATTGAGGAGCAGGCTTTCTGGTTCTCTAACTCTTACAATCTTTTCATCCCTATTTCTTGATTTTCCTTGAGCCTAAGGTATAAGGGTTGCATTACAGATGTATCAATTATAGTTGGGCATTCCACGGTCACTTATTGTATACATGTTGAACAGTCATGGATCTCTGCAATGGCTTCTATCAGTTGCAAAAAAAGGTTTTTGATGAAGGGTAAAAACTACACATATCTGTAAGTATAAGGATAAGTATTTAGAATACAGTTAGAAATTATATTAATTTAGGAAAATGACTGTATTAGATTCTCCTCAAAGGTTTAAGACCTCTCTAGTTCTAAGTAGTTGGATAGGTTTCTATAACCAAGTAATAAGCATGAATTCCCTCCAATTGTGTTGTCTTAAGTCTTATTAATTTAATGGTGATTTCTACACATGAATCGATTCCTGTTGATAGAAACTGGTGGGAGAAAGTAGGTCACTGGGGGGCATGTGATTTTTCCTCACCACATACTTACCTCTCTAAGCTTCTTGTATGGCACGAGGTAAACAGCTTTCCTTTATGATGTTCTTTTTCTATGATGTACATGTTCTGTTGGAAGCTGTGCCCCTCCTCTCTCTCCAAAACCTGCCCCTCAGAAAGCCTACCAAACAGTGGATTCTCCCCCAGAACTGCCTAAGACTATGCCAATAAGATATTTAAGCTCCAGTCCATGGATCTGCCACATGATTTTTCCTTTTCCCCTAAGATCATCCAAGAGTGCTTTGCTCAGGTTAAATCTAGTTCTTTACCTTTTAATTTGGCTAGATTTGGGTTACTGCATTGGTGGGGAAAGCCTACTAATGGGGATTCAAAAATACTTATCATCTGGTGCCATGAAGACCCATTCCCTGCTGGTCCCCTGGCAATGTGGGAAGCCACTCCCTCTTCCCCCCCATGCTCCACTAGTCTGGATCGATTTTTGACTTGGGGAAGTCACCCATTTCCAAGCAAAATAATCTATAAGTTATTCAGGATCTTTTCTGAATCTTTTGACCCCTTTTGGGTCAAAGTCTTCTGGGATACCCTGCCAGGATGTAGCCACACCAGGGCAAGCCCTATCCGTTTTCAAAGCAAAGTTTGTCTTTGTTCTGTGGTACCTTTGCCTAGGAGACATTCTACCCAAAGACACCCCCACACCACCACTTGACCTCAGGCTATATTAGGGGATGCCCTGCCATAGCTTTCAATCTCCAGCACAGGCATGGAAATGGGCAGCGCTAAGTCTAAGGGTGTTTTCTGGCTCTGGATCCCATGTAATGACAGAGAAAGTTATTTTATGCTGTTTTGCCTTATTAGAAAAAAAAGAAAAAAATTCTAAAAAATTGGATATGGTTAAAAACCTGTAACAAAAAAAGTTAGCTTTAAACTTGTAACTCCAAATTGGAACTGTTCCAAGAAACAACATATGGTCTGCTACCCCAATTGCTGTAAAATGTATCTAAATTGGGTCTGTTTCACCGTACTCACTCACCCACGATTTTGGGGCTCTGCTTCCACTCCCCAATTCTCTGTTTGTCTGCATTTCTACCCCTCTCCTACTGTCTGTTCCTGCCTGCTTTACCACTCTAAACTGAATAAATGTCTCATTCTTATATTTGTTACAGCATGTAAATAACAGCCAGAGATACAGGATGCTTCATGCCCAGTACATGACTGTTTGTTCCCTTCCCCCAAACACCTAGGAGACCCACAGCTTAAGCTCGCTGTATTCTCTCCGTGGCTCGGGCTCTTGCAGCCTGCAGACCCACGTGGATACCTTCCCTATCTTCTGCTCCTTCCTGGCTTTCCTCTTGTCTTGCAGTAAGACTGCAGACCCAGTATGCTATCTCTCAATTTCCACCTTCAGTCCTGCAGCTCATATTCATGCTCAACTTCCTCATTCCTAAAAATGTCTTTTATTCTTGTGGTTTCTTACTTGCTGCTATATACTGTAACTCTTATTTCAGGATTTTTAAATTGCTCAACTAACATGGTTTCCTGTAGAATATCTTGTTTGTATTTAAGCTGTTAAAAAAAAGTCCCATCTATTTTGTGTGTATGGATGGAAATGTGACCACTGCATGCTTGGTACTGACAAGTCTTGAATGCCTGAGTCTATGTGGTCCATGTGTCTTGGTAATAGCTCAGCTGTTATTACAGCTAGATGCCTGGGCTCAGAATTTGCCTCTGGGACTTTTCTGGCCCTGGATCTAATGTAATGATAGGGAAAGTTACTTTATGTTATTCTGCCTTATTTGGAAAAAAAAATCTAAAGCATTGGGTATGGTTAAAAATCTGTAACAAAGCCGGGCGGTGGTGGCTCACGCCTTTAATCCCAGCACTTTGGAGGCAGAGGCAGGCAGATCTTTGTGAGTTCGAGGCCAGTCTGGGCTACCAAGTGAGTTCCAGGAAAAGGCACAAAGCTACACAGAGAAACCCCGTCTCAAACAAAACAAAACAAAAAAAAAAATTGTAACAAAAAGTTAGCTTAAAATTTATAATTCCAAATTGGAACTGCTCCAAGAAACAACACATGGTCTGCCATCACATTAATTAAGTACAACAGTGGGCAGCCACCATTTTGACTAAGGATGGAGAAGACAGGGGTGGTCATATGACTTTACCACCATCTTGAATAAAGATGAACACATGGAGTAAGTCCACAAAGAGACACCAGGTCTCCAAAATATTTTAGATTGGGATAGATTTCTGTATGATAATTCCTGTACTAAAAACAAGGTTAATGAAAGATAGCATATAAAACAATGCTGGCTTAATGAGGTATTAAAGCTACACCTCCATGCATTCATGTACAGGGATGTATCTTGCTGGCAGCCAGATTTTGTAAAATAAGAGTAATCCCTCTAAATAAAAACTGGGGGAGGGGAGTAATCCCCTTGGTATCAATTTTAGAAACACTAAATTGTTTACACTGGAAAACTGTGTTTTGCCTTCTAGAGATAATAAACTACTTATACCTAACCGATAATGGTCCCTTGATCCTCAAATGCTACAGTGGACTGAAAATATACTATTTAATAAAAAGCTTTTCATGATTGAGACATGCCAGCTCCTGGCAGCACCCTGTATATCCTCCAAGGAAGATGGATGGCCTCAGAAGAAATTCTACCTGGAGCTTGCTTTAAATGTAGCAAAGCCACCCATGGATTGGAAAACTGTATTGCACCTTAACTGCTGCTAAGTCACTGTCCAGACTGTGGTCAAGCATGACAGTGGGGAATTGATTGTCCCTTGCCAACACGAGGTAGGCCAGTCTTCCCAAATTCCTACTCCACAGGAAAGTCTGACAGATCTTCTGGGCTTGGCAGCTAAAGACTGATACTGTGTTCATACCTCTGTCGCCAAGGACCATGGAGAAACTTGGGGTAGCTGCCTAGGTAGCTGGTAAGCACTTGTTACTTCTGCTTACTCAGACAAAACATCTTTCTCAGATATGGTAGTGTTTGATGACTAGGGTATAGATAGATTTGCCAGTTTAACAGCTCACCCCCCCCATCCCCCTAAGTCTACAACCATTTTGATAGCTCATTAATTCATTAGCTAAGTTTCCTGCTAAAAATACAGACAGGTTTGCCTTGTTCACAGGCTTCATAGTAAAGGATAAACAGGCTTCAGATGTAAATTCCCACTTAAGGTATGTAAAGCTGTTTCAGACTTGTGTCCCCTTTTTATGTTATTATTACAATGAAATTTCAGAGGTTCATAGTTTTAGTGTTGATAAATGCATTTTTGATAAACTGATAGAGCACTGACTACGAACAGTTTTCAGAAATTCTTAAATTTCTGTAAATTTTACTGGTCCCTGCTTTTAGGACTAGATAGAAGCTTTTTCAGCATTTCTGTATTGTCTCCATCCACATATGACAAAACTCTGCTGAAATGCCAACTCCTCTCTCTCTGAAACAGGTTAGCATTAAAGAGGGTATGGAAGCATGTAGGTATGCTCAACTCTGTTCCTCCTTCTCTGCTCCTCAGCATCCTTCCCTCCCCCTCCTTTGCTTGCCCAACCTCTTTTGTTCAATACATTTCCTCTGGTTATCTTCTAAGTACAGACTTAAAGGTATGTTTCATCAGGCTAAAACCAGGCCCTAGGAAAAATGTTTTAACCCAAAGACATAGCCTTTGCTGTAACACCAAGGTATAAATCTGTTCTAGCTGTTTTACAGGTACCTGCAGGTTCCTGGGGAAAGAGTTCTGCTATTCTATCAAGAAATCTGGCCTGGTGGAAACTAATATAAGTCTCTAGAGCCCCTCTTTGACCCCAATCTTTGAGCCCTTATTTTACAGGTCCACTCTTCCAGCCAGACCTGTTCTAAGGCCATCCTGCAGGGCGCCCTCCAGATATGCCAGCCCCTGCACCATCTCTGAGGACACCAGCTGGGTGAATACTTGCAGGTTAACTTCACCCCACATGTCCACTCATAAAAAGCTCTGTTATCTCTTAACTCTTGTTGACACCTTTACAGAATGGATGGAGGCACTCCTCACTTGCAGGGAAATAGCAGATATGGCTCAGATGCTCCTTGAACATATCATCTGTCAATTTGGCATGCCATCCCCCCAAGCTTCTGGGACATCAGTGCTGGTACCATCTCTCCAGCCTTAAGTGGGCACCTATCCAGGATAAATGGTCTGTTTAGCAACTGGGGCCCTCCACCCTGTGGTTTTCCAAATTGTCCCCATGAAGGGCATATCTGCTCTTCAGCCTTGATCATTCATCTTTGTCAGTATAACAAGTGCACCTTTCTATTCCATTTTTTTTTTTTTTTTTTTTTTTTTTGGTTTTTCGAGACAGGGTTTCTCTGTGTAGCTTTGCGCCTTTCCTGGAACTCACTTTGTAGACCAGGCTGGCCTCGAACTCACAGAGATCTGCCTGCCTTTTCCTCCCGAGTGCTGGGATTAAAGGCGTGTGCCACTACCGCCCACCCACTTCTATTCCATTCTTAATGGCAATCTCCACTCTCCCCATGGCTAGTTCCATTCATAGGGTCAGCGATAACAACCTGTGTTTTCTCTTAGCAACTTACCTTCTCCACTTTCTCAAGAAATAGATCCCTGAGGTCTCCAGGATGGCAGTTAACCAAATGCTTCTTCACCTACAGCTCCCACTGAGCATGAGCCCACTGACGCCCAACTACCCCTCCTCACATCATTCAATGCAAGCAGGATGTAGCCAGACTTGAACCGGTACCCATGTATTCAAGAAGCTTAGGAGGTTCTGTTGGGAGCTCCCACCTCAGCCCCCTCCTGCCTCTCAGGAAGCCTGCCAAGCAGCAGCTTCTCCCCAGAACTGCTCAAGACCTTGCCTACAAAGTATTTAAGCTCAGGTCCATAGACCTACTATGTGATTTCCTTTCTTCCCCCAGATCACCTGGGCTCAGATTAAGCCTGATCCTTTACCTTTTAATTCAGCTCAATTTGGCTTATTGTGTTGGTAGAGAAACCTACTATCAGGGATTCAAAAATACTTATCAGTACATAATCAGCATATATCACTATTTTTATTTATTCAATGTTTCAAGCATGTATTTCTTTTTTTCTTTGTCATTCAGCTTTTTGTTGGTGGGTTGCAATATTAAAAATGGTTTTATTATTTGTTTGTTTTTTACTTCTCATTTTTACACTTAACTCTTCTAGTGAGGTTTATACTTTTTCAAGGTACCATAAAGGTAGTAATCTTTAATCTAATTCTAATCATAGGACTCGCTAAAGCATCTTTTGTAAGTTCAATTTTGATAACCATCAATTACCTTAACTTTTGAATATCTGGGAAGATCTTTATGTCACCTTAAATTATTATGGATAGACTTGTTATTTATAGCAATTCTGGTTGTATATCCAAAGAAAACAAGACACCAAGTATTCCTAAAGGGCAGGCCCACTGATTTGGTCCAAGGTAATAGACTTGGTTCAGCTCAAGCTGGACTGTAAAAAGACTAAAAGCTCACAGGCAGCATTCTTTAGAAACCTATGAAACAGGTTTTCTGTTTTCCAGAGGAGGCATTTCCATTATCTTCTTTTACCTCCAAAGGGACATATGGCTCTTTCTTGACTTATATCTGAAGTTACATATCAAAGTCCAAAGTTAACCTCTAGTCTACATGAGTCCCACTTCACATGACCCTGTTATGTAAGTCAAAATCTGCAAACTACCCTCCTGGCCCTTCTTACTCTTCCTCTACCCTAAACTCCCAGACTAGTCCACTTTATAGGCTTCTCTCTCCTCAATTATTCATCCTCCTTACAACCTGCATGATTTTTCCATACCCCTCATCCCTAGCCATGGCCATGGCCAGTCTGCTTCCCTTTCTCTCTGCTCTGAACTTTTCCACATGCCTCTGGCTGACTTTATCTACAATATAAACTTCTTTCTCTCAAATTAAAGAGTGGTCATTTCCATGGTTTCTTTACTGTGCCCTGGATTACTTTGGTTGACTGTTACTTTCTGCCAAGACTTGACATACACCATTCTATGTCCTTGTGGCCTATGGAGTTTGTACTCAGAAATGATTGTTTAGACTAACAATGTTTCCTTTAAATATGATGTGACATTTTTCTCTTGCAGATTTTAAAATTTGTTGTGTGCTCTATATTTTTGAGTCTTTGAATATAGTGCCTTGTGATCAGGCTCAAATATGGTCATATCTACTTAGGCTTTTATAGGTCTTCTATATCTAGATATTCAGTTTTCCCCAGTGGAAAAATCTCTGTTATTGTTACATTGAATAGGTTTCCTGTGTTCTTAGTTTTGATTTTATACCTTTCCAGTATACCAATCATGCACAAGTTTGATCTATTAATAGTGTTCCCAAGTTAATGTATTCCCACTTTAATTTTTTATTTTCCCCTTTATATCTATCCAATTATGATTTTTTGAAAAATTTGTTTTCCTGATCCCATACCCTTTCTTCCACTTAATCTTTTTTTTTTTGTTTTTTAGGCTTTTTTTAACCTAAAATCTTGTCTGACTTATTGAATTCTTCATTTCTATAGTTTTTGATTGATTTATTTTTAAAATATGTCATAGGGAAATTTCAAATTCAAACATTTCATTTTTGTCTTAATTTCATGTATCCCTATATTAGTATTCTCTTAAATTTCATTTTGCTTTTTTATATTAAAATCATTCTTTTGAATTCTTTAGCAGGCATTTCATCTTCTCCAATGTCATTATAATCTCTACTAAAAATGTAATCACCTTCAGAAAACATATTTTTTAAAAAAATAATTTTATGTGCTATTACTGAAAATCATGCATTAATGTGAGAAATATTTATACCAATTCAAAAAAAAAAATGATGTTAGTAAGTAGAATTCTCCTGAAAAGAGGTCTTAGGGTATCAATGTGCTATACAACACTTAATTTAAACTCTTTTATTTCCATCGTTGTATAGCAAGCTTTCTTGTAGGACTACCTTTGGATCTCCAGCCCCAAAATATCAACAAGGAGACTTATTATTAATTATGAATGCTGGACCTTAACTTAGGCTTGTCCCCAAAAAGCTTTTAAATTAACCATTTATATTAATCTGTGTTCTGCCACAGGGCATTACCTCATCTCCACACTGCCCATCTTTCCCTAGTCAGGATGGTGACTCCATCCATCTTTCTTCTTTCCTGAGTTCTCTCTCTGGCAGGAAGTCCTGCCTATACCTACTGCCTATCTATTAGCTATACAGCTTTTATTTTACCAATCACAGCCATACATTTTCATATAGTGTACAAATATCCCACAATATTTCTCCTTTTTGTCTAAATAAAAAGGAAAGATTTTTTAACTCTAATACAGTAAAACTATGTACAATATGAACAATTACTAGATAAGAATTATATTCACAATGTTTAGTCCATATGTATTGGGCAAATTCAGAGAAAGTACTGTGTTATCTATCCTATCTTAGTGAGTCCAATATTTTATACCTCAAACATTTTTATCAAAACTTATATTACCATCCTAAAAGTATCTTTTTAGACCTAAAAACACCTTCTTAGATAAACAACTTAAATTTTATGTTTTTTCAACCTTATAAACTTTATATCTCTCATCTAAGTTTTTTTTTCTTAATTTGGTAGCAAGGAAAATTGTATACTATCTAGTCTTCAATTCTCATCAGAGACCCAAGAATGATAAAATATTACTTTAGTAAACAGGAAGTAAAGACCAAAAACTTCCAAAACTATAGAAACAACAGAGACATCTGACTGCCTGCACAGTAACCCCAAGGTTCCTCTGCAACTTTGGGGCATCCATCTTCAGCCTAAAAGGCTAGGAGATCTGACGGACTGTGAAGCAGCTTGTCTTGGGAAAATTTTGGCAGTCACCTTTTTTTCATTCATTCAATTATATATTAAATTTTAAATGCCTAATGTCATTTCTTGAAGATGGAGGAGGTCTTAAATACAGGCTTACAGCACAATGGGAGGACACCGGAGGGCAGAAGTTCGCTACTGATGTTTTACATTCTTGCATCTAAGCTGTTAACGCTCATTATGCAGGATACACAGACAAGGAACTTCCCTTAAGCATTCAGGAGGGTGGAACCCGGCAGGGAATTATCATAGGGAGGATGTCAAGGTCAAGGTCCACAAGCAAGGCAGCAGTTACCCAAAACAGGGGCCAGGTCCCTACAGGTCCCCCTTTTATTAAAAAATGAGCTTCTGACTTGGGTTGCATGGGACGTCAGCAGATCACCTTACCTGTCATGGAGATGCCTGCCCAGGCCACACAGGTGTTCTGTCTTAGATTGGTGAGTGCCCCGCAGGCATTACCCATCTCTGAATACTCATTATCATACAGGCTCAATCATGTGTGAGCTGCATATTTAATTGGGCAGTCACCTTCTTTTATGTACTGTTCATCCAATCTGGGCAGCATAATGTCATCAGGTGAGACAAGGGCGGAATCTTGCCCAAATGCCTATCTTTGCCCATTAAAGGAAACTCCATATGGAGATTCTTTGATGCCCATCATCCTTTTTGAAGTAAATAGGTGCTGCCAGGAGCAGGCGTGTCTCACTGTCATGAAAAGACTTTTGTTATTAAAACATTTTAATTGCCATATTATGTAGGTCTTTGAAGTGTTTGAAGACCATCTATCAATTTAAAATGTATCTCTGTTTGACTGTGAAAACATACCGAACATGACTATAAGTTTGATCGTTATAGATGACTACTAAGCTGTACTTCTCTATTATCCTAAATAGCTTTAAATAACTAGAAATTTACATTACATTGTTAAATGAGGTCCATAGGTACAATGCCTTAAACAAGAGTAGAAACATATGTACAGTATAACAAAATAATCTTAAATTCGTATCAATATACAAAAATTTATACCAATGTAAAGTATTTGAGACTAGTAGTTGTTTTTTGTTTCAAAAGTAGATTAAGCAATCCACCCATTTATCCCATTATTTCTATAACATATTCCTCCTTTTTCCCTTCAGAAGAGATCCCTGAATCTAATCTCCCATGTTCAACTTTCTTCCTGACCATGGCCAGTAACAACTTACAACCAACTCCCCTAAATGATGACAAACATTCATAACCCACCAAACAACCAAAAAAAAAATCCCATTCATCCCACTTCTTGAGAATGTGGGCATCATGTTCTCTAGATTGCTTCCTGTTGTCTGGGGGTGATGGCATCTTTAGGGGACCCTGAAAAAAGTGAGATAAAATCTATCCTGGGAGAGTTAGCTGTATTATTATTATTATTATTATTATTATTATTATTATTATTATTTTAGTCTCTGTGTAATGGGAAAGTATAGAGCTTATCAGAAGTCCTGGCTGGAGTAGTCTGTGAGGCTGGACCATCACAGCTAGAAGCTTTGAAGATTTTCTGGATGTCGAATTTTGAGGAAACTGCAACTGAGGCATTCTGAGAAGCTGGATCATCTGGACTACTTGTCTTCATTGGTGTCTGGTTCTTTTTATTGAAAACACACAAACTTTTAAAGGTAACATGTATATCTACATTAACACAAGTATGGAAGTAATAGTGTTTTATGTTTGAGCAGGTAAAATGCATCTGTTAACTTTATTAGTTTGTTTGGACTGTGTAAGCAAATCCCTATCCATGCCATATGAAAGGGTGGCATATAATAATAAGTTATGAGTACTCCATAGCCAACAAGATTTATCATGTCTCATCCAGTTTCAGAGCTGATCCCATGTCAAGGGATCAGCATATATGTTACCTGTCCTGTAGTCTTTTTTGGCATTTTCCCTCATGTCTATAGCCAAGAGCCTCAAGAGTTCTCCCCCAGTCAAATCTGATCTCAATTACCTTTTTTGTTGTTTTGTTGTTGTTTGTTTTGTTTTGTTTTCAAAACAGGGTTTCTCTGTGTAGTTTTGGTGCCTG
This sequence comes from Peromyscus leucopus, assembly GCF_004664715.2. NCBI lineage: Eukaryota > Metazoa > Chordata > Mammalia > Rodentia > Cricetidae > Peromyscus > Peromyscus leucopus. The sequence continues at coordinate 72,811,774 of NC_051083.1, forward strand.
TTCTGGATCTCACTTTGTAGACGAGGTTGGCCTTAAACTCACAGAGATCTGCCTAGCTCAGTCTACTGAGTTGTAGAATTGAAGGCGTACACCACAACTGACCAGCTTCTCAATTACTTTTGAAGGAATTCATAGCTTTTCATTTCCTGTGGAAACAAAAGAACAACCTCTCTCCCAATGCAACACATTTTCCAACTTCCATTTTTAAGCCAAGACATCTCTAAAGTATATAGGATCATTTCATTTAGCAGTCCCATTCATAATACAATATATCTGAGAAGCTGCCATTCTCTGTTCATTAGCATTAAAATTTCACAATTAACAAAACACCCTAAATAGCCCAAACTCCCTGTGTTATAGTATTTTTCATCCTTATGTGGCTTAATTTTTTTTATATTACATCATTCTCTCTTTAAAGACTTTATTAGTCTTAAACTATTTGTTTTTTATGACTGTCTTTGCCTATATTTTTTCTTTCTTCAGCACCTAAGTACCTCTTTAGACATATTGTACTCTTTTAGAAGATCTCTGTGTCTGGACCTGGCTTTACTAAAAGCCTGCAGTGTTCTCTGACTATGTGAGACAAATCTTAAATTGTTGGGTGTCAACTAGGCCTTCCACCATATGGTTTTATTTATGACACTTGTGCCTGTTTCTATCCCTTTTGGATCCACTTAACCATCCCAGCTACACCTAACCATCCCATCTCTGGGAGGCTGCTATGTCCATGCTACAGCAAGCATTTCTATCTAGTCTCCTGCTGCAGAGTAGCACATTGGCTACTCATAGAAGGGCCTCTTAAATGAGCTGCAGGGCCTCTTAAATGAACCACAGTGCCTTTTAAATGAGCCATGCCTCTGTATGCCATGAGCAGTGGGCTCTGTGTACATGCCCCACATTGGCTGCCAAATGCAACAAGCTTTCTTGTCAGATTATCTTTGGATCACCATCCCCTAAATAATCACAGGGAGACTTATTATTATTTATGAATGCTTTGCCTTAGCTTAGGCTTATCCCCAACTAGCTCTTACAACTTAAATTAACCCATTTGTATTAATCTATGCTCTTCCATGTGGTATTACCTCATCTCCATACTGCCCATGTTGCTTCCTCTGAGTCTGGTTGGTGATTTCACCTTTTTCTTCCCAGAGTTCTCTCTCTGCCCATAAGTTCCACCTAAACCTCCTGCTTACTATTGTCATTCAGCTCTATATTACACCAATCACAGCCATATATCTTTACAGAGTGTACAAATATCATTGGTCCATTTTATCCCACAACATCATTGCTCCATATTATTCTCCTTTTCTGGCTTCTTTTGTGAATAATGAGTTTAGATACAGTGCACACCAAATCAGAGTCATAGATACCCTCTGTCCCTATATCTTACAGAGTGGAGCTATGAACTATAGCATATGAGAAACAAAACTTAAATCAGAACTAGAAAACCAAATGATTCATATTACTTTATTTATTGTGATACTATATTTATTTCAGCTGTCTTAAAATAATGCTGCACTTTAAGTTATGCCTATGCACATACTTGTTCAAATGCCTGAAACAGAAAATTATATATCTCAGTATTGAATTAAATAATTCATTTTTAAGAATTTTTTTATTCATTTTACATACCAGTCACAGATCCCCCTCTTCCCTCCTCCTGCCCCTTCAGCCTTTGCCCCCTCAACCCAATCCCCATTCCCTCCTACAGGAAGGTAAGGCCTCCCATGGGGATTTAACAGAGCCTGGTACATTCAGTAGAGGCAGGTTCAAGCCCCTCACCCTGCCTCAAGACTGTTCGAGGTGTCCCACCATAGGTAGTGGTGGCTCCAAAAGCCAGCTCATGTACCTGGAATGGATCCTAATCCTACTGCCAGGGGACTCCTAAAGCAGATTTCTAATTCCTATACCTTTTTATCCATTCATATGTATGGATTGGCAATTATGTATAGTAAAATACCTATAAAACCTTGTGCAAATACTCCAATTTTGTAAAGAAAGAATTATTTTCATATGTTATGTATATGCTTTATTTAGTCTAACTTTTAATTTCAAACAGTTACCTTCTGGGGTAGGAGATATGGCTTAATACTTAAGAGTACATATAGTTGTATCAAAGAACTTCAGTTCCAGGGCATGAAACACTGTGTTCTGGACTCTGAGAGCCACTGCATGCATATGGTGCAAATTTACTCAGGCAGACACACAAAAACACATAGACATAAAAAAATAAAATTGTTTAAAAAGTTGTATTTATATAGTTATGACTATATTATTTTCTCATGTATATTAATGATAATTTTATTGCCGTGAAACAATGAATACTCGGAAAATATAAAAATTACTAATCATATACAAAAAGATTCGATCTATTATAATGTACTTATAGTTCACTTAATAATTTTATTCTGAGAATACAAATATGTTTGAACAAGTGCCTCCAATATTATTCATGTTCTAAATTCAATAATTGCAATATCTGTCTTCATTCCTATTCAGAAAATGTTATTATTTACATTGTTATCTATTACATGCAGGTAATTTCCATGTTACCTTTTAGCTATGAAGAACATGTATACCTCTAGAAATCAGTTTCTCAGAATAAAATTATTGCTACTAGATAATGTGGGTTGATAATTAGGATGATAAGATATTTTAAAATTTCTGACCTGGCAGAGAAAAAACAAACCTAAGCTATAATCAAGTTTTATTACACTTAAGAAATTCATTTTACCAAGGCATTTTCTGAGAATATACACAAAAAAAAGAAGATGAAATAGTTTAAATATCCAATTTATTCTCTTTGGTTTAACACTGCATGAATTTTTACATTTCCACTTATATTTTAGAGTAGTATTGAAAGCGAAAACAAACATCAGTCAAGCTATATCCTCAAGTTGATTAAAAAGTCTAATGTAGATGAATGGGCTTTGTGCGGTGATACATCATTTACAGGGAAAATTTTATAACCAGATCATTTTCCTTGTTAAATTTATAATCTTACTATTGATATCTTTTTAATTTATTCTTACATTTTTATTGAGAAAATGGTCTACTATCAAGGGAAGTAGCTTAACACAGTATGCATAGCTGTGATGATAGCAAATTTCAGGAAGCAACTGCTTTATGTAAGATTAAGCTTTTTTAAATTTTCAATAGAAAAAGGTGGTCTACAGAGAGGTAAAAGACCCTGGAGAGGAAAAAGCATTATTTTAATTATGTGCAATAGGATATTAATATTCAAGAACAGTACAAGGTCATATTGTAAAAAGTGTCAAGTGAAAGTAATTAGGTATATTAATGTTTTACTCAGTATCTCAAGGCTTTTATTTGGTTGCTTTTCAAGTATTTACCAGTTAAGTATGTATTAAGCATAAACTACTCCATATAATGTAATAATGTAATATAACCTAATAAGGTTATATCAATATAACCTGATAAGGTTAACAAATGGCACTGATTGAAAAGATAGTGGCTAGCATTATCAACATGATTGCCATTCTAAAGAGAATAAAGATCTCTTATGTAATATGAATTCAAATATGTGTGTGTCTATGTATGTGTGTTCTAAACTCTCATGCTGTAATATTTTTCATTGGCATTTTTATATCACTTAAGAGAAATCAGTTCATTTGAAAAAAACAGGTCACATTATATAGCAAACTAATATGCCAGCCCACTTTTAAGCTTGAACAAAGGAGCAATGTGTTTCAGAAGGCATTTTTGAGAACCTGTCTTAGTCTATTAGGTAACTATAGCAAATTACTATAACCCCATTATTTAATGAACAATGTAAAGTTATTTCTTACAGGATCAGGATAGACTTTTCATGATCACATTAGCCTTAGGATAGGTGTAGGCTGACATCTTATTCTCTTGTGTCCTCACATGGGAGAAGGAATGTAGGGGAGTCTCTCTCTGTTCTCTTGTAGAAGGACACTAACCCTATCAATTAATCAAGGGTCAACATTATACCATTGTCATTTTGGTGATTAGATTTCCTATATAATCTTTGAGCTGAACAAGCATTAATATCACAGCACCACAGCAGATGTGTTGACTGTGAAAGTAATAAGATCTATTTGGGTGGTTATTTTGCACTGGTTCAGATCTTGTTTTAATAGACCACGGTAGAACAAATTTTTAATGATTTATGAGAATATGATCAATTCATCCCACCATATAATAGTTTATTGCATATAGTGCTATTGCTCCAGCAATCTAGCAACAGTATTCAGTCTTAAAATTGGTATTCTTTGTCACCACAGAGTACATTAATAATATATTTTTCAAGTATAAACTTGTATGTATTAAAATGGTGTAATATAGTAGTTGTATGCAAAATAGGCTTAAATTATCAAAGAAGATTATTAGTACATAGCTGCTTTTAAAGAGAATGTATTAGGAGCTGAAGAGATGGTTCAGTGGTTATGAAACCATATTATTTTTGTGGAGGGCCTTAATTTGGGTTCCTGTGCCCATGTAAAGCAGCTTATAACTGCCTGTAAGGCCAACTTCAGTGGTATCCAATGCTTCTGGCATCAGCAGGCACCTGCACACACACACACACACACACACACACACACACACACACACACACACGCACACGCACATGCACACATGCACACGCACACATGCACACACTCACGCATGCACGCAAGCACATAAAGAAAAAAATCAATAAAATTAATTTAAAAGAGAAAGATACTTTAAAAGCTGTTTATGAAATTATTTGGTTACTCTAATAACATGCTCCAATGTGGCAATAGTTCCATAAAATTTATAGTCACAAAACATATATTTCATTGTTTTCATGTGTGGCATTCTCAAAGTATTAAAAAAGACAAGTAAATAAAATATAAAATTAATTTTATGTGTACCTTGTATGACATATTATAAAAGTAACTGTTTTGCAAATTCCACATAATATAGTTTTTGATAAAGTCTATCATGGTGAGGAAGGCATGGCATGGTGGCAGGAGCCAGGATCTATCTGATTACATTTTATCTGTACACAGGAAGCAGAGAGAAAGAAAATGAAGCAGGGGGAGGTCATAAATTCTCAAGCTGTCCCACAGTGATGAATATCCTGTGACAAGGATCTACCTTCTAAGAAATCCATTACCTTCCCTAATAGTGCCATCAACTGGGACCAAGTGTTCAAATACATGAAAATACAGGGGACACTTAAGCCACTGTACTTGCTTACTCTATTTCATCAAGTTGAGCTTATTCATATTCTATCTACAAGTGAGATCACACAATATTTGCCTTTCTGTTTCTGGATTTTATCATTTATTCAGTGTCCTTCAGTTCATCCATATTCTTTCAAATACCAGGATTTTCTTATTTCTGCGATAAAATAACATTCTATTTAGTGTATAAACATAACTAAGCACATATATGACATATTTTACTTTCCATGGAAATAAAAATTATATACTAACAGCAAAAAAATGAATACTCAAGTCAATGGAACATAATCAAAAGTCTTTAAAGAAACTCATTACATATGTAATAAAGTAAACTATCTTGGTACTAAGAAAAATATCTCCAAAAAATCTCTCCCCTCAAAACTCAGGAAACTCTTGGAAGAGGAGGAAAAAAAAAGAGTGTAAAAGCCAGAATAGATGGAGAACACCAAGGAAACAAGACCTTCTAGACACAATTTCACAAGATGATGAAGACATGAAACCACAGACTGTGGCAGCTCATATAGAGCCTGCTTCACCAGGATCTGCACATGGATCTGCACCAGATGTGGTCCTAAGACTGAGAGGATAAGTAGACACAGGCCACATTTCTAACCCAGGAGCATAACTCCATTTGATAACTACTTGGAAATGTAAAAATAGTTTTCTCCAAGGGATTCTCCCTGGGGAAACAAACCACTCTTAGGTGTAGGCCCCATGCTCAGCAATAGATGGTCAACAGAAAACAAACTCAATGGCATCTTTGGAGGTTTTTTATCTCATAATATTGTGCTGTGGAACTTTATAGGTCATATATATTCCACCTGGTGGAATAAGGGAAAGAAATAACTGTGAGCAGAAGGCACTAAGTATGAGTATATGAGGTGGTCATAATTTCTAGCAAAAATCCATGAAAAGGATGGTCCAACATCTAAATTCATGTAGACATGCTATGGAAAACAAAATATTAGTACTAGACTCTTGTAGGGAACATTCAAATTATTGCACCTTATTTAGCTGACTTTTAATAATCAAAATATTTTATTAACTCAAGGTAATTCATGCTTTTATGTTAGAACTATCAAGTGGCTAACACTACTTAAAGCCTGCTCAAATATCTCAGACTGAATCACTTCCCCTGAGCTTAATACTAGGGCCCACAGCCACAACAGCTTTACTGGAAAACAGAGTGGTACTAAGGACCCCAGGGTATATACTGCCCACCACCAGTTAATACTCCTTAAACCCCACCAAACAACTGTAGGTAGCATCCTCTTCCCCAGGCTCCATATCCTGGCCTATAACTTCAGAAGCACACTTCAGCTTTACTGGAGCACAGGCTGTATCTAGGAACTCCAGCCACAGCAGTTGTACTGGAGGGCAGGCTGGTCCTGGGGATCCCAGGTAATAAACTGCCCACTCTCTCCTAACAATTCATTAAACCCACCCAACAAACTCAGACTGTTCTCCCTCTCCTGAGCTCCACACTAGGCCCCTCAGTCCACGCAGTCTTTTGGGAGGGTGGCTGGACCTAGGGACCCCTGACAAGATACCACCCACCACCCATTAAACCCCTTTAAGGCTGTCCAACAACTCCAGACTGCAACCCTCCCTCCATCCTCAATATCCTGGTTTAAAACTTTGGAAGAAGACTTCTGCTTTACCAGATGTCAGTCCAAACCTAGGGACTCCAGAGCATACTTTCTTCACTGGGCTCCATATCCTGGTCTATAACTTTCAAAGAATATTTTGGCTTTACCAGACACCGGGACTGATCTAGGAACCCCAGCCTCTGCCCCCACCCCTGAATCCCAGAGGGGACATCCTACTGGACCTGATGACTCACTAGTCACCAGAACCTGGGTCATTTAGGTCAGAAGATCAGAGAGGAAAGAAAAACCAAGGAAGAAAACACCCATCCAACAAAGACAAATGTAGGAATCAACACCTAGACATATAATCATCCCACATGCAGATGCCTAAATGTCAGTGTAAGAACACAATCAGTAATAGAAAGGACAATATGGTATCACCAGAGCCCAGCTAGTCTAAAACAGCAAGCCCTGAAAAATTCAGCACAGCAGAAGCACAAGAAAATAACCTGACAATGAATTTATGAAAATGGTAGATGTCCTTAAATAGGAAATATAAAAGTCCCTTAAAGAAATTGAGGAAAAGACAAACAAAAATGGAAGAAATCAATAAATCCATAAAGGAATGCCAAAAACACCAAGAAAAAATAAACAGGTAAAGGAAACTGTTCAAGACCTAAGTGAAATATAAGCATAAAATAAACACTAACAGAGGGAATCCTGGAAATGGAAAATCTGGGTAAGTGAGCAGGAACTACAGATGGAAACATCAACAACAGAATACAAGAGATGGAAGAATCTCAGGCACTGAAGAAACAATAGGAGAAATAGATTCATCAGTCAAAGAAAAGATTAAATATACAAAATTCCTAACATAAAACAACAAGGAAATCAGGGACACTATGAAAATACCAAAGATGAGAATAATAGGAATAGAAGAAGGAGAAGAAATCCAGTGCAAAAACCCAGAGAATATATTTAATAAAATAATAGATGAAAAATATCCCAACCTAAAGAAGGACATGTAGTTTTTTTTTCCTCTTTGCTCTTTGGAGTCTGCCACCAAGCTCCCATATAAATACACAAAGACTTATTATTACTTATGAATGTCCAGCCTTAACTTGGCTTATTTCTAGTCAGCTTTTCTTAACTTAACCCATTTCTCTTCTACATTTTGCCTCTGGACGTTTACCTTTTTCTATTCTATATACCTTTCTTTACTTCTTGGTCTATGGCTGGCTGTGTGACTGTGTGGCTGGGCCCTGGCATCTTCCTCTCTTGCCCTTTTCTCTCTCCTCCCCTTTAGCTCTTCTTTTCTCTCCTATATATTTTGCTTCCCCGTCCCACCTACCCATTCTTTTGCCTAGCTATTGGCCATTCAGTTCTTTAGTAGACCAATCAGGTGTTTTACACAGGGAAAGTAACAGTTTTATGGTGTTAAATAAATGTAACATAAAAAAATGCAACACATCTTTGTATCATTACACAAATATTCCACAGCATAAAAGAATGTAACACATCTTAAACTAATATTCACCACAAGCACATGCCTATAAAGGTACAAGAAGCTTAGAGATTGGATCAGGAAAGAAAATCCCTTCACCACATAATAATTAAAACAGTAAACATAAAGAACAAAGAAAGAAAAAATTTAAAAAAAAGAACAAAGAAAGAATATTTTAAAACAACAAGGGAAAAAGGCCAAGTAACATATAGAGGCAGACATATTAGAATCGCATCCAACTTTTCAATGTAGATCCTAAAATCCAGAAGGGCTTGGACTGATATCTTGCAGACTCTAAGAGAGCAAGGATACAAGTCCATATTTCTACACTCAGCAAAACTATCAATCACCATAGATGGAGAAAACAAGCCATTTCATGAGAAAGTCAAATTTAAACAATATCCACAAATCCAGTCCTACAGAAGGTACTAGAGTAAAAACTCCAACTCAAGGAAGTTAACTAAACCCACAAAAACACAGGCAATAGAAAATTTCACATCAGTAAAATTCAAAGAAGAGAAACACACACACACACACACACACACACACACACACACACACACACACACTACCACCACCAAAAACAAAATCAGGAATTAACAATTGTAGGTCATTTTTCAATTTCTATCAATGGACTCCATTAGCCAATAAAAAGACATAGGATAATGGAATGGATACAAAAACAGGATGCATTATTCTGCAGCATATAAGAAACACACCTCAACATCAAAGGTAGACACTACCTCAGAGTAAAGAAAGGGTTGAAAAAGATTTTCCAATCAAATGGACCTAAGAAGCAAGCTGGTGTAGCTATCCTAATATCTAACAAAATAGGCCTCCAACCAAAATTATTGAAAAGAGATGGAGAAGGGCATTTCATATTCACCAAAGGAAAAATCCAACAAGATAATGTCTCAGTTTTGAGCATCTATGCCCTAAATGTAAGGGTATGCACATTCCTAATAGATATATTACTAAAGCTTAAATCACACATTGAGTGCCCCAAAATAATAGTGGGAGCAGCATGTAATGGCATACAGGTAAGGCCATGGAAAACATGGCGACACATAGATTAACAGAAATGGGCTGAGTTTAAATTTAAGAGCTAGTCAGTAGTAAGCCTGAGCTAATGGCTAAGCAGTTTTAATTAATATAAGCCTCTGTGTGTTTACTTGGGTCTGAACAGCTGCAGGCTGGGAAGGTCACAGGAAAATTTTAGCAACAAATGGTGCACAGACATGGAGCAAGAACTTCCACGTCAAACCTGAGAAAGCTTTAAAAAGGGATTCTAAAATGGAGCCACGAGCAGCTTCCTAGTTGTGTCTCTCGGGAAAGCTGTGATACAGAGATGCTGCAGACTGCAGGCTTGAGCTACAGTATGGCGGGTTCACAGCTTATGGGCTTGAGTGCAGCATGGCAGATTCCTGCCACTGGGCACAATGGTGTCTGTGAGCCACACAGCACATTGTGTGGTGGATTTAGCCTTTGTTAGTAGAGACAAATAAAAAGAGGTTTCTGGGCCACACTCTGATTGGATAGAAACATAGGCCCACTGTCTCCCAGAGTCAGTTGACAGCATGACTCCCAGAGCTGGCAGTGAATTATCTCCACCATGATGAAAAGCTGAGATGGGCAGAATCATCTGCCAAGGCTGCTGTTTCAGTCCTAACCACTGCAGTTTGTAACAATAGATTCAAAATAAGACAGATTCAAATGGAATAAGACTTTAAATGGTATACAATGCATATAAAAGTGTATGTAGGCTTGGGAGAGAGAAGAAAATGAATATAGACAGTTATATAAAGAAATAGTTTAAAAAAATAAAGTCTTTAAAAAGACAGTAAAGATAATATAAAAAAGCCACATAAAAATGGAAATAACACAGAGAGTCCGGACTGTATTGTCTTTGGGATTTTTAACTGCAGGGAGACATTTGATTATAAAAGCTGCTGAGTTAAATCAATATGTATATTTTAAAGATATCTTGATTTAAAATTTTATGTCTAAGTATACATTGTTTTGGAAAAGAGGTTCTGCTTTTGTTTCCACAGAAAATGAAAACCTTCCAGGCTCATATGGTTTGAACAATGAAGACCCCCAAAGAGGTCTCCAGATGATCCAATACCCAAAATCAGCTTCTAGGCAACTGACTCAGATAATGCAGCATCACAGACTACTCCAGGGAGGACTTGACCATATTCTTAATTTTCTCAGGACCCCCATAAGAATATAGTTCCCTCTATCGGCAGGAAGTAGCCTAGAAAACTACGCCCACATTCCCAAAAAAATGGGTTATAGATGTTTGTCTTTGTTTAGGATGTTGGTAACAAATTGTTACTAATCATAGTCAGTCTCTTTCTAAAAAAGAAAGGGGGATATGATATAGAAATATGGGATATAGATATGATAGGATAAAGGGGTAGATTATTGAATTTACTTTTAAAGAGCAACAATTTGTTTAAAAATGTTTTACATTGCTATGGACATTAGTTTATTGATACAAATTTAAAGTTAATTATGTTATGCTGTATGTATATTTCTATTCTTGTTTAAGGTATGTTTGTGCAGCTCATTTAAATTGTAAAGGATAATTAAGAAATACAGATTAACTGTTAATCATCTATATAATCAAACTTTGTAGTTATGTTAGTTAAGTTTTCTGGGTATACATAGATATATTTAAATTAAGTAGGTAATCTTCAAACACTTCAAAGACCTACAGAATATGGCATTTAAAATGTTTTGAAAACTTAGACTTTCTGGACAATGAAACATGTCTGCTTCTGTCAGCAAGGATTTGCTTCAAAGAGAAAGATGGGCATCAAAGACACTCCATATGGAGTTTATCTCCTTCTTGGAAAAATAGCCATTTGAGCAAGAAACTGTTCTTGCCTGGACTGCTTGACAAAATGTTGTATTGACTGGACATGTAGGACCCATAGGAAGGAGACCGCTGAACTTTTCAAGGCAAGATGGTCCTTTAGGTTCCTGCTTCACAGAGGAGTCTTAGCCATTCTACAGGACACAGGAAAAAGTGACTGAGAGACTAGGCCTATAGGCTGAAGATGGATGCCCCAACATTGCAGAGGAACTCTGGATGACTGTCCAGGCAGGCAGCTGTCTCTGTCATTTCCAGATTTTTGAAAGTTGCTTACAATGTTCTTTCAGTTTACTTGGGTAATATTATATCCTTCAGAGCTCTTTGATGTAATTGAAAACTAGATAGTTATAATTTTCCTTAGTTATGATAAAAGGTAATTTAGATATGAAACCTCAGATGCACAAATATAGGATAAATTATAGAATATTTTCTTTGAATTTTCCAAATATAAAAGAGATATTGTAACTGCAATTCTTGCTTGATAGCTGTTTTGTTATATATAATTTTACTATGTTAAAGTTAAAAATTTTCCTTTTTAATTAAATAGAAAAGGGGAAATGCTGTGGGATAATGCTTTTGTACACTGGTCTAATAAAATGCTGATTGGCCAGTAACCAGACAGGAAGTATAGGTGGGATAAGCAGACAAGGAGAATTCTGGGAAGAGGAAGGCTGAGTCAGGAGGCACCAGTCCACCATCCAGGGAGCAGCATGTAATGGCACACAGGTAATGCCATGGAAAATGTGGCAACATATAGATTAACAGAAATGGGCTGAGTTTAAGTGTAAGAGCTAGTCAGTGGTAAGCCTGAGCTAATGGCTGAGCAGTTTTAATTAATATAATCCTCTGTGTGTTTACTTGGGTCTGAACAGCTGTTGACTGGATGGGACACAGGAAAATTTCAGCTATACCCTGATATCAAACCTACACAAAGACTCAACAAAGAAAGAGATTTAAAGACCAATTTCATTCATGAACATTGATGCAAAAATACTCAATAAAATACTGGCAAATCAAATCCAAGAACACATCAAAAATATCATCCACCATGACCAAGTAGGCTTCATCTCAGACATGTATTGATGGTCAATGTAATCTATTATATAAGCAAAATGAAAGAAAAAAAACACATAATCATCTCATTAGATGTTGAAAAAGCCTTTGACAAAATCCAACACCCCTTTATGATAAAAATCTTGGAGAGATCAGGGATATGAGGGACATACCTAAACATAATAAAATCAATATACAGCAAGTTGATTGCCAACACCAAATTAAATGGAAAGAAATTCCATTGAAATCATAAACAAGACAAAGCTGCCCACTCTCTCCATATCCATTCAATATAGTACTCAAAACTCTAGCTAGAGAAATAAGACAACTAAAAGAATTCAAGGGGATACCAACTGGAAAGGAAGAAGTAAAATATTATTATTTGCAGATGATTTGCTAGTATAAGTAAGTGACCACAAAAATTCTTTCAAGGAATTCCTACAACTGATAAACACCTTTAGTGAAGTGGCTGGATACAAGATCAACTAGAAAAAAATTAATAGCTCTCCTATATACAAATGATAAATGGGCTGAGAAAGAAATCAGGGAAATAACACCCTTCACAAAATGGTATGAATATTACAAAATATCTTGATGTAACTTGAACCAAGCAAATGTAAGACCTATATGGCAAGTCTTTGAATAAAGAAACTGAAAAAGTGATCAGAAGATTGAAAGATCTTCCATGCTCATGGATAGGTAGGATTAACATAGTAAAAATGGCCATCTCACCACAATCTACAGATTCAATGCAGTCCCCTTTAAAATCCCAACCCAATTATTTACAGACCTTGAAAGAACAATATTCAACTTCATATGAAAAAAAAAATAGGATAGCTAAAGCAATCCTGCACAAGAAAAGAACTTTTGAAGTTATCACCATCCCTGATTTCAAACTCAACTATAGAGCCAAAGTAATAAAAAACACATGATATTTGTATACAAATTTCGGTGGAACACTGGAATCAAATCAAAATCCAGATATAAATCCAAACAACTATGGACACCTGATTTTTGAAAAAGAATCCAAAATTACATAATGGAAAAAGAAAGCATTTACAACAAATGGTGCTGGTCTAACTGGATGTTGGCATGTAGAAGAATGCAAATAGATCTATATCTATAATGCTACACAAAACTCAACTCCAAGTGAATCAAATACCTCAACATAAAACTAGATATACTGAACCTGATAGAAGATAATGTGGGGAATAGCCTTGAGCTCATTGGCACAGGAGACAACTTCCTGAACAAAACATCAATAGCACAGACACTAAGATCAACACTTAATAAATGGAACCTCATAAAACTGAAAAGTTTCTGTCAGACGAAGGACACCCTCAACAGGACAAAACAGCAGCCTACAGAATGGGGAAAGATCTTCACCAACCCTATATCCAGCAGAGTTGATTTTCAAAATGTATAAAGTACTCAAGAAACTAGACATCAACAAATCAAATAACCCAATTAAAAATGGGGTACAGATGTAAACAGAAAATACTGAACATTGTGATCTCAAATGGCCAGGAAACACTTAAGGAGATGTTCAACATCCTTAGCCATCAGGGAAATGCAAATCAAAACAACTCTGAGATTCTATCTTACACATGTCAGAATGGCTAAGATCAAAAATACAAATGACAGCTAATGCTGGAGAGGATCTGGAGCAAGAGGAATACTCCTCAACTGCCAGTGGGAGTGCAAACTTGTACAGCCACTCTGGAAATCAGTATGGCTGTTTCTCAGAAAACTGGGAATCAATCTACCTCAAGACCCAGCTACACCACTCCTGGGCATATATCTAAAGGCTTCTCAATCATACCACAAGAACACTTGCTCAACTATGTTCATAGCTTTATCTGTAATAGCCAGAGCCTGGAAATAACCTAGGTGTCCCTCAACTGAGGAATGGATAAAGAATATGTGGTGCGTTTACACAATGGAGTATTTACTTAGCTGTTAAAAACAAGGGCACCAGGAAATTTGAAGGCAAATGGATGGAACTAGAAAAAGACCATCCTGAGTGAATTAACCCAGACTGAGAAAGACAAACATGGAATGCACTCACGCACAAGTGGATATTAGCTTAAGACAAAGATAACTATACTACAATCCACAGACCCAGAGAGACTAGGTAACAAAGAGGGTTCATGGGGAGGGACACCCAGATGTCCCTAGGAAGGGGCAATAGAAGAGATTTTGTGAGTAGACTGGGTTGGGTAGGGATAGGAACATAAATGATTAGGTTGGAGAGACTGGAGGGGAAGAATACTGAAAGAGACTACTGGAAAGGGGGGGCATTTGGAGTCAGGTAAAAAACCTGGTGAAAGAGAACCTCCAGGAATCTACAAGAATGACCCCGGCAATAGATTCCTAGCAATAGTAGACAGTAGCCTGAATTAGCCATCTCCTGTAACCTGTCAAAACTTCAAGTGGAAAGAGTGGGAAACCAACCCAGTCACATAACCTTCAACCTACAGTCTGTCCTGATGTACTGAGATTGGTGCTTAGCCTAATCGTCATCAGAGAATCTTCATCCAGCAACTGATGGGATCAGATGCAGACATCAGGTACATCCAAACATAAGGCAGAGCTTGGGGAATCCTGCAGAAGAGGGTAGAAAGAATTGTAGAAGCCAAAGGGGTCCAAGACATCACAAGAAAACTCACAGAATCAATGAACCTGGGCTCATACGAGCTCACAGAGATTGAATGGACAACCAGGGAGCCTGCATGGGACTGACCTAGGCCCTCCACATATATGTTAAAGTTGTGTAGCTTGGTCCTCCTGTGGGACTCCTAACAGTGGGAAGAGGGGCTGTCTCTGACTCTTTTACTGGCTTTTGGGACCCTACTCCTCATACTGGGTCTCCTTGCCGAGCCTTAATCTATGCAGAGCTGCAGCGTGATATGCCATGTTTTGCTGATACTCATGAGAGACCTGCCCCTTTCTAAACAAAAGAGGAGGAGTAGATTGGGTGTTTTTCTGTGCCCAGCATTTTATACACTTAGATAATATTCTCCAATTCTGTTTATGGTGTAAATAATTTCATAATTCCCTTTTTGTAGAATGAATGATATTTTATTATGTGATGACATATACTTCTATATATACATATATGTGAGAAATATACATGAAATTTATCACATTTTTACTATTTTTTTCTGCAACAGACATTTAAACTATTTCTGCACCTTGATTGCTATTAATAATGCCAAGGTGAACTTTGGAGTACAGATGCCATCTGGTCTTAGTATGCATATGACTATTTTCTGTGTCACAGCATGGTTGCTTTCTCACCTAGGTCTCTGAATTAGTTACTTTACTATTATTTTGACAAAACACCATGCCCAAGGCAACTCATAATTTATAAAAGAAAGAGTTTAATTTGGCTCTTAGTTTTAGAATGTTTAAGTCCTTGATGGTAGTGAAAAGGAACAGACAGGAGCTCACATTTTGAACCACAAACATGAGGCAGAGATATACACTGGAAATAGCAATAGTCTTTTGAAACATCAAAGCCAGTCACCAGTGACACACCTCCTCCAACAAGTCCACACCTCCTAATCTTTCCAAAACAATTCTATGAATTGGGAACAGTATTCAAATATATGAGCTTATGGTAGCCATTCTCACTTAAACCACCATAGTATCTATAGACTAGTATTTTTCTTATTGCTTTATGGTTCACCCTAATGATCTTTTAAACTTAACGACCTTATAAAATGTCTTGCCTTCAAATATAATAACATTGCCAGACACTGTTCTAAGACATTAACTGAAAGGATGAGACCTGCTCATGTCATGGGAAGAAATCTGATTTACACAAAATCTTTTAGCTCCAATGCTAGCATCACCTAAAAATATATTTGCAAGGGCACTAGAGTTGGTTCAGCAGGGAAAAAATTTGCTGTGTGATGCCCCAAGATTGAATACCCTGCATTCATGTAAAAAGTGTGACATGGCAACAGATGCCTGCTATCCCAGAGGTAGAAATTGGTACCAGAGACTGTCAGATACTTATGGCTCTAGTCTAGCCAACCAATGATGTTTAGAACTTATCGCAAAAGCAAGGTGTAATCAACAGATGAAAACATTGAAGGTGTTTGCACATACACACACACATCATAAATATATGTACATGAACACATTTGCATACACACACATACTAAAAACACTTCTAAAAAACACCTAAATTTGTTTTCAGTAATTATATGTGTATTGGATCACAGGTTTGTTGATAAAAAATAATTTACCTTTGCAATTCTTTATATTGTCTCCATAATTTTTTTAAATCTTCTCAAGATATGAATGGAATAACAAACTATGCAGACTTTTTCATTGACTTTTTTTTTTTTTTTTTTTTGGTTTTTTGAGACAGGGTTTCTCTGTGTAGCTTTGCGCCTTTCCTGGGACTCACTTGGTAGCCCAGGCTGGCCTCGAACTCACAGAGATCCGCCTGGCTCTGCTTCCCGAGTGCTGGGATTAAAGGCGTGCACCATCAAATGGGTTATTTTAAGTTATAAGAGGTAGCTAAAAAGCCTAAGCTATTGGTGGAGCCTTCATAATTAATAAGAAATCTCTGCATGGTTATTTGGGAATAGCTGGTGAAAGGGAGCTGACCAGTAGTCCTAACAAAAAGCTACAGGAGCCTTCTTCTGGAGAAGGATAGGCCTCTTGGGGAGCTTTATTAGGAATCAACAGAGATAAGCCTCTTGAGAAGACTTCTTATGAATGAGGACTAACAGATAAGCATGGGTGAGACAGGTGCAGTGTGGAAGATCTAGAGAAGTATTAGATAGTACATAAGTATCTCAGTGAATACTGGCAAAGTGCTAGTTCACAAAGGAGGGGTGTTCATTTTTTGTATTTGACTCATTTACTTGTAGTTTAAAGTAGTAAAAAATATTTTATTTTTAGTTTTATTTATGTATATGTATATATCTCTGTCTATACAGGTACCTCGGCCAAGAAAAAAAATAAAGAGCAAACGAACCACAACAACAACAAAAAAAACTTCTATGTTCTGGAATTGAACCCTGTTCCTCTGCGAGGGCAACCCTACTATAAACTTAATAAACTGGAAAGCATAAACTGGAAAGCAAGAAGCTTCAAATCTCCCAACAGCTCATCAATTCGAGGGAGGATTACGAAGGGGAAATCAGAAGGAAAAAAAAACAAAACTTTTTTTTTTCTTTTTGTGGTTTTTCGAGACAGGGTTTCTCTGTATAGTTTTGGTGCCTGTCCTGGAACTCACTCTGTATACCAGGCTGGCCTCGAACTCACAGAGATCCACCTGGCTCTGGCTCTGCCTCCTGAGTGTCATGATCCACTGCCGACGTCCAGCCAGAATTTTTTTTTTTTTTAGCTGAGGATCAAACCCAGGGGCTTGTGCTTAAGTGCGCTGTCACTGAGCTAAACCCTGGGAAAAACTTTTCAGCTAGTTATTACTGGGCCAAAGTGCCACACACACAAAGAGCATCCATGTACACCAGCGCGCATGCGCAACACCAAACGCACGTGTGACGTCATTCAGCCAATCAGCAAGGAGTCTGGATGAGACGGGCTTTCCTCTCACTCCGGCAGTCATTTTGCTGAAGAATCTTCGAGAGGTAGGACGGCATGGTTGTGGAGGGTCTTTGCCTGGTGGGAGGCCAGTAAAGCTGGTTCAGCCACAATTCAGGGGTGAGGAGGGGATAAGTGTGAGGGGGAAAGAGTGTAAGAAGGAAGGAGTATAAGGAGGGGAGGAGTGCGTGCCCTCTAGAGAGGCTGAGGCCCCATCTGCAGTTTTACTCATGAGGGAAATCGGCCCCTGGCGTCTTGGGGCCTCGACAGTAAAATGGAAGAGGCAGTGAACCCTGTCGGGGCCTCTGTAACAAAATGGAGGAGGCAGTGAACCCCATCAGGGCCTCTGATAGTAAAATGGAGGAGGCGGTGAACCCCATCGGGGCCTCTGACAGTAAAATGGAGGAGGCGTGAACCCCGTCGGGGCCTCTGACAGTAAAATGGAGGAGGCGGTGAACCCCGTCGGGGCCTCTGACAGTAAAATGGAGGAGGTAACCCCATCAGGGCCTCTGACAGTAAAATGGAGGCGGTAACCCCATCGGGGCCTCTGATAGTAAAATGGAGGAGGCAGTGAACCCCATCAGGGCCTCTGATAGTAAAATGGAGGAGGCGGTGAACCCCATCGTGGCCTCTGACAGTAAAATGGAGGAGGCGGTAACCCTGTCGGGGCCTCTGACAGTAAAATGGAGGAGGCGGTGAACCCCGTCGGGGCCTCTGACAGTAAAATGGAGGAGGTAACCCCATCAGGGCCTCTGACAGTAAAATGGAGGAGGCGGTGAACCCCATCAGGGCCTCTGATAGTAAAATGGAGGAGGAGGTAACCCCGTCGGGGCCTCTGACAGTAAAATGGAGGAGGGGGTGAACCCAGTCATCGTCTTTGATAGTAAAATGGAGGAGGCGGTAACCCCATCAGGGCCTCTGACAGTAAAATGGAGGAGGAGGTAACCCCGTCGGGGCCTCTGACAGTAAAATGGAGGAGGCGGTGAACCCCGTCGGGGCCTCTGACAGTAAAATG
The DNA here is from genome assembly GCF_004664715.2 of Peromyscus leucopus. Lineage (NCBI taxonomy): Eukaryota > Metazoa > Chordata > Mammalia > Rodentia > Cricetidae > Peromyscus > Peromyscus leucopus. Next base: position 72,830,576 of record NC_051083.1, read on the forward strand.
GAGGAGGAGGTAACCCCATCAGGGCCTCTGATAGTAAAATGGAGGCGGGGTGAACCCCGTCGGGGCCTCTGACAGTAAAATGGAGGAGGCAGTGAACCCCATCAGGGCCTCTGATAGTAAAATGGAGGAGGCGGTGAACCTCGTCTGGGCCTCTGATAGTAAAATGGAGGAGGCGGTGAACCCCATCGGGGCCTCTGACAGTAAAATGGAGGAGGCGGTGAACCCCGTCGGGGCCTCTGACAGTAAAATGGAGGAGGCAGTGAACCCCATCGGGGCCTCTGACAGTAAAATGGAGGCGGGGTGAACCTCGTCTGGGCCTCTGACAGTAAAATGGAGGCGGGGTGAACCCCGTCGGGGCCTCTGACAGTAAAATGGAGGAGGGGGTGAACCCCGTCGGGGCCTCTGACAGTAAAATGGAGGAGGCGGTATCCCCATCAGGGCCTCTGATAGTAAAATGGAGGAGGAGGTAACCCCGTCGGGGCCTCTGACAGTAAAATGGAGGAGGGGGTGAACCCCGTCGGGGCCTCTGACAGTAAAATGGAGGAGGCAGTGAACCCCATCAGGGCCTCTGATAGTAAAATGGAGGAGGCGGTGAACCCAGTCGGGGCCTCTGATAGTAAAATGGAGGAGGAGGTAACCCCGTTGGGGCCTCTGACAGTAAAATGGTTGAGGCGGTAACCCTGTCGGGGCCTCTGACAGTAAAATGGAGGCGGTAACCCCATCGGGGCCTCTGACAGTAAAATGGAGGTGGGGTGAACCCCGTCAGGGCCTCTGACAGTAAAATGGAGGCGGGGTGAACCCCGTCGGGGCCTCTGACAGTAAAATGGAAGAGGCAGTGAACCCCATCAGGGCCTCTGATAGTAAAATGGAGGAGGAGGTAACCCCGTCGGGGCCTCTGACAGTAAAATGGAGGCGGGGTGAACCCCGTCGGGGCCTCTGATAGTAAAATGGAGGAGGAGGTAACCCCGTCGGGGCCTCTGACAGTAAAATGGAGGGGGGTGACCCGTCGGGGCTCTGAAGTAAATGGAGGAGGCGGTGAACCCATCGGGCCTCTGATAGTAAAATGGAGGAGGGGTGAACCCCGTCGGGGCCTCTGACAGTAAAATGGAGGAGGTGAACCCATCGGGCCTCTGACAGTAAAATGGAGGAGGCGGTGAACCCCGTCGGGGCCTCTGACAGTAAAATGGAGGAGGGGTGAACCCCGTCGGGGCCTCTGACAGTAAAATGGAGGAGGCAGTCGGCCTCTGAAGTAAAAGGAGCGTACCCATCGGGCCTCTGATAGTAAAATGGAGGAGGCGGTGAACCCAGTCGGGCCCCTGATAGTAAAATGGAGGAGGCGGTGAACCCCGTCGGGGCCTCTGACAGTAAAATGGAGGAGGTGAACCCGTCGGGGCCTCTGACAGTAAAATGGAGGTGTAAAATGGAGGTGTAAAATGGAGGCGGGGTGAACCCCGTCGGGGCCTCTGACAGTAAAATGGAGGAGGCGGTGAACCCATGGGGCCTCTGATAGTAAAATGGAGGAGGAGGTAACCCCGTCGGGGCCTCTGACAGAGGCCTCTGACAGTAAAATGGAGGGAGGGGTGAACCCGTCGGGGCCTCTGACAGTAAAATGGAGGAGGCAGTGAACCCCATCAGGGCCTCTGATAGTAAAATGAGGAGGAGGTGAACCCCATCGGGCCTCTGACAGTAAAATGGAGGAGGGGTAACCCCGTCGGGGCCTCTGACATAAAATGAGGAGGTAACCCCGTCGGGCCTCTGACAGTAAAATGGAGGAGGCAGTGAACCCTCCGAGGAGGCGGTGCAACAGTAAAATGGAAGGGTGAATCCCGTCGGGCCTCTGACAGTAAAATGGAGGAGGAGTGAACCCTGTCGGGCCTCTGACAGTAAAATGGAGGCGGGGTGAACCTCGTCTGGGCCTCTGACAGTAAAATGGAGGAGGGGTGAACCCCGTCTGGGCCTCTGACAGTAAAATGGAGGAGGCAGTGAACCCCATCGGGGCCTCTGACAGTAAAATGGAGGAGGCGGTGAACCCATCGGGGCCTCTGATAGTAAAATGGAGGAGGCGGTGAACCCGTCGGGGCCTCTGATAGTAAAATGGAGGAGGCAGTGAACCCATCGGTCTGAAGAAATGGAGGGGGGAACCGTCGGGCCTCTGATAGTAAAATGGAGGAGGCGGTGAACCCTGTCGGGGCCTCTGACAGTAAAATGGAGGAGGCGGTGAACCCAGTCGGGGCCTCTGATAGTAAAATGGAGGAGGAGGTAACCCCGTCGGGGCCTCTGACAGTAAAATGGTTGAGGCGGTAACCCTGTCGGGGCCTCTGACAGTAAAATGGAGGTGGGGTGAACCCCGTCGGGGCCTCTGACAGTAAAATGGAGGCGGGGTGAACTGCGTCTGGGCCTCTGACAGTAAAATGGAGGAGGCGGTGAACCCAGTCAGGGCCTCTGATAGCAAAATGGAGGAGGCGGTAACCCAGTCGGGGCCTCTAACAGTAAAATGGAGGAGGAGGTAACCCCATCGTGGCCTCTGATAGTAAAATGGAGGAGGCAGTGAACCCTGTTGGGGCCTCTGATAGTAAAATGGAGGAGGCGGTGAACCCCATCGGGGCCTCTGACAGTAAAATGGAGGAGGCGGTAACCCCGTAGGGGCCTCTAACAGTAAAATGGAGGAGGTGAACCCCATCGGGGCCTCTGACAGTAAAATGGAGGCGGGGTGAACCCCATCGGGGCCTCTGACAGTAAAATGGAGGTGGGGTGAACCCCGTCAGGGCCTCTGACAGTAAAATGGAGGCGGGGTGAACCTCGTCTGGGCCTCTGACAGTAAAATGGAGGCGGGGTGAACCCCGTCGGGGCCTCTGACAGTAAAATGGAGGAGGCGGTGAACCCTGTTGGGGCCTCTGACAGTAAAATGGAGGAGGCGGTAACCCCGTCGGGGCCTCTGACAGTAAAATGGAGGAGGCGGTGAACCCCATCGGGGCCTCTGACAGTAAAATGGAGGAGGGGTCAACCCCGTCGGGGCCTCTGACAGTAAAATGGAGGAGGCGGTGAACCCCGTCGGGGCCTCTGACAGTAAAATGGAGGCGGGGTGAACCCCGTCGGGGCCTCTGACAGTAAAATGGAGGAGGCAGTGAACCCCATCAGGGCCTCTGATAGTAAAATGGAGGAGGCGGTGAACCCCATCGGGGCCTCTGACAGTAAAATGGAGGCGGGGTCAACCCCGTCTGGGCCTCTGACAGTAAAATGGAGGAGGCGGTAACCCCGTCGGGGCCTCTGACAGTAAAATGGAGGAGGTGAACCCTGTCGGGGCCTCTGACAGTAAAATGGAGGAGGAGGTAACCCCGTCTGGGCCTCTGACAGTAAAATGGAGGAGGCGGTAACCCTGTCGGGGCCTCTGACAGTAAAATGGAGGAGGCGGTAACCCAGTCGGTGCCTCTGATAGTAAAATGGAGGAGGAGGTAACCCCGTCGGGGCCTCTGATAGTAAAATGGAGGAGGAGGTAACCCCGTCGGGGCCTCTGATAGTAAAATGGAGGAGGAGGTAACTCCATCGGGGCCTCTGACAGTAAAATGGAGGAGGCGGTAACCCTGTCGGGGCCTCTGACAGTAAAATGGAGGAGGCGGTAACCCCGTCGGGGCCTCTGATAGTAAAATGGAGGAGGAGGTGAACCCTGTTGGGGCCTCTGATAGTAAAATGGTTGAGGCGGTAACCCTGTCGGGGCCTCTGACAGTAAAATGGAGGAGGAGGTGAACCCCGTTGGGGCCTCTGTCAGTAAAATGGAGGCTGGGTGAACCCCATTGGGGCCTCTGATAGTAAAATGGAGGAGGTGGTGAACCTTTCCAAGGCCTCTACAGACTGTAAAATGTAGGAGGCAGTGAACCCCGTCCAGGCATTAACAGTAAAATGTATGTGACAGCGAACTTCATTGAGACCTCTGATAGTAAAATGGAGGTGATATCGAACCTCGTCAAGGCCTCAACAGACACTAAAATGGAGGTGCCAGCAAACCCCTTCAAGGCACTGACAGTAAAATGGAGGTGTTGACCTTGCTGAGTACTGGGCCTTGAGCAGGCTGAAGCCTAGGTGGAAGGAAGGAAAGCTTAGTAGATGGGGGTCTCCACAGCTGTTACAGAGATGCCAACTAAGAGCAAAGCGGGAGCCTGTAGAGGAGGGGAGGGGTCGCAGTGGAGGCTCTGAGTTATGACTGGAGGCATGTTGTTGTCTGAAGCCTGGTACATTGAGGGACAGGGACTTTACCTCTGTACTTTCCTTGAGGCCAGGCCTGCATCCTTCAGAACCTTACCTTCATTTTGGTATAGACTGTATGGACATTGCTTTTCCAAGGACCAGACTGAATTTTAAATATATATATATATATATATATATATATATATATATATATATATATATTTGTACTTATGCATATGTGTCTGTAGAGAGGACATCAGGTTCGCTGGAGTTTGAGTTCTAGATGGTTGTGACATTGGTAGCTAGGTGTTGGCCACTGGGTTTTGGGAACTGAATTCCTGCGTTAAAAAAAAAAAAAAAAAAGAACAAACACTACAACCACCTCCAAAAAGACTGGCTAAGTGCTGGTAACTGCTGAGCTGTTTGTTGAGCCCCTCACCCCTTTTTTGTGTCTGTGTGCTTTTATAAGACATGATATTGCTCTGTGTCTGGACATGGCCTCCTAATATTCCTGCTTCAGCCATCTGAGTACTGGAATTCTAAGAATGTATAAGTACACCAATCTTTTTATTTGTTTGTTCACTTGGTTTTTTTGTTGGTTTGCTTGAATATTTTTGAGACAGGGTCTCACTGTAAGCCAAAATGACCAGAACCTCCCTATGTGCCTTGGGCTAGACTTGAGCTAGGTGTTTTCAGCCTCCAGAATGGAATGCTCTGATTAAAGAAGAGACCTGAGTCACCATGTCTGGGTCTTTTTTTTTTCTGGGCAGTTTTGACCAGGGCAGTTTTGACCATTGAGCCCAGGCCTTATTGCATGGTAAACATACCCTGCACCATCAAACTACACCGCCAGGCATGCCGAGTTTAGCTTTGCTATCAACAGATTTGGGGTATGCCTGTGATCTACAATGATAGCATCCATGGATTCATTTTTCATCAGATACTGCTTTAAAGATCTGTTCAAAAATTTTAGGAATCTGAGAATGATGGGACCAAAAATTAGATACCTCAGTTGTTAAGTACAAATACACTTGGAGTCAGGGTTAAAGCCATCATTAATTTTTTTCTTTTTAAGATTTTAATTTTCACCCTGTGGTGGTGGCTGTAGTACATGCCTTTAATCCCAGGTCTAGGGAGGCAGAGGCAGGCAGATCTCTGTGAGTTCCATGCCAGCCTGATCTACAAAGGGAGTTCCAGGACAGACAGGACTGTCATACAGAGAAACCCTGTCTCAAAAAACATAAAATGATTTTAATTTTCAACTATGCATATAGGTTTGGATGTGAGTGTAAGTATTGGCATATGAGCTCAGTTGCTTGGGGAGAAGAGAGGTATTAGACCATCCTAGAGCTGGTGTTGCAGGAAGTTGTGAACCACCTGATGTAAGTGTTGGGAAACAAGCTTAAGTCCTCTGTAAGAACAATATGCACTCTTAACTACCTAGTCCTGTCTCCAACCATCATTTTTTTTAATTCAGAAATTGGAAATTGTTAACTTCTGATTTAATAATACATGGAAACTGGCAACTTTTTATTCAACTAATTTCATTCTTATTAGATATTTTACATTTTATTGTTTAAGTTCATTGTTTTAGATTCAGGTGAGAGATCTGTTTTTCTGTTTTGAATGTCAAAACATTAAATTATGTTTCCCCCTGAAGAAAAGCAGTCTGAGAAATCTGGGACACCACCAATGGAAAACTTCAAGCACATAGCAATCTATCACTATGATATTGATAATGAAAAAGAGGAAGTAGTGGAAGTGGTAGAAAAAGTAGCTGATGGACTGGACCATTCAGCAGACTCTCCTCCTACAGGTAAAATATACCCAGTTCTGAGTTTGATGGTATCCCATAGTTCAATTTCTTTGTGTGTGTTGGGAAAGGGGTTTGTCAGAGGACAATTTCAGGAGTTGGGTCTCTCCTCCCACCATGGGTGTCTCAGGGATGAGTCATGTGGCTTTCAGGCTTGGCAGTAAGCTCTGCATTTTTACCTCCTGAGTTATCTTGCCTGCGCAGTTCATTTGACTTTTACATTGCCACCTGAAATAGAATAAAAGGTTAGTATTTTCTTACACTTTGTTTACTCTTAATCTTTACAAGCCTGTATCAAAATTCTGAAAATACATATAATACTTCACCTGTACAGTTTACATACATCAATAAATTGTTGGAGATGCTGTGAGTGTGTTACTCTGATTGATTGATAAATAAAATGCTGATTGGCCAGTAGCCTGGCAGGAAGTATAGGCAGGACAAGCAGAGAAGAGAATGCTGGGAACAGGAAGGCTGAGGGAGGAGATGCTGCCAGCCACTGCCACCATGAAAAGTAAGATGTAAGATACCCATAAGCCACGAGCCACATGGCAAGATATATGTTTATAGAAATGGGTTAATTTAAGATATAAGAACTAGATATCAAGAAGCCTGAACCATTAGGCCAAACAGTTTAAATAATATAAGTGTCTGTGTGTTTATTTGAGTCTGAGTGGCTGCTGGCCAGGGTGAGACACAGAAAAACTTCAGTTACAATAAATTGTAAATAACTTATAGTGATATTAACCTAGAATGGCTTGAAAAACTACTCTTATAAAATTATAGTAATTAACAATTTTATTTCATCTGTCCTTCAGAATAATATTGCATTTATACTTCTGCTTTAATATATGTTGAAAATGCCAAAAAACTATAAATAAAATTACTATTTCATTAAAATTAACTAAAATAGCATATTTAATTTTTCAGTTTTGTTTTCAATAAAAATGTTTTTCATTCTTCTGGTTAAATGCAGAAAATAATCCAGTATTTGGTAATCCTAAGAAGACATGGGTTCCTACAAGAAAGGATGATGATACAGGGTAATATGTTAAAAAAATTTGCCTGCTCAAAAAATATTTTCATACCTGTAATCATAGCACTGGGGAGGTGGAGGCAGGAGGGTAAGAAGTTCAGTGACATTCTCAGCTACATAAATAGTTCATGATCATCTTGGGCTATCTGGGTTCCTGCTTTAAAAAAGCAAAAAATAGGAAAATTTTACTTTATCTAATAAATATCAGATATGTTATTTCCCACGTGATAATTCCTTGAAACAAAGCATTTTATATTATAAATTTACTTAATTAAAAGGCTTGCCTTTGGTAGTGCTTTGTGCATGGGGGTGATTCTTGACCACTGAAATGAACCTCAGCTTTAATTTTTTAATGTGATTTCTTTACAGAACTGAAGTAAAGAATAAGATGGATAACATTGGAGGTACATTTTTGATGTATTTGTATCTAGAGAAAATTTTTTAAAACTATGTAGTATTAAAATATTATTTTGGAAAAAAATAAAAAAAAACTATATAGTGTTAATGTGCTATAGGATTGTTAATTAATACTTTATTCTCAGAGATAGGATTATGCACAGATAATTTTTTACTTAGCTTGAAGATTTTCTTAGTTAACCTTTTCCTTGATAGGAAATGTAAAACTGGTACTTTTATATATGTGTGACATAAATGGCATTATGGGAAGTAAAATGAATGAGAAAAAGTTTTTTGTTTTTTTTTTATAATTCTTTGGATTCACAGATTTATATATACATGTCTTTATGAATACCAGTGTTTCATTTACACTTTTCTTTAGGGATCCTCCTGAATTCCTTTCTCCCTCCCAACTTCTTTTTCTTTTGAAACAGTATCCCTACTGTAACAAGCACCCAGAACTTAGTAGACCTCCAGACTTTAATAGGCCCCAGACTTTAGCACAACTGGTGCAATGAATGAAACACCATTCAGACCTTGAAACCCAGAAAGTTAGTACAAATTCCCACTGTCTTAGTCAGGGTTACTATTGCTGTATGAAATACCATCACCAAAGTAACTTGAAGAAGAAAGGGTTTATTTGCCTTACACTTCTCAGCACTGTTCATCATCAAAGGAAATCAGGACAGGAACTCAAACAGGGCAGGAACCTGGAAGCAGGAGCTGATGCAGAGGCCATGGATGCTTGCTCATCGTGGCTTGCTCGGCATGATTTCTCAGAGAAACTAGGAACATGTACCCAGGGATATGATCTGGGCCCTCCCTCATTAATCACTAATCAAGAAAACAGCCTATAGGCTTACCTACAGCTGGATCTTATGGAGGCATTTTCTTAACGAGGTAACCCCATCTCAGATGAATTTAGATTGTGTCAAGTTTACATAAAACTTAGCAACCCATCTGTCAAAATAGCCACAAAGGCCAAGTCAATGGTTCCAGGATGTGGCTGGGAAAGTTCCGGGAGTGAAAAATCTGTATATGTATTAACCCTGCAGTTTTGCTTCTACAGTTTCACTTCTTGTTAGTCAGGATATGACTTTTGCGCATAAAACGCTAAGAACTATAAGGGTTAGGGCTACATCATCTGGCCAAATTCTCCATGCTATGTGCTGACTAGCAAGAAAGACTTTCTCTTCAGCTTTAAGCGTGTCTGTGTAGAGGTCCCTGGTGGGCTTACCTTGCAATACTACCTAGTCCTGGCTGTCCTGGTTATCATTATGTAGATAAAGCTGGCCTCTAACTCACTTATATCCACCTGCCTCTGCCTATCTCATCCTCTTTTATGATTTATATATTTAACACACTGAGTCCAAATATTCCTGCCCATATCACTTTTAACAATAAATTATGTATCAAAAATGAAAGACAATTTTACTGGCCAGTAAATTTTTAAATTCTCTGTTTTGTTTTGTTTTGTTTTGTTTTTTTGAGCTGAGGATTGAACCCAGGAACTTTGCTTGCTAAGCAAGTGCTCTACCACTGAGCTAAATCCCCAACCTTTACATTCTCTGTTATCAATTTTATGAGCTTTGTAAGTGACAGTACTCATGTTTATTTGATTTCTTATGTAGTATTTTTTGAGATTATAATATAATTGTGTTATTTTTCCCTTCCCTTTCCTCCTTCCAAACCCTCCAGTATATGCCACCCCTGCTCTATTTCAAATTCTTGACCTTTTTTTTTCTTTATAAATCTTGTGATGTGTGTTTTTTCTTTAACTGTTGTCACACACACACACACACACACACACACACACACACACACACACACTATTGGTTTCTGAGACAGAGTATTACTATGTATCTCATCCTAGCTTGAAAATTTCTATTTAAGCCACCTTGATCTTCAAATAGCAGATCTCCTAACTGGCAACAGGGTGATATAGTTATATGATTGAGATACCTCATCTAGTTTAGGAGACGATATTCTTTAAGAATAACTAAAATGTTCTTCCTTTCCAGGGATTATTTATACTGTCAAATCTCTTTTGGAGGATTTCCACAGTTGGGTGGTATCAGAGTACTTGTTTTATAAATTTATTGTAGTATTGTATGCTGAAAGCATAAAATACTAGTTTCATCATAGGTAGTAAAGGTGATGATGGTAGAAAGGCATGTGTTTTGACAAACATTATTTGAAGCATTAAAATTTTATGAACTGTAAAAATGTCCTATAAAGAGCATCACAAAGACCAGATAGGTGGTGGTGGCACACACCTTTAATCCTAGCACTTGGCAGGCAGATGCAGGCAGAACTCTATGAGTTCAAGGCCAGTCTGGTCTACAGAGTTGCAGGACAGCCAGGGCTACATAGAGAAACCCTGTCTCCAAAAAAAAAATGCAAAGCTTCACAGAAGTATTTAAAATGTTCTTGATTACTAAGCTAAGTTTTTTTCAGTCTTTGCTACTGTTTCTATTTGGAAACAGTACATTTCAATATATCGTTACTATGTTACAAATAATTTTTTTTTTTCTTCAAGCAGAGTGCTCCAGCGTTCAGACTTATCCCGTGGCATGTTTCTTTCTTTCTTTCTTTTTCTTTCTTTCTTTCTTTCTTTCTTTCTTTCTTTCTTTCTTTCTTTCTTTCTTTCTTTCTTTCTTTCTTTCTTTCTTTCTTTCTTTCTTTTTCTTCCTTCCTTCCTTCCTCCCTCCCTCCCTCCTCCCTCCCTCCCTCCCTCCCTCCCTCTCTCTCTCTCTTTCTTATTAAGACAATTTTTTCATTCATTTCACAAACCAAAGATCTCCCTTTTTCCTCTTCTCACCACCCCCCCGGCTCCCCCCATAAACACCTCCTACTTCCCCTCCTACAAGAAGGCAAGGCCTCCCATGGGGAAGCACATCCAGTAGAGGCAAGGCACAGTCCTGTAGTCCCAGATACTGGGGAGGCTGAGACAGGAGGATCACTAGAGTTCAGGAGTTCTGGGCTGTAGTGTACTGTGTTGATTATGTGTCCACACTAAGTTCGGCATCAATACGGTGACCTCCTGGGAGCAGGGGAACACCAGGTTGCCTGACTAGGGGTGAACTGGCTCAGGTCAGAAACAGAGGAGGACAAATAAATTTTTATAACTTAATTTAATTATTCTTTTTGAATGTTGGCCTTCAAATTTTACTTTTTAACATATAATGAGTTCTGTTATTTTTGTTTTATGTTTTTGATCCACTGACTCTGCCTCCTGAGTGCTGGTATTAAAGGCATGTGCCACCATTGCCTAGCCGCAAAATGAGTTCTAACAGTAATAGATTGTCCTTCCAATTGGAGAGTAGTCTTTCAAATAAAAAAAAAAATGTTTATCCTTATACAGGTCTCTTCTTGTTCTATTATTTTGTTTATTACTCTTTTTTATGATCTCCAAATTTAAAAATTATCTTCAGCAAGAATATTATACTTGTAGTAATGTTAGGTATTCCTCATTCACAATAATCAGGAACAGACATGTTTCCAATTTTAGAATTTTATTTGACTCTGGGATATTTGTATGAAAAGCAAAAATCTTGAGTGCTGTAAAATGTGAACTGCTTGAGGCATTTTGTTGATACTATTTTTAACTGACTTTGGTATTGTTGAATGACTTTAAATCTGTATCTGTGTTTACTTGCATATGTGGGAGCAATATCATTTTCTCCAGTATTAAATTTTAATGACTATTGTTTTTCAATGTAGCTGATGTTAGTAATGCTGTTACTGAAAAGAAAAAAAGAATGGAGTCATATATTAAAGGTGTTGTCAAAGACTGTGACAAGAATATCAAACAACATTTGAAATTTCATGAAGATGAACTGTAAGACTTTTCATTTCTTTCGAGCCACATTTGTATGATTTTGTATTATGCACTGGTGCTAAGTACTCCATTATGTGGAGTATATTGAAAAATTTTGGCTTTCTTTTTCTCCAAGCCATCATAATAACTTTCTGGATTGAGATAAGTTTCTGGGAAGCCTGGGAAGATCATTGTTTTTCTCCTTTTAAATGACATTTAAATGACATTATTTTTAAAAACTCATTTCTGTTCATTCTGGAAGACAGTAAAAGATAGATGTCATAGAAACTTCATGTTTATAAATATGCTTGACAGAAAGAAAATAGTCAATTTAATATTGTAAATAATTTATGTATTTTAAGAGATTTAATCATTCCCTTGTCGTCTTAGCTGTACGAAAACTAATTTAAAAACTTAAATATTTTTTTCTAAAATTCATACATGTGATCATACATATGATGTCATATATATAAACAGATATAGATAGATCACATGTCCTTATTATTTAATAAGACAGGCATGTGAGAACACTTTTTACTTTTTTTTTTTCCTTTTATTTTATTTTACAATACCATTCAGTTCTACATAACAGCCATGGATTCCCTTGTTCTCCCACCTTCTGCCCCCCTCCCCTTCCCCCCAGCCCACCCCCTATTCCCACCTCCTCCAGGGCAAAGCCTCCCCCAAGGACTGAGATCTACCTGGTAGACTCAGTCCAGGCAGGTCTAGTCCCCTCCTCCCAGATTGAGCCAAGCATCCCTGCATAAGCCCCAGGTTTCAAACAGCCAACTCATGCAATGAGCACAGGACATGGTCCCACTGCCTAGATGCCTCCCAAATAGATCAAGCCAATCAACTGTCTCACCTATCTCACCTATTCAGAGGGCCTGATCCAGTTGGGGGCCCCTCAGCCTTTGGTTCATAGTTCATATGTTCCCATTCCTTTTGCCCAAGAGTGGTATAGATGGATCTTGGGGGAGATTGATTCCCAAAATTCTAAGAAAGTGCCATATTGATTTCCAAAGTGGTTGTACAAGCTTGCATTCCCACCAGCAGTGGAGGAGAGTTCCCCTAGTTCCACATCCTTTCCAGCATAAAGTGTCGTCAGTGTTTTTGACCTTATCCATTCTGACAGGCATAGAGTGGTATCTCAGAGTTGTTTTTATTTGCATTTCCCTGATGATTAGGGATGTTGAGCAATTCCTTAAATGTCTTTCAGCCATTTGAGTTTCCTCTGTTGAGAATTCTCTGTTTAGTTCTATAGCCCATTTCTTAATTGGACTGTTGGTCGTTTTGATGTCTAATTTCTTGAGTTACTTATATATTCTGGATATCTGTCCTCTGTCAGATGTGGGGTTGGTGAAGATATTTTTCCCATTCTGTAGGCTGTTGCTTTGCCTTGTTGACCATTTCCTTTGCTCTACAAAAGCTTCTCAGTTTCAAGAGGTCCCAATGATTGATTGTTTGTCTCAGTGTCTGTGCTACTGGTGTTATATTTAGGAAGTGATCTCCTATGCCAATGTATTCAAGGCTACTTCCTACTTTCTCTTCTAGCAGGTTCAGAGTAGCTGGATTTATGTTGAGGTCCTTGATCCACGTGGACTTAAGTTTTGTGCACGGTGACAGATATGGATCTATTTGCAGCCTTCTATATGTTGATATCCAGTTATGCCAGCACCATTTGTTGAAGATGCTTTCTTTTTTCCATTGTACACTTTTGGCTTCTTCAAAAATTATATGTTCATAGGTGTGTGGGTTAATTTCAGGGTCTTTAATTCGATTCCATTGGTCCACATGTCAGTTTTTATGCCAATATCAAGCTGTTTTTATTACAGTATAGTAGAGCTTGAAGTCAGGGATCATGATGCCTCCAGAGGTTGTTTCATTGTACAGGATTTTTTTTAGCTATCCTGGGTTTTTTGTTTTTCCATATGAAGTTGAGTATTATTCTTTCCAGGTTTGTGAAGAATTGTGTTGGTATTTTGATGGGGATTGCATTGAATCTGTAGATTGCTTTTGGTAAAATTGCCATTTTTACTATGTTGGTCCTGCCTATCCATGAGCATGGGAGATCTTTCTATTTTCTGACATCTTCTTCAAATTCTTTTTTCAGGGACTTAAAGTTCTTATCATAAAGGACCTTCACTTGCTTGGTTAGTGTTACCCCAAGGAATTTTATGTCATTTGTGGCTATTGTAAAGGGTGATGTATCTCTGATTTCCTTCTCAGCCTCTTTGTTCATTGTATATAGGAGGGCTACTGATTTTTTTTGAGTTGATCTTGTATCCTGCTATGTTGCTGAAGGTGTTTATAAGCTTTATCAGTTCCTGGGGAGAATCTTTGGGGTCACTCAAGTATACTATCATGTCATCTGCAAATAGGGAAAGCTTGACTTCTTCCTTTCCAATTTGTATCCCCTTAATCTCCTTATGTTGTCTTATTGCTCTGGCTAGAACTTCAAGTACTATATTGAATAAGTATGGGGAGAGCAGACAGTCGTGCCTCATTCCCGATTTTAGTGGAATTGCTTTGAGTTTCTCTCCATTTAATTTGATGTTGGCTGTTGGCTCGCTGTAAATTACCTTTATTATGTTTAGATATGTTCCCTGTATTCCTGATCGCTCTAAGACTTTTATCATGAAGAGGTGTTGGATTTTGTCAAATGCCTTTTCTGCATCTAGTGAGATGATCATGTAGTTTTTTTTCTTTGAGTTTTTTTTACATGGTGTATTACATTGATGAACTTTTGTATGTTGAACCACCCTTGCATCCCTGGGATGAAGCCTGCTTGATCATGGTGGATAATTGTTTTGATGTGTTCTTGGAGTCTGTTTGCCAGTGTTTTATTGAGTATTTTTGCATCAATGTTCATGAGGGAGAACGGTCTGTAGTTCTCTTTCTTTGTTGTGTCCTTGTTTGGTTTAGGAATCAGGGTAATTGTAGCCTCATAAAAGGAGTTTGGTAATGTTCCTTCTGTTTCTATTGTGTGGAACAATTTAGAGACTATTGGTATTAATTCTTCTTTGAAGATGTGGTAGAATTCTGCGCTGAAACCATCTGGTCCTGGGCTTTTTTTTTTAATGACTGTTTCTATTTCCTTAGGGGTTATTGGGCTATTTAAATAGTTTATCTGGTCTTGATTTAACTTAGGTATGTGGTACCTATCCAGAAAATTGTCCATTTCTTTTAGGATTTCCACTTTTGTGGAGTAGAGGTTTTTGAAATATGACCTGATAATTCTCTGGATTTCCTTAAAGTCTGTTGTTATATCCCCCTTTTCATTTCTGATTTTGTTGATTTGAATTCTCTCTCTCTCTGTCTTTTGGTTAGTTTGGATAAGGACTTGTCTATTTTGTTGATTTTCTCAAAGAACCAACTCTTTGTTTCATTAATTTTTTGTATTGTTCTCTTAGTTTCTATTTTATTGATTTCACCTCTCACTTTGATAATTTCCTGGCGTCTATTCTTCCTGGGAGACTTTGCTTCTTGTTCTAGAGCTTTCAGGTGTGCTGTTAAGTCACTAGTGTGACTTCTTTTTGTGGGCATTTAGTACTAATTTCCCTCTTAGCACTGCTTTCATAGTGTCCCATAAGTTTGGGTATGAGGTGTCTCCATTTTCATTGATCTCTAGGAAGTCTTTAATTTCTTTCTTTATTTCTTCCTTAACCCATTGGTGATTCAGTTGAGCATTATTCAGTTTCCATGAGATTGTAGGTTTTCTGTACTTTTGTTGTTGTTCAAATCTAACTTTAAACCATGATGGTTTGATAGAACACAGGAGGTTATTCCAATTGTTTTGTATCTGTTGAGATTTGCTTTGTGGCCAAGTATGTGGCCGATTTTAGAGAAAGTTCCATGGGGTGCTGAGAAGAAGGTATATTCTTTTTTGTTAGGATGGAATGTTCTATTAGGTCCATTTGGGTCATGACATCAGTTAAGTCCTTTATTTCTCTGTTAAGTTTCGATTTCGGAGATCTGTCCAGTGGGGAAAGTGGGGTGTTGAGATCTCCCACTGTTAATGTGTGGGGTTTTATATGTGGTTTAAGCTTTAGTAATGTTTCTTTTACATATGTGGGTGCCCTCGTGTTTGGGGCATAAATGTTCAGAATTGAAACTTCATCTTGGTGGATCTTTCCTGTGATGAGTATGTAATGCCCTTCTTGATCTCTTTTGATTGATTTTAGTTTGAAGTCTATTTTGTTGGATATCAGGATGGCTACACCTGCTTGTTTCTTAAGACAGTTTGATTGGAAAGTCTTTTCCCAGCCTTCTATTCTTAGGTAGTGTCTATCTTTGAATTTAATATGTGTTTCTTGTATGCAGCAGAAAGATGGGTCCTGCTTTCGTATCCATTCTGTAAGCCTATGTCTTTTTATAGGTGAATCAATTCCATTGATATTAAGGGATATTATTGACCAGTGATTGTTCATCCCTGTTATTTTTGGTGGAAGTGTGTGTGTACTTCTCTTCTTTGGGGTTTACTGCTGTGGCTTTATCTATTGCCTGTGTTTTTGAGGGTGTATCTGACTTCCTTCGGTTGGAATTTTCCTTCTAGTGCTTTCTGTAGGGCTGGGTTAGTGGATAAGTATTGTTTAAATCTGGCTTTGTCTTGGAATGTCTTGTTCATTCCGTCTATGATGATTGAGTGTTTTGCTGGGTGTACTAGTCTGGGCTGACATCCATGGTCTCTTAGTGTCTGCATTTCATCTGTCCAGGTCCTTCTGGCTTTCAAAGTCTCCATTGAGAAATTGGGTATTATTCTGATGGGTTTGCCTTTATAGGTCACTTGGCCTTTTTACTTTGCTGCTCTTAATATTCTTTCTTTATTCTGTATGTTTAGTTGTTTAATTATTATGCGACGAGGGGACTTTTTGGGGGGTCTAGTCTGTTTGGTATTCTATGGGCTTCTTGTATCTTCATAGGCATTTCCTTCTTTAAGTTGGGAAAGTTTTCTTCTATGATTTTGTTGAATATATTTTCTGTGCCTTTTGACTTGGTATTCTTTTCCTTCTTCTATCCCTATTATTTGTAGGTTTGGTCTTTTCATGGTGTCCCAAATTTCTTGGACATTTTGGTTCATGACTTTGTTGGCTTTAGTGTTTTCTTTGACTGATGAATCGATTTTTTCTATTGTATCTTCAATGCCAGAGATCCTCTCTTCCATCTCTTGCATTCGGTTGGTTATACTTGCATCTGAAGTTCCTGATCTTTTACTCAGATTTTCTATTTCCAGCATTCCCTCTGTTTGTGTCTTCTTCATTTTTTTTATTTCCCTTTTCAGGCCTTGGTCTGTTTCCTTTATTTGTTTCTTTGCTTTTTTATGATTTTCTTTCAGTACTTTTTTGTTTTCTTCCAGGACTTTATTGTTTTCTTTTAATTTGTTTGCCCTTTCCGCTAGTTGTTTATAGCGTTCTTCCCATTTTTTTTGTCTTTTCCTCTACACAAACCTCTACCTTCTTCATGATGTTATTCATAAGGCTGTTTTCTTCTCCTTCCAATTTTTGATGTTCAGGTCTAGATGTTGGAGGCAGGCTAGGTTCTGGTGATGCTGTATTGCTCTTCATTTTGTTGTATGTACTTCTGCCTTGACATCTGCCCATCTCCTTGTGGTTTGCTCTTGGTCTTATCAGCTCACTTGGTTCAGGCCGAGCTGACACTTTCAGGAAGTCTCTTTCTCTTGTCCAGATGGGAGCTTTCTTGTCCAAATGGGAACTCTGGGGCAGGATGGAAGCTCTTATCTAGAGGGGGAGTCCTGGAGCAGGATGGGTGTTCTTGTCCAAAAGGGAAGTTCGGGCAGGATGGGAGCTCTTGTCCAGAAGGGAAGTCCGGGGCAGGATGGGAGACCTCTCTGGTCCAGAAGGGAAGTCCGGGGCAGGATGGGAGCTCTCTCTTTCTGGTCCAGAAGGGAAATCTGGGGCAGGATGTGAGCTGGAGGCCGGTCTCTAAGTCTCAGGATGTGGCTGGGGTCTCAGGCGGATGGGCGTGGGGGCAGGGCGTGGAGGATTGCAGAGGCTGCCGGGTGGTGGCTAGAACCTGGGGCCAAGTTGGGCAAATCTTCGTCAGAGTGGCTGGTGCCCAGGGATGGGGTCTGAGCTGGGCCCGGATACTCACCTCTGGTTCGGAAGGAAAGTCGGGGGCAGGATCAAGAACACTTTTTTATTAGTTATGGAAAATACTGGAATCAACATAAACATAATTTTATTTTTTTATTTTCCCAAAGAATATTTATTCTGCTATTATGCCCTTCTTTTATAATACATAATATGGGAATTTAATTTTTCTTTAAATATTCTCTTCATCTTGATGTGTAATATAACATTCATTATTATGTTTTACAGGCGGGAGTTTAAAATTGAATTTACTGAGAAGATTATAACTGTGTTTCCACAATGGGATTTGGATATAAAGCATCTTGAAGACCAAGAAGATAAACTAACTGTTAGTATCACAATTGTTGTTATAATTAATCTATTATTACTAATTTTTGAGTTAAAATAGAGGAACCATTCTTGCATTAGGCACATGAAAATGAGCTGTACTTCAAGATCTATTACTGGTTTTATGTTCCATTCCTGGTGAACCATAAACCACAGAAACAGAGACACATGCAATGCTCATGAAAGCCATTGAACTTCTGATATCAGTTAAGATTCTTGCAATTTCAAGCAACAGAAACTTGCAGAAAAATAAATGAAGAATTACTGGTTTATGTAAAAGAAATTAAGGGTAGGTTAGTTTCAGACATAGTTGAATGGTGTGTGAAATGCATCACATAGCATTATTTGAGCTGTTTTTGGGTCTTAGTGAACCTACTAAATGCAGTATGGTCAATCTTGTTTTCGGACTTAACTACAAGTTTGTTAGCTTCAGTGAACTAAGTTAGTCTTTTCTCAAAGCCCTGGAAGAATATTCTTGCATGGGAATATCACTGCCCTGGTTTTGAACATTTCCCTGTTCCTAAACTAATCAATGTGGCCAGAACATGGTTTGCATCTTTCTCTTCCTCTCCTCTCCATGTTCCTCTCCTTCTTTCCCTCCCCTTTGCCTTACACCCCCTTTCTTACCTTCTTTCTCTTCTTCCAGTTCTCCTTCTGTATTCTTGACTTAACACAGGGCATTTTGCAAGGCAGGCAAGCACACTTTTGCAAAGCTACAGCACGAGTTCACAACATCATTTATTATCAGCAGTCAAATACGTGTTATTTCTCTATTCCCACATTTCTGAAAACTAACCCTATGCTTACATTTTCTAGCATTAAATACACTTTCCATTGGTTTATTTTCACCTTTTCATTTTAGAAAACTATATTAATATTACATTTTAGGTCCTAATTATATCTAAACAGTTTTGGTTTTGAATGGTCACTCCAGTTATGTAATGTTAAATTTGAAACACATGTGACATTCAGTGGGGCAGTTGAGTAAGCTACTAGTATGTGAGAATGGAATTTAGGAGAAAGCCATTGTTTAAGGACACAAAGTTGAGAATTATTAATTTAAGGTAATTTTTGAGCCATGGAGATCAAATGAAACCATCAAGAGGTAACTGAGGGTGTAGTGGTGATACACACCCTTAATCTCAGCACTCAGGAAGCAGAGGCAGGTAGATCTTTGAGTTCCAGGCCAGCCTGGTCTACATAACAAGTTCCAGGACAGTCAGGACTACACAGAGAAACCCTGTCTCAAAAAATGTGACTGAGGATGTAAACAAAAAGTCTAAGGGCAGATCCCTAGAGTTTTTCAGTGCATTTATTCTAGAGGGTGAAAGTGAAACAGGAAAGCAGATTGAGAACAAGTGTTCTATTATGTGGAAATTAAATTATTCCAAGTAAATGAAGCCTTTTAAAAGAAGAAAAGACCATTACTTTCACAGTATACAGGTGAAAAAAGGTAGATTTGACAATATGGAGTTCATCATTGGTGTCTTGAATCAGAATGATTAGATTCAAAAAGTGAGTGCAACCCTCATAAAAATGAATACAGGACAATGTAGGAAAAACTATTAGCCTGAGGAATAATATACTAGTTTTTTTGTTGTTTGCTTGTTTTAAGAGAAAGGGAATATATTTAAAAAGAGGAAGACAATAATAATTGCTGAGTTCTTAAGAATGGGGTATTTGAGGAGGTTGAAAATAGGAAGGGGAATAGTGCACATGACGTATACAGCTGAAGATGGGTGGTTGATGTGCTTGCTGATGAGAGACAGAGCGGCCTCTTTGCATTGCTTCTGTGTGTTCCATGAGATAAGGTCATGTTGCCATCAGGTAGACTAGCCGGAGCTGAGGTTTCCAAGCTCATAATTTAGCCAAGTAAAAGTGAGAGAGTAAGTATGGCGCAGTGTGCATATGCCAAGGTGTGTTTTAATGATTGGTTATAGAATTTAAGGTTGGAAAGAGAAAATTGAAGGTAACAGGAGCAGGGACATCAGTGAAAAGAAGGTAGGATTAATGGATTTTTGGTCTTGAAGGAATTCTCAGCTATAATACTAAAAAGAGTAAGCTACAGTGTAAAGTGTTAGAGTATGAGCTCATAATATGTGAAGAGATTCTATAATGATTATAGCTTCGATTCTGAAGACATGATGTTTTGGATCTGATTCAGATTTCAGTAATAGCCTTGGAGCAACAGACAGTGTACCATTGTATCTGTTTCCTCATATTTGAAAGAAAATGATGAGCATCTATTTCTTATAGTTGTTGAAGTATTAGGTGAATTTGTATAGAATTAATCTACTTAATAGGGTTCAAAATAATATCTGCCATGGAATTAATGCACACTTTCCATTACCAATACTATAGAAAGGTGTGTTATGAGTAATGGCAAAATATAGAGTACAAAGTCATTGGTGGAGAATAAGTTAAGGAGCTAAAAGGACAGATTTATTGGAAAATCATCTGAGTAGACACTAGAATAAGTTATGTCTTGCATACGAAGAACTCCTGCTTAGTTGCACAAGGTGCATGCATGTAATTCCAGGTACTTGAGATGTTGAGGAAGGAAGACCATGAGTTCTTACTGTTCTATACATATAGAATTTGTCTTCAAAAATTCCTACTCCATGACTTTGAGGATGTTTTTTCTGGTTAGCATTAAAAACACAAATTGCTTAAACTTAGTGATAAAAAATATCAAAACAAAATATTGACAGCATTTATTATAAAAATTCTTTTTAAGATTAATTTATAATTGTTTTTCTGAATTTAAAAGTTTAGTGCATGGATTAGCTTAGTTGTAGACTTTAGCAAGCATGAGAGAAGCCCACCACATCATCAAGAGCAACCAACTTCACACTTAACTGATATTACAGTCTTCCATTTATATTTGTAGGATATTTTTTATCAGCAAAAGAACATTTTTGAACAAACTAAGATGCATCAGTATCAAGGCCTGAAAAGACTGAAGCGGGAAAATAAGGCGTTTTTAAAGGTATGTTGTAAATTATAACAGAATGCATTTTCTTTTTAATGGCTGGAGAGACAGCTGTGGCTTGTGGGACTGGAATTCTTACATTTTTGGTTGTGAGCCTAGCCTTTAATGGCTGAGACATCACCCCAGTCCCATAATGTATTCTAATACATTTCAGAATTTTAACTATTTTCCATTCTGAATTAATTGATTGTAACTGAAATGATAAACAAATTGGCATATCTCTCATGATTTTGGCAGGGACTTACTCAAATCAGGAAGTATTAGGTTGAGACTTTTATCAGAAATGTGCTTATGCATCAAACACATAGAATATTAGCACTTTATTCTCTGTTTAACTGTAAATAATACATCTATACATCATTTTAACATTATAATTTGTCCTTGTATTTCCAGTATTTGTTAAATAAGGAAACGCTTAATTGAAATTATTGAATATTTTTGTTTTCAAATGTATTATAGAAGCATTTTCTGACATACTATATTTTAGAATAATTACAGTGACCAAAATTATTGTATATGCCAAATTATAATTGTAAAGGAAAGTCCAGAAACAAAAGATAAGTGAGAATTAAAAATTTGTAGACTCGGGCTGAAGAGATGGCTCAGCAG
The DNA here is from genome assembly GCF_004664715.2 of Peromyscus leucopus. Taxonomy (NCBI): domain Eukaryota; kingdom Metazoa; phylum Chordata; class Mammalia; order Rodentia; family Cricetidae; genus Peromyscus; species Peromyscus leucopus. Next base: position 72,851,861 of record NC_051083.1, read on the forward strand.
TTAAGAGTGCTAGCTGCTCTTTCAGAAGACTGGAATCTGCTTCCCAGCACCCACATCAAGAGACTCACAACTCCAAGTGCAGGGGATCTGACACCCTCTCCTGGCCTCCATGAACACCCACATGCACATGTATGCATATACAGACACACCCATATAAATAGATGACAAAATCTTTAAATATTTCACAGTTTTATATGATTCTCTAGAAGTATATATGCATATTAGTGAATCAAGGTCCAAACAGTAGTTTTAAGACACTTTCAAAGAACTTTATACTGATTTTCATAAACATCTTAAGTCCAATAAAAGTGCTATTGGTTACCACGAAGGTTTTCATACCACTGCTGCATTTTTTAGGGTTATTGTGCCATGCTGCCAGTTGTTTTGGTTCATATTCATTATAATTGAATATAACTATTGGCTGCCTCTCTCCTTGGAGTCTTCCCTGCTACCATCTGGTACCATGAAATTTAGTTCTCAGAGAGGAGGCTTTCAGGTCAGATCCAGCTTGGGTCCTATGGTCCCTGTGTCCAAAGTGCACAAAGGAGTAGTTTAGTTAAAAGAACTATTTATATATTCAGCAGAGAATTGGTTTCTTTTCATTTTTTTGCTGCTATTAACTCCAGCTAAATACCTGTTCTCTCTCTGTCCTTCGGGCCATCTCCCATAGGTCTGCCATGTAAACTATCTAAAATATCTCTTTTTGCAAATCTAATCTATAACTTCCAGTTCTATGAGATCCCCTCCATTTACTACATCTGCTCATCAACCTTATCTCTCTACATAATTGCTTTATCTAAACCCACAAACTGTGTACTTCCATTCTTTGTTCATATTCTTTCCCTATAGCATTTTTAATTGCTTTAATTTTGAAATCTTATTCTTTTGCCAACCTAGTTGGAATCACCCCATTTTCTATACTATAGCTAAAATAGATTCATTTCCATTCCAGTTATGGAGTCTTTGAATTACTTTGTTTACATTTTTTTCCTTTAAAAGGGTGAGGTATCTTGTGCTATTATTTTTTTAAAGTATCTCCACAGCTTTAACATAGTAGTACACTTTATATTGCAAGTAAAAATAACATGTTAGTTAAATTAACTTATAATTTTCACTGGGTATAGTGGCACAGGCAAATGATGACAGTTGTGGGGAACCTGAGGGTGAAGGATGGGAAGTTGGAGGCTAGCTTGGGCTACACAGCAAGATCCTGTAATAAAGAAAACATGCCAAAATGTACTTTTTGTTTTATATTACTTGGAAACCATCTCATAATATAGATCACTTAATTATCTTTATTCACATTGACTTTTTGTAACCTGATATATGAGAATCTTATCAGAAATTCTCAGAATCACCATATTTACTGATTGGACTTTTGGATTTTCTAGTGTTTCTAATTCTATACATTTTTGTTCTTTTTTTAAAAAGATAGGATCTTATGTGGCTCAGGCTGGTGTTGGTCTTCCTCTATACCTGAGGAAATCTATACCTCTATACCATGAAATCCTAATCCTTCTGCTTTTACCTCTCGACTGCTAAGATTACAAGCATGTTCCACAACTTGATTTATGTTGTGCTGTGGATCAAACCCAGGGATCATTCATGCTAGTCAAGCACTCTACCAACTGACCTAAATATCCAGCCCCACCCTTCTTTTGAGACAGTGTACTGCTTTGTTGTCCTTGTTAATGTTCAGCTCTTTATGCTCTCAACTGGGCTTCAGGGTGACTGGGAGCTGCACTTTTTTTTTTTTTTTTTGCTCTATCTAACCCTAAAATCTCATTAAACTATTAATTCACATACTACTACTTTTGTACATGCTATAATTGCCTTTGATTCCTTGTTCACACATATTCTTTATGGTATGAATTTGGGTGTTTATATATATAATGTTTTTAAAGTTATTTATTTGTATTTTATGTACATTGGTGTTTTGCCTGCATCTATGTCTGTGTGAGGGTGTCAGATCCCCAGAAACTGGAGTTACAGTTTTGAGCTGCCATGTGGGTGCTGAGAATTGAACCAGGGTCCTCTGAAAGAGCAGCCAGTGCTCTTAACTACTGAGCCATCTCTCCAGCCAAATATTACAATGTTTTATGAAGATGGAGTAGATAAAGGATACTATTTGAATATGAAAAGATTCCTAATTTTAAAAAGTAATTTCAAACTTTAGAGCCTGTGATGAAAACGTGTTTTTTTGTGTTTTAGGCTTTGAAGGACTTGGAGAACGGCGATCTACTTACCAGTGTACGCAGTGAAATTAAAAATCAAATGTCTTTGTTGCAAAAAAAAATTTCAGATAGTTAAATGCTGAGTTGTAATAACATGGAATAGTAGAAGTCCCAACATACTTTGTTTTGCTTAAATATGACACTTAACAAATGTTATTCTGATGAGTCTTGAGAAAAACTTGAACTTGAGTAATGTAACCTGTGTTAACTTAGAAACATGTCTTTCAAATTTGAATATATTTTATACCATATTTAATTATTAGCTTTTTTAAAGTGTGGCACCTCTGTTCCTGTTGGCTTCCAAATAAAATCTAAACAGTTATATGACATGTGGCCATTCCTGTGAATCAAGGCTTTGGCTCTTTACCTTTGTTAGTGAATTTTTCTTACAATGTTAATTAACTTTTATGAACAAAGAATAAAAATAAGAGGCACTTACTTGAACAGACCATAAAAAGACTTAGAACATGTTTGTAAAGAGAATGTAAACATATTTTTAAGAAAAATAAATAAAAACAGAATAACTAAGGATGATTTAATTTTCCTATTTTTCTTGGCTTCTCAATTGTCCTTGATTAGCTCTAGCTTTGGGCCCTGCTTGCTCAGTAGGATGTTTCCTAATACCAGTATGTTTTATGTGGGGTTAAAGGGCAAATGAGAAGAGAGGGAGGAAGAGAAGGAACAAAGAAGCAAGGGGGAAGTGAGAAAAATGTGATTTAATATCTTTCAGGAGAGAATGAATGAAGTAATCCCTGACTCTTTCAAGTAATGTCCTGTTAGCACCTCTGAGTCAAAAGAAGGTGAAGCTTTTACCAGAGGCCATGAGTACACAGAGGCACAGACTGAGAGTGCTTAACAAATCTCCATGGCAACTTGGATACAAAATCCTATTAAATTTCTGAGGTCTAACCTTGATTCCCCAGGAGTATGTACTTCTATTTTTCCATTTATGAAGGAAAAATGTGTCAAAGCTCAATAAATCCACTTCATGAAAGCACACAAACATCAATTTGTGATTAATTGCAGCTCACAGAGCTATTCACAAGGTGAATAGCTCACTCTGTTCTAATAATTAGGTTCTGATTTTTCCCTTCACAGAGCCCCCAAACTATGCAGGTAATAGATGAGAAAGAAATAATTCAATTACAGTTTTAACTACATTTAACTGTTTCTTTTTTCTGGAAAATTACACTTGCTTTAAAAAAAGGTTAGGTATTCAATCAGAGAAAACATGTCCAAAAGCATACAGAAATGTGCATTATATTCTGTGAGATATTATAACTGTTATTATTTTATTTCAATATTGTTAAATATGTTTCTAAAATTTTTATTAAAGATAAAATAGTAACATACAAATATTGACTGGTTTTGAGTTTAGTAATAAAATTAAGACCTAAAGACAAAAAATATTTTTCCAATAAGAAATATTTCCATTTACAGACAATACTTTAATATTTTTTCACTCACCTAAATCTAACAAGTCCTATTTATATCATTATTCTTCACATTTTGTACCGTAAAGGCAACAACATTGTAAATATATATATTTAACAGGAAATGCATAATTATCAGAAATTATATATTGTAAAAATACATCAGATATTGATTAAAATTAGAGTAACTTTGTTATGTAATACTGATTGATACTCTGAATTATCTGTTCTTCAAAATTTTAAACATCATTTAATGTTAAACTACTGTCAAATTGACAAGGTTAATCAGCACATTCACATAAAATAAAATTCACTTCTTATTTGTTTTTAAGGCCAGAAATACAACATGTAATGATGAAACCAGAGTATTGTAAACTTCATTATTTTGGGACAGGATTAGTAATCTTATATATTAAAATCTTCTGATGAACCTAATTACCACTAAGTATGAGTAGAGAATAACTTCAAGGGAATAGCATGTCCAAAATAATTTGATTTGTGACGTTTGTATGATAATAAAAGCTATCATTTTTATCTTTTCAGTATGTATCATGAAAACACATAAAAGAAAATTCTTGTTCTCCCTTACTGTTTATTTTTGTCATTATGTTTATCCTAAAATGGCATAGATGTAAAATGATTATTGTTTTTAAACATCAGTACATTCATGAAACAAAGCCTGGCTACTTAGATACATTTTCATTCTAAGGTATTCTTTTTCTTTGTGTTTGTACTAGAATATTGAAGCATGTTTATATAGTATTATCAACTGTGCTTTATCTAGAATTTTGGAAGAAAATTCTTCCATATGTCAAATTAATCAATTCATTTTGGAATACATTTTTATCAATAATTTTCTTGTTATACTCAACCAAGTTTTAAGAATGAAATAAAAATGTGACAATTGGAGAAATTAAAGCAAAATCTGAAAAGATAATCTGTAAAAGTTCAATAAGAAAGAAGTAAGTAAATTTCCATAGATAAAACACAGTATTAGAAATTAGGTCTCACTATTTGTTAATTGATTCATTTATGTAGTAAATATGTAATATTTATTATGAATATGACAGGGAAATAGTCTAAGTTCTGTAGATGCAATAGTGAGAACCTCATACAAATTAATTTCAAATACCATAAGAAACTGTAAACTCAGCAAGTGAAATGTAGAATGGAGGAATAGAGTAAAATTCTGTGCAATTTTAATAATATGACAAAATTCCCATGTCTTAAATGGTGACTGACCTAATACTCACTACAAGTAAAGTGAAAATGCTGTCAAGCAGGAAAGTGATAGATATACTGGAACCTGCTAGGTATGCTAATATGAAAATTAGAAATTTAAATAGCATTCTTTATTTCCACTGTTCATAAACTTTTAAAAGAAGTAATCAGGATGTTACGGTTCTAAAAGTAATATTTTTCTTCCTGTAGAAACAAAATAGTGGCAATATTTATAGTTAAGGAAATTATTTTTGAGAGATCAAATTGAAAGTCAGAAACAAGTCAGAAAATGTATTATTTAGAGAGAAAAATTAGCAACGAAAAAGGGAGAAGAAAAAGTTGAACCAGACAAATCCACTCTGTGTCTTACCAGCTGGTGTGACCTTTAAGTATTTAACTTTTCTAAGACTTTATTTTCTGCATCAATATATAGGAATTACAGAATGAGGTTTTAGTACAAACTTTGCTAACAATAGGAATGGGGCATACAGTCAGAATTATTTTTTGAATATGAGTCTTTTTTTTACACCTGACAACAGCCTATTAAGACCACCAACTAATAAATGGGATGTTATAAAACTGAAAAGCTTATGTATGGAAAAGGACGCTTTCATTTGGACAAAGTGGCAGCCTACAGAGTGGGAAAAATTATCAAATATACAACTGATAGAGGATTACTACCCAGAATATATTACTATTTAGAGTACATAAAGATCTAAATGAATAAATATAAAAAAATTACTTAAAATGGGATACAGAGAGGTCTCTGATGATGAAACACTTAAAGAATGTTTAACATCCTTATCCTCAGTGAAATGCAAAATAAAACTATTTTGAGAATGCTTCCTCATTAACACTGGGAGTGCAAACTGGTACAGCCACTGTGGAAATCATTGTGAAGGTATCTCAGAAGTTAAACATTTATTTACCTCAATCTAGCTATTCTATTCAGGGGCACATATGCAAAGGACTCTATTTCTTACTACGAAGGTACTTTCTAACTCCTGTTCTTCCTGATCAATTTATAATAGCCAGAAACTAGAAACAGCTGAGGTGTACATTAACTAATGAATGAATAATGGAAATACGGTACATTTACACAGAATATTATTCTTCTGTTAAAAATTAAACTATGAAAATTTCAGGTAACTGGATGGAACTAGACACTATCAACCTGAATGAGGTAACCCAGACTCCCCAAACCAAATATTGCTTGTTTTCTCTTACAAGTTGCCATTTATGTTTTCAGTATGACTGCTATGATCTGAATAACCACAGATGTTAGGTGCCTAGTAAGGGACTAGTTGAAGGAAGGAATCTTCCAAGGAAAGGGTGCTGGGGATGTCTTTCTGCATGCTGTGAAATGTGTTGCTCTGACTGATTGATAAATAAAACACTGATTGGCCAGTAGCCAGGCAGGAAGTATAGTGTAAGTGGGATAAGCAGAGAAGAGAATTCTGAGACGTAGAAGGCTGAGTCAGGAGACCCTACCAGCTGCCACTGCCATGAGAAGCAAGATGTGAAGGTAGAACTGGGAAAAAGTACCAAGACACATTGCTAAACATAAATAAGAATTATGGGTTAATTTAAGTGTAAGAGCTAGCTAGCAAGAAGCCTGAGCCATTAGGCCAGTTTTAATTAACATAAGTGTCTGTGTGTTTATTTGGATCTGAGTGGCTGTGGGCTCAGGCGGGAATGGAGAAAACTCCAACTACAAAAGGGCAATAAAATATAGTGTTATAGAGAAATAAAGGAGAAATCAGAAGAGGAGGATTAAATCGAGAGGAATGGGAGAAGAGCATAAATAAGGGAATATGTGGAGGGCTAATTAACACTAAAGGTCTTTTTAAAATTCATTTTGAAATCTACTACTGTAGAAGCTTCCTAAATTTCATACATATATGAAAGGAATTTAAATTGAGTCATCATATAATGGGGAAAAAAAATGCCCCAACTAGACATCTTCTGCTACCAAGTAAAAAACAAGCTACATCTTGCTGAGTCACTGGCCACAGGCTTACCTTGGATTCCTCAAAACAACACAGAATGTTGGCAAAGTTATAGGTTACCCCGATGGTTAGGCCTGGTTGCTGAAAATACTACTTACTTATGTCATGAAATATGGAGAAGGTGATCTCGTGCCCAACTAGAAGCTTCACCCCTACTGACTAGTATTCATGGTGCTAAAAGTTACTCCGCATATTCCTGGAGAAGAAAGGAAATCATCAGAATCACCTAGGTACAAATTCTGTGACCTATACAAGTGATCTGTCTGCAAGATATCTTGGTATAATAGTGCATAAATGATATATGACTAACCAATCAGTTTTTAAAAATTGAAATTAAGGCCCACTCCATGAGGTAGAACACACACATGGCACTCCTAAATTGGCTAAGGACCTGAGACTATATAGGTCATAGTCCTAGGGGGAAACCTAAAATGATTATTCTGCTCAACAAACTTAGTAATGAAATGAATCCTAATAACATATTGCCATACCAATAGACGAGTGCATCTCTCAAACCTCATCAGAGTAGCTGCTTGCAATAAATAGGAATTAACACGGTGAACCACAACTGGATGATATGCAGAGACTAAAAGATTTTGGAGCACTCAGTCCTAAGCAGAATATTTCAATCGAACACCTTCTCTTAAGGCTCAGGGATGTATGTTCAAGAGGATGAAGAAGGATAGCAAGAGACAATGTTTTTCAGACATAACAGGGCTAGTGCACATATGAACTCATGCACTATAGCATCAAACATAAAATCTACACAATTCTAACCAGATAACATCTTAGCAATGAAAAGAGTAAGCAGATGCAAAATCTCGCTGCTAACTAAGAAGCCGTTTGCAATTGATACCTGCTAGGAAAGGGAAAAACAGTTTCCTCCAACAGAGTGCCACTGTGCATATCAACTGCAATCCAGGACATGCCCCATACCCAGGAGTCACTCACTGGCAAACACAAAATTAACTCCGTGTTCTTTATTTGTGGGCTTTGTGTTTTACCTGAGCATTTTTGTCTCATTTGATTTTTGTATTTTCTGTTTTTGTTTCATTTTATTTTTAGATATATATAGAGAGATAACATGAAATTGGGTGGATAGAGAGGTGGGAAGTGTCTTGAGGGAGTTTATGGTAAAAAATATATTACAGGAAAAATTAATAACAAAAAGAAAAACAACAATATACAGAAATATATATGAGAACAAATTATTATCAAAGGACATTGCCCCTTTTATAGGCATGAGGCCCCAGTTTTAGAGTTAATTTTTACAGCTTGTACAGCAGAGTCTCAACTTGTCTGACCTTGTACAAATTCATTAAATTTTCATTACTTGAGTTCTCTCACCTAAAAAATGGATCAAATAATTAGAAGTAGTGTTATCAATATTGCTCAGTGGGTAATCATGCTTGGTACACAGGCCTGATGACCTGAATTCAATTCCTGGGAACCATTCAGAAGTGAAATAGCAGAATATATGCATCATGCACATGCACAAAATAATAATGAATAAAACTAAATTAATAGTCAGGCATAATATAGCTTTTAAATGTTTCCAAGAGACACAGGCAAGGGGATTGGAGAGATAGCTCAGGGATTGAGAATATATATATATATATATATATATATATATATATATATATATATTATATGTGTGTGGGTGTGGTGTGGGTGTGTATGCAGCAATAATGTATATAAAATAAATTAATTAAAATAATTTTTAGAACAGACTCAAGCACAAGCTCTAAGAATTTTTTCATTGAGTTTGTAAAGACTCAGACTCTAAGTTGCACTACACTAACACACACTAACAGTATTACAGACATAATGTCAGGATATTTCTGTTTGCCAAAATGAGCATAAGATCTTGCTCAAATGTAATTACTTTGCTCATGAAATTACCAAGAACACTAACAAACCTTGCTCATATTCATGTTTCATTGGAAAATGTCAATGTTTAGGTCCACTTAAGTCAACGTGTCAGTGTATGTCAATCAACTATGCTTTCGCTGTGAAATAATGCAGAGGTAAAAAAAAGTTTAAAGTGTAACTTATACAATCTATTTTCATGAAACAAGATGTTAAAATGTATTGGCTTGGTTTTAGATTCCACAATACAAGTCTCCTTAAGAAACTTCCAGTCAGTAAACTGTGATGTATTATAAAAAACATTATATGTACATTTATGTGAAAAGACTATAAAAGTTTCCTTTTATTTCTCTGCTACATTCCTGAGGTATGGTTTTCTATAAACCTTTAATAAAACAACATATTTGAACAAGTTAAGCTACTATTTATGATGACCTAGCTGTTCTATGTTAAGCAATAAGTAAGAGAAAGTATATAAAATAGTAGCATCCTTCTCACTAGAATATTCTGGAAAACACACACTTCATGAGTAGGTTATTTGTGCTAATATTTACTACATATTTACAAATTTATCTTAAGATTTTAAGTGCTTTGTATGTCTCAAAAAAACTTTAAATAAAGTAAATGTATGTACATACATGTGAATGTTTATAGGTAAGTGTATAAAATATAATGTAAAATAATATATAACACATAATGTAATAAAATTATACCTCAAATACACAGAATTATTTGAGAGACACAAGTTTTTAAATTATTTTTTTCATACATGTATACTATATAATTCCACACTTCTCCTGCACTCCCTCTCAAGTTCATTTTCTTTTATTATCAATCACTTTTCTCTAATTGTTACATATAATATGTATATATAAATGTATATAATATACATTTATATATATATATATATATATATATTATATATATATAATCTACTGGCCTATATACTATTGCTTGCATGTACATGGCTTTAGGTTTGACTACTTAGAATTAGATAAATTCTCAGGGAGTTTGTTTCTGAAAAGAGATGAATCTCATTCTCTTTTTAGTCATTGCATTCCTGAATGAGTGTGGCATTGTGAAATTTCTCCCATTTATATCAGCACACTAATCGGTGCTATACTTATGTAGGTTTAAGTACTCATATTGTTGAGATTTCAAGGGTGAAGTTTCCCTGTTCTGTCTAGAAGACACTACCTATCCCTAAGTATCCTGGTCCTTTGGCTCTTACAATCATTCTGTCCCCTTTTCTACAATGTTCTTTGAGCCTTAGGTGTAAGGATTACATTGTAGATGTATTCATTGAGGATGGGCACACCATGACCACTTATGCTCTGTACTCAAATCAATTATGGATCTCTGTAATTGTCACCATCTACTCCAAAACAGCTTCTTAGATGAGGGATGAAAGTGATAATTTTCTGTGTGTGAGTATAAAAATAGGTATTTATAGTACAGTTAGAAACTATATTTGTTTAGGAAAATGGTAGTAGTCACCAATCCTGTAAGGTCTATGATGTCTCAAGCCATAGCTAGTTTATTAGGATTATAGTACTAGGCATGAGTTCCCTTCTATTGAGTGGGCCTTAAATCCAATTAGACAGATGTAGTGTATCAACAACATATGATTGCCAGGATTGTACCTGTAGTAGTTTGAATGAGAATAGTCCCCTTAGGCTTATATATTTAAATGCTTGGTCTCTAGCTGATGGAACTAGTTTTTGGAAGAATGGGGGTTGTGGCCTTCTTGGAGAAGATGTGTAAGTCAGTTTGGGCTTTGAGGTTTCAAAAACTAATGCCAGGCCCATTCTTCCTCTTTTTTGTCTCCAACTTGTGGATCAAGAAGTAAGCTCTTAGCTACTACTTCAGTGCTATGACTACCTTTCCACTGTCATGCTCCTTGCCATGGCAGTAATATTTTTCTAAGTTACCTTGGTTATGCTTCTCTTCACATCAATAGAAAAGTAACTAAGACAGTACTTTTAGGAATATATTATCATATTGGTTTTGCTGTAATCTGTAGGGTTTACAGATAGATAGGACTACTTGTTGTGTTTCTGTTTTAGTAGTTTGCATAGCACTTACAGGTACTATGAAATGTAGTCCTCAGGAAGAAGGCTACCAAGTCTGTTCTAAATAGATCCTTCCAAGTTCCATGTCTGAAGTGTGTATTCATATACTGTTGTTAAAATATTATATTACTATATATTATATTCTTTTATTTTATGAGCACTCATAAAACTAAAAAGCTGGCTGGGTGGTGGCAGCACATGCCTTTAATCTCAGCACTCAGAAGTCAGAGGCTGTCAGATCTCTGTGAGTTCAAGACCAGCTCGGTCTACAGAGCAAGTTCTGGGATAGGCTCCAAAGCTACAAAGAAAAAACCTAAAAGCTTGTACAGCAAAGGAAAATATCAACATAAGAATACAAGGGACATACCTCAATACAATACATGCAGTTTACAACAAGCCCATAGCCAACATCTACATAAATGGAAAGAAAAATCAAAGGAATTCCACTAAAATCAAGGACAAAATATGGTTGCATGCTCTCTCCATACCTATTAAATAATTGTGTGGTTGAAGTCTTACCTAGAGCAATAAGACAACTAGAGGAGATCAATGGGATACAAATTACAAAGGAAGAAGTCACAGTATCTTTATTTGTAGATGTATTGATTGTATACATAAGCCAGCCTAAATTCATACCTAGGAAATTCCTATAGCTGATAAACAATTTCATCAAAGTACCAGGACACAAAATAAATACACAAAAACCAATAGTTTTCCTGTATAGACATGATAATTGGGCTGAGAAATAAGTCAGGGAATTGATACCTTTCACACTGGCCTCAAAAAAAGATAAAGTATCTTGGGGAAACTGTAACCAAACAAGTGAAAGACTAGTAATATAAAACTTTAAGACATTGAAAAACAGAATCTAAGAAGATATTAGAAGATGAAGCACCCCCTATGCCGATGGACTGGTAGGATTAACATAGTAAAAATGGCCATTCTATCAAAAGCAATCTACATATTCATTGAAATATCCATAAATATCTCAACCCGATTCTTCAGAAACTTTGAAAGGACAAATATTAGCTTCATATATGAGGCAGTTTGAATGGAATTGACCTCCATAAGCTCATAGAGAGTGGCACTATTAGGAGGTGTGGCTTTGTTGGAGTGGTATGACCTTGTTGGAGGAAGTGTGTCACTGTGAGGGTGGGCTTTGAGGTCTCATAAATGCTCAAGCCATGCCCAGTGGCTCAGTTCACTTCCTGTTACCTTTGGATTAAGATGTAGAATTCTCAGCTCCTTCTCCAACACCATATCTGCCTGCAAGCCACCATGTCTCATGGTGATGATAATGGTCTCAATCTCTGAACTGTAAGCCACCCAATTAAATGTTCTCCTTAATAAGAATTTCCATGGTCATTGTGTCTCTTTACAGCAAAAAAAAAAAAAAAAAAAAAAAAAAAACACTTCTAAGACAACATGGAATCACAAAATTCCCAGAAAATATAAAATGATCCTGAATAACAAAAGGACTGTTGGAGGAACCATCCCCAATCACAAATTGAACTACAGAGCTACAGTAATAAAAGAGTCTGGTATTGGCACAAAAACAAATGTTATGCAATGAAAGCAAATTGAAGACTCAAAAATAGTCCATAGACCTACGGATACTTGGCGTTTGATAAAAAGCCAGAAATACTGGAAAAAAGACATTATCTTCAATGGTGCTGGTCAAGCTGGATGGTAACATGTAGAAGAATCCAAATGGATCCACACTTATCACCATGCCCAAATTCCACCTCCAAATGGATCAAAGACCTCAACATAAAATCAGATACACCGAGCCTTATAGAAAATAAAGTGGGGAACAGTTTTGAATTCATTGACATAGAAGAAGACTTTCTGGACTGAACACCAATTCCACAAGCACTAAAACATCCATTAATAAATGGTACTTCATGAAACTTAAAAGCTCCTGCATAGCAAAGGACACCATTATTTGGACAAAACAGCATCCTACAGAATGGGAAATGATGATGATATATACTACACATTTAATAGAAGGCTAACACCTAAAATATATAAAGAAATAAAATAAACTGGCCATCAAGAAAAGAAACAACCCAATTAAAAATGGGAAACATGTCTAAATAGAGAATTCTCAAAAGAGAAAACACAAATGGCTGAGAAACAATTAAAAAAAGTTCAATATCCTTAGTCATCTTGGAAATTGCAAATCAAAACTACTTTTAAATTTCATCTTGCACAAGTCAGAATAGCTAAGATCAATAAAGCAAATGACAACTCATATTGGCTAGGATGTGAAATAAGGGGAACATTCATCCTAACCCAGAAGCTATCTTTCATTGATAACTGCTCTCAAATGAAATTTTAATTTTCTCCAATGGTGTCTCACTTTACAGTCCAGGCCTCATGGACTGGCCAACACAAAATGAACTCAAAAGGCATTTTTGGAAGTTCTTTGTGACATAGTATTTTGTCAGGACATTTTTTTTTTCAACTTTACAGTTCCTTTGTGTATATATTATGGTTTCCAGTTTTGTGGTTTTATGGAATTTCTGTGTTCGTGAATGTGTGTGTCTCTGTATCCATATGTGTTACTTGAACTTTTTATTTTGTTCTGTTATTTATGTTTGTTTTGTCCTAGTTTGTCTATTTTGATTTTGTCTTATTTCATTTATTACTATTATTATCAGTATTATTCTTAGTAGTAGTAGTAGTATTATATTAATGCCGATTTGTGTTTTAACACAGAAGCTCTTCAGATTCTAAAAAAAGAAAAAAAAAACTGTTATCATGAAATTTGCAAGCAAATGGAAAATGTCATCCTGAGTGAGGTAACCCAGACTCAGAAGGACAAACATGGTATGTACTCACTCATAAGTGGATACTAGAGGTAAAACACAGGATAACCAGACTACAACCCACAGCTCCAGAGAACCTAGCTAATAAGGAGGACCCTAAAAGGGACACATAGATCACCCAGCATAGGAAATAGAGGAGATCTACATGAGCAAACTGGGGGTAATGGGGGTTAATGGAGGGCAACGATTGGGGATGAGAACATAAGGGAGCAGGAGGTTCCAGCTGGAACAGGGCCAGAGTGAGAGAGCAAGGAAAGAGATACCATGATAAATGAAGACATCATAGGAATTCGAAGAAACAGGGTGCTAGGGAAGTACCCAGGAATCCACAAGTATAACCACACCTTAGACTACTAGCAATAGCTGAGAGGGTGCCTGAACTGGCATACTCCAAAATCAGATTAGTGAATGCCCTAACTGTCATCATAGAACCTTTATCTAGTAACTGATGGAAGTAGATGCAGAGATCCATGGCTGGGCACCAGGCAGAGCTCCAGGAGTCCAATCGATGAGAGAGAGGAGGGATTTTACAAGCAAGGGACATTGAGATCATGACGGGAAAATGTACAGAGATGGTCAGTAAAACTAGTAGAAACCTATGAACTGGGGACCAATAGCTGTGGAGCCCCCATTGTACTGGACTAGGCTCTCTGGATAGGCGAGACAGGTATTTAGCTCGAACTGGTTAGGGGGCCCCCAGGCTGTGGGATAGGGATCCATCTCTGGTACATGAGCGGGCTTTTTGGAGCCCAGTGCCTATGGTGGGACACCTTACAGCAACCTTGGTACGGGGGGGGGGGGGGGGCTTGGACCTGCCTCAACTACCATGGGAGACCTTGCCTTGGAGGAGATGGGAATTGGGGGTGAGTTGGGGAGAAAAACCTAGGGGGCAAGAGGAGGAAGGAGAGGGAGATCTGTGATTGGTATGTAAAAATGAATATGTAATTTCTTAATAATAAAAATAAAAGAAGAAATTTTATCATAATTTGTGGCAAAAAACAAATAACAAAAATTACAATCGTATCCTCTTTAATGTGCACAGTTCAGTAACACTGGTATGAAAGTCATCACCAGCACCCATTTCCAGAAGTCTTTTTCATTTTACAAAACTGTAACTGTGTTCACTGAATGGTAACTCTCCACTCCATCATTCCTCAAAACACATCCCCATCTACGACACTGGCAGTCCACCCTTCTGCCATACCAAAAAATGTGTTGTTTTTGTAACTATGCATACTCTAGTATTTTAATTAAGGTTTTTATTGCTGCAAAAAACCACAATGGCCAGAAGCAACAGAAAGAGAAAGGGGTTATTTCTGCTTACAATTGTCAAGTCACAATCCATCATCACTGAACAAGTCAGGGCAGGAACTCAAGGCAGGAACCTGGAGGCAAGAACTGAAGCAAAGGCCATGAAAGAACACTGGCTGGCTTCTTATAACTTACTCAGTCCTTCTTCTTATACAACTCAAGAACACCTGCCCAGGGGTGGTACCACTCCTCATCAGCTGAGCCCACTCACATCAGTCATTAATCCTAAAGTTTTACCTACATGCAACCTGTATGGAGGCATTTTCTCAATTACTTCATCTTCCCAGACATCCTTAGCTCATGCAAAGTTGAGAAAAACCTAGCCTGAACAACTGAGTGCCCAATACAAGTGAACACACATGGTACTTTGATTTTTCTGAGTGAATAATTTCACTTAGCATATGTTTAAAATGTACATGTTGTACTGTATGGCAGAATTTTCTCCCTTTCTAATTCTAAATAATAAAATATTATATGCACATGGATGGTTGGATTACATTAATCTTTTCTCTATTGTGACTGATGCATCCTTGAACACAAGGGTACAAATATGTCTAATCAACTCCTTGATAGCAATTTTTTTGTTACATACACCCAGAATTTTGGGGTCATATAAAATACTGTTATTCATATTTTCAGGAACTGCTATTGTACCATTTTGTGTTCCTAACACACATAATGGTGAAGTGTTTATCTAATTAAACTTTGTCAATAAAAATCAGGAGTCAGATATCGGGAAAGAACCTGAACGATCAGAGAAACAGGAAGCAAGCCACCAGTCACCTCTTACCTCTTTCGTTCCTCAGTACAAAAGGGTTGAGATCCTCCCTCATCCCCACCGTGCTACTTCTTGTCTCCTCTCTGTCTACAGTCCTCCAAACCTCTATTGTTAATTTTGGTCAGCTAGTGGCTATTTCCACCCTCTGACTCAAAGCAAGCTTTATTTTCCAGAACACAAACAAAGTATCACACAGCATAAGGTCTCCAATTTCTCCACAGTGTTTAAATGACTAGACACCCTTCTCTTTAGATAATTGTTCAGCTGTGTTCATTGACAATCAATTCAGAATAGCTAGGAACAATTTAATTACCCATGGAAGCCTTTTACCCTCCTCCTTTATATTAAGGAAAATAACAAGAAAAACCTCATTCTCAATGAACAAGCTACTTCTGTACATTGCCATAAGGAAATGTATTCACTCTTGTTTACTAGTAATGCAACCTCTGTTAGATTGTTTACTATTTCCAAAATATTAACCATAATTGTGTAGTGAAACAGCTTTTTCCTCAGAGAAAAGATTAAATTTAGGGATTGGAGTGGAAAGGGTTCCTAATTTTCTTATCAAGTTTATTTTGTTGCCCAGGGTTTTTTGAGATGTCATGCATTTTTTTTTCCGTTTTTACAAGATCTGTTATTGAGTTGTTGCAAAGATTACTTTTAATCAGTACATAATTTGGCATAGCATAGATTTTGTAATTTTGTCTCTTTATGTATGCAAAATTGACTTCAAATTTGAATCCATATTCTATTAGTCTTCACTAAGGAGGCTTTCCATAAAGGCCTGTCCCACATCATCCAGCTCTGAGTAGACATCATAACAGTATTAATTCTTCTAATCTATAAAATATCACTTCTTTCCATTTATTCATATCTCATTTGGTTACTTTTTTAATAGTTTGGAGTTGTCACTGTACAAGATTTTCTGCCTATTTCATTGTGTTTATTCCTAAAATATGACATTCTATAATTCTGTGATAGGAATTATTGTATGAACTTACTCTTCAATTGTTAATTGTTAGTATTTAGAAAAGTCATGGATTTTTGTGTGTTGGATTTGTATCACTCAACATTAATTTCTTTTTCTTATGTTGCTCTCTGAGCTATATTTGCACTCAAGTGTATATGTTTGTGATCTTTGGGGTTTTCTACATCTAAAATTATATCATCTACAAGTAGAAACATTTTTATCTCTTTTTTTCTCATTTGGTTTTACTTATTTTTGTTTCTAACTGCAGGAGCTAGTGATTGTCAGTAGTATGTTGAAATTACAATTCTCTATAAATATTAAAGAGCAACATTAAAAAAGTTTAGCTGCCTCCGATGGCCCAGGTTTGTTTTTTATTTAAAATTTTGAACACACAATATGATTTGATCATTTTCCCCTCCACAAACTCCTCCCAGATCTTCCCCATACCCATCCAACTTCATATTCTCTCTCTCTCTCTCTCTCTCTCTCTCTCTCTCTCTCTCTCTCTCTCTCTCTCTCTTTCTTTCTGTCTCTCAAAACAAAAGCAAAATAATATAAGGTATTCAGGAGGCTGAATTAGGGGATTGTGTTCAATGTCTGCTTCACATATTGAGTTAAAGGCTAGCCAGGCAATCTAGTAAATCCTTATTTCAAATTAAAATTGAAAATAGTCCAGCACTATAGCTTAGTGGTACAATAGTTGCTTTGTATGCACAAGGCCAAAAGGAAAAAAGAAACCTGCTACAAAGGCTGTGGAGGAGTGCTGTTTACTGACTTGCTCAACCTGCTTAGCACCCAGGACAGCTAGGCAGTGATTGTAGGGCCAACAGTGAGCCGGAGCTTCCCACATCAATTATCAGGCAAACCACAGGCTTGCCTACAGATAAATCTGGTGGAACCATTTTCTCAACTGAGTTTCCCTCTTCTAAAACATCTCTAAATATGTCAAGCTGACATGAAGCCCAGGGTATAAAAGAAATTTCCTTACACAAAGTTCACATTCTTCCTGCTTTAGAACATTTTTAAGTTGTTAATCTAGGACAGTATGGCTGCAAATAGAAAATTTAAATGACAGATGTTTTCTTTGTTTTATGTACAAATAACCATTATTTTAAAAGCATTTTTTTATTAAAGCATTTAGTATCCTAACCTGTATCCTTGAGAGAAACTCTGAGGCAATAATGGATTAATGTGTTGTCTGAACTTTTCATATATTTTTCAGGTTTTTTTTTTTTAAGTCAAAAATATCTCTTCAAACTCAATGCTTTTAGGTGTTCCTTCTAAATGGGTTTATCCTGTGTAATGTTGTTTAATGGCTTGTTTTTGAAAGCTTCAACTATTTATTGCTAATGTACTTATTTTCTAGGCCTCTATGTTTAAGGTCATAGTATGCCTTGCAGAGTAAAATTAAAAGCAGTAAATTATCATAATCACATATTTCTGTAAGCGTGATGGTCCTTTTGATGTGTTTCTTTTAAATGGAGAACTTTAAATATGCTATTTTGTGGGGAGTCATGGCAACTGATGGACACTACCAATATCCACTATTTAATTTTGGAAAATAACTGGCCTTACAGTTTTTTCTAGAGTATAGTAGCATGGCTCTGTGATTGGTCAGGGGGAGTCTCCTCATATTCTCTAAGCAAGCACAAAATGTACCAAAACCATGAACAAAATTCATTAAAGTGAAAAGCCATACTGGAGACAATTTGTGAATAATATTGATTAAAAAAGAGCTTTTTTGTTCATGAGCCAAGTTGACCATGAAGATTAATTTTTAAACAGAAGAATTGTTTCTTAAAGTATATTCTCATCTCCTTAAATAAGAAAATATTTCCATGATAAAAGTATGAATTCTTGTACCATAATGTTCACATCTAGATGTTTTAGGAGCAGACATGTGAATATTACTAAAATATTACAGAGATATAAAGTCACTATTACATCAGTGGGTATATGTTGACAAGCCATTCATTATTTTAGATAGCAGAGTGCTGTGGGATGGTCTGTATGTCAAATGTGTTGCTCTGATTGGTCAATAAATAAAACACTGATTGGCCAGTAGCCAGGCAGGAAGTATAGATGGGACTAACAGAGAGGAGAACTGAGAGAACAGGAAGGCGGAGGGAGACACTGCCAGCCACCGCCAATGCAAGCACCATGTGAAGATACCAGTAATCCATGAGCCACATGGCAAGGTATAGATGAATAGAAATGGGTTGATTTAAGATATAAGAACAGTTAGCAAGAAGCCTGCCATGGCCATACAGTTTGTAAGCAACATAAGTCTCTGTGTTTACTTGGGTGGGTCTGAGCAGCTGTGGGACTGGCAGGTGACAGAGATTTGTCCTGACTGTGTGCCAGACAGAAAATCTCTAGCTACAGCAGAGTTCATAGATGGACAAGACAGTTGGTTAGTTTACTCCCTTGTTAGCTTATGGTGGTATTTTATTTGTACTGAAATGTGATTTTATTTGTATGGTAATAAATAAAATTGCCTGGGGGTCAGCGCTAATAGCAAGCCATAGCAGAAGCTGGGTGGTGGTCGTGAACTCCTTTAATCCCAGCTCTTGGGAGGCAGAGCTAGGTGGATCTCTGTGTGTTCAAGGATACAGCCAGCATGAAGACACACACCTTTAATCTCAATACCAACCATGGAGGACCTGGAGATCTGTAGACAGGCAGTGACGAGGAGGTCATGTGGTTGGGTTTACAACCAATGAGAAGACAGAACAGAAAGTCTGTATAAAGACAAACACACAGGAAGTAGGTCTCTTGGCTGAAGAGGCTAGCTGCAGCAGTGAAGGGTAAGGCTCTTAGGTCTGACATCTTGGGCTTTCATCTCTGCATTAGCTCTGTGTTTCTTATTTAACGAGACCGTTCTTCTACAGTAGCTTGGAAAGCATTTTCTAGCACTCTGAAATCTATCCAATGGTGATGGAGCTTCTAGGCTGGTATCAATTATTTATCTTCAAGTCCTTTGTCTCAAGCATATATTTAGAATGATTATACAGCAATAGGTTTCAATTTGGCTTTTTCAAAAATGCTTTGGTATTAGTTATCTTCCCCATACACCTTCCCCAACTCTGCCCTCCCATTCTACCCAGTCAACCCTTGCTTCATTTTCTCCATTCTTCCTTCATACTACCCACATTCTATTTTGCCTCTATTGAACTGTTTTCTTACCCCTTACTGGTTTTCTGACTTCTATCTACACTTCAATTTAAATGCATATATGTTTCAAAGTTAGCTTTGACATATGAAAGAGAAAATGTTGTCTTTCTGGGTCTTGGTTACCTTACTCAGATTATTTGTAGATTCGTACATTTACCTGCAAGTTTGTTTTTTCATAAAACCTGACTAATAATCCATTGTGTAAAAGTTCCTTTGTACTTTCAATTTATCAGTTAATGAACTTCTAGGCTGTTTCCATTTTCTGGCTATTGTGAAGAAAGCATCAGTGAATATGGATAGGCAAGCATCCTTTTAGTCTAATATAGAGTTTTGGGGTATATAGTCAGGAGGGATGCAGATGGCTCATGTGGTGTATCTACTTCTAGCTTTTGAGGACACTTTATGCTGGTTAATTTTTGACAACCTAGCACAAACACTTGGGAATACGCAATCTCACGTGAGGAATTGCCTTCATATGATTGGCCTGTGGACATGACTATGGAGCATTTCCTTAATTTTTATTTGACATAGGAGGACCCAGGCCACTGTAGACATTGTCATTCCTAGGCAGATGTGTCTGGGCTGCATAAGAAAAGTATGGCCAGAAAAAGCAATGCAATAATCAGGGTTCCTCCATGGGAACTGCTTCAGTTCCTTCCTCTACATTCCTGCTTTCTGGTTTTGCCTTATCTTTCCTTGGTGGAACTATACCTGTAAATAAATACTTTCCTCATGAAGTTGTTTTTGGTTAGTGTTTTGTCACAGGGATAGGGAGGCAACATATGACAGAAATTGGTACCAGAGGGTGGGATACTGCTGTAATGAATCAGAATGTGTTGTTTTGGTGGAAGACTACATAGGTGTTTTGAAGCTTTGGACTAGAAAAGGGCATTGAATTCTTAGAGCTTAATGAGCTATTATGGGAGCTCAGAATGTAAGGACGCTGAGAGAGGTTTACATAATGTGAAGTTTCAGAGGAACACAAAGAATAGTGGGCAAATAATCTGTGGAATTGAAACATTCTGTACTTTACTGTGAAATGGATGCTCATTAAATGCAGCTGAAGAATCTACTTTGATGAATGGAGCCAGCATCATTGAGGTGAAATATTCTGGGAAGTATTTCATCAGGGTCAGTATACAGAAGCTATGGTCCAGAGGGAGACAAAGCTCAGAAATACTTTTTTCGACAAATACTCCAAACTTACAGAAGAACTTTGCAATGTGTCAAAATCTCCCATGTAGTCCTGATTTTGAATGCATATATGGATAATGAGTCAGTACCTGAGGCTTGGCATGATAAGAGGACAGGAACATCTGTTGGTGAAGGTGAAACCTTGGTTGCAGTGGAGATCCTAGGACTGAGGGGAGTCATAAAGAGAAGCTGAGGCTTAGCACCATGATGGAGCCTCAGTCGCAGAGAAGAACAGAGCATATTTGGATGTTTGGAACATGGGATGACCACAAAGGGCCACAGCACCTGAATAATTGATTAGGCCTGAGCCCATGAGACTAGCTGTATGTGTTGTGTTGCACAAGTTTCCTGCCTTGGGTTCCAGTTTTGGCTTCTCTAGGTAATGGACTATAAGCTAAATAAACCCCTTACTCCCAAAGTTGTTTTAGTTAGTGTACTGGCTAGTTTTGTGTGTCAAATTGACACAAGTTAGAGTCATCAGAAAAAGGAGCCTCAGTTAAGGAAATGCCTCCATGAGATCTGGCTGTAAGGCATTTTCTCATTTAGGGATCAAAGGGGGAGGGCCCAGCCCATGGTGGGAAGTGCTATCCCTGTGATAGTGTTCCTGGGTTCTATAAGAAAGCAGGCTGAGCAAGCCATGGGAAGCAAGTCAGTAAGCTGTTCCCCTCCATGGCCTCTGCATCAACTCTTGCCTCTGTGATCCTTACCTGTTTGAGTTCGTGTCCTGACTACCTTCAGTGATGAACAGCATTGTGGAAATGTAAGACAAATAAACCCTTTCCTCCTCAGCTTTCCTTTTGGTCATAGTGTTTTGTCATAGCAGTAGAAACCTTAACTAAAACAGTCAGTTTTATCACAACAACACAGAAGAAAACAATTTCAAACCTCCATTCTGATTTCCATACTGGCTGCACCAGTTTGCACTCCCTTAAATGACGGGTGAGTGTTGCCTTTCACCACATCATGCCACCAAATGGTTTTTTTTTCCATTTGACTTTAGCTATTCTAACTTTGATAAGATGAAATCTTAAAATAGTCTTAATGGCATCTCTCTGTTGGCTAAGGATGTTGAACATGTTTTAAAACATTTCTCATCCATTTGTGTTTCTATTTTCTTTGTTTCCTATTTTGAGAACTCTATTTAGTTCTGTTTCCCAGTTTTTAATGATGTTATTTCCTTTGTGTTTAGTTTTGTAAGTTATTTGTATTATAGACAATAACCATCTGTCAGATGTATGCCTGGTAAAGATTTCTTTCCTATTTTGTAGGCTCTCTCCATTCCAGTGATAGTGTCCCTTGCTGTATTGAAGCTTTTAAGTTTCATAATGTCCCATTTGCCAATTTTTGATATTAATGCCTGTGCTACCAAGGTTAAGAAAGTCATTTCCTGTGCCTTTAAGTTGAATTACATTTCTTGTTTCTTCTTTAGTAGTTTCAGGGTATTTGACTTCATGTTAGTATACATTATCCATTTGGAATTGAGTTTCTTACAGGTTGAGAGCTGTGGACCTAGACACATTCTTGTGCATGTAACTATCCAGTTTTACAAGCATCATTTGTTGTTGATGCTACCTTTTCTTCAATGTGTATTTTTGGCAGTCTTGTAAAAATCAGGAGTGTTGGAGCATGGACTTGGATCAACTTACTCAACATTATTCCATTGATTGCTATATCTGTTTGTTTTAATGATATTTCCTGTGATTTTTTTTACTATTATATGGATTGGTAGTATAACTTGATACTGTGTGTGTGTATGTGTGTGTGTGTGTGTGTGTGTGAATGAATGTGGTTAAGTATCACCCTTTCACTATATCCATGCCTTCTTGTCTTATTTTCCTTTTAATATCAGCCATTCTAACTGGCATAACTGTCACTATAGCACCTTTAGGAATATTGTAGCATGCTGGTCATTGCTTCAGTTTGTAAGTATCATGTCTGATTTGTTTCATCCCTCAATTCAAGGCTTGCATGGCACCTTATACTACCATAAAAGCTAGTCCTCAGAGAGGAGGATTTCAGGTCAGATCCAGTTCAGGGATCTCTGGGTCCTGTGTCTGAAGTACATGGTGTCTTCAGCAATAAGGCTTTAACTCCAACATCTGAAAGGCAAGCAAGAGCAATAACAATAGCCTATAAATTTTGGCAATCTCTTGGACAACAACTCAACAGAGAGTTTTCCCTGCCTCTGCAATTGGGGGGTTTGTTAGACTGGCTCAGGCTCTTGCAGGAAACCTTGTCAGTCAGAATGTGAAACTGTTTTTTTTTTTTACTATAAATGTATAAATAAACACAGACTAATATATGTTATATTAGTAATTAAAAAGTTATATATATATATATATATATATATATATATATAAAACTTTTTCAAACATCCTCACTGTTATTTTTATGGAATAATTGAGTATTGGTATTACTTACTCTTTGAAGGCCTTGTAGAATTCTGCACCAAAAAAACTGGCCCTAGGCTTTACTTTTTAAGTTAGAAAAAAATACAATAAACCCTATCTTATTTGTTTTTATAGGTCTGTTTCAATTTTTTGCTTCATTTTGATGTAACTTGTGTAGATCATATATAGAGAGAAAATCATGCATTTCTTTTAGTTTTTCCAATTTAGTATATGTATATTAAAATGTCTTGATGATTCTCTGAGTTTTCTCACTGTTGATTGTAATGTCTCCATTTTCATCTATCATTATTTCTTCTTTAGCGTGGTGGTGGCACACACCTTTAAGCCCAGCACCCAGCACTTGGGAGGCAGAGGTAGGCAGATCTCTGCGTTTGAAGGCAACCTCTCTGTACTCAGCTCACAGACTGAGTTCCAGGACAGTCAGGGCTGCACAGAGAAACCTTGCCACAAAAAAATATTTCTTATTTCTTTTTGAGGGTAATTTGGCTAAAAGTTCTTAATCCTGTTAATCCTTTCAAAGAACAAAATCTTCATTAGATTGATTCTTGGTATTTTTTCATTTCTATTTAGTAAATTTCAGCTCTGATTTTTATGATCTATTTTTGCTTATAAACTTGCTTATTGTTTCTTTACATTTTCCAAAAGCCGTCAAGTGAATTATTGTATTATAATTTGAGATAGCTCAAATTATTTTTTGTGTAGATACTTATTTCTATAAACCTTCCTCTTAGAACTATGTTAATTGTGTCCAACAGATTTAGATATGAAGTGTTTTAATTTTCATTCAAGTTTGGGAAATTTTAATTTTATTTCTTAATTTCTTCTTAGACCCATTTATCTTTCAGTAGTATGGTTTAGTTTCCATAAATTTGTGTATTTTCTGTAGTTTCTATTGCTCTTTTTATATGGTTTTATTCCATTAATGTTAGACAGAATTCAGGGTGATATTTTTATTTTACTATGTTTGTTGAGGCGTGATTTATGTCCTATGGCATGGTTGATTTAAGAGATAGTTCCCTGTGCAGCTGAGAAGATTGTGTATTTTTTATTTTTGGGTAGAATGTTCTGCGGATGTCTGATAGGTCCATTTGGTTTATGATGTCATTTAACACTGGTACTTCTTTTTCTAACATTCCTATTCATGAGAGTGGAATATTGAAGTAAACAGCTATCACTGTGTCATGGTTAGTCTGTGGATTTAGGTTTAATTGGTTTTCTTTTATGAAATTTAGTGTACCTATGACTGGTGTGTATATGTTTAGCATTATAATATCCCATTAGTAGATTTTTTTTCTTAATGAGTATGAAGTAGTAACCCTCCTGAATACTTCCTACTCTTTTTTATTTGATTTGAAGTCTATTTTGTCAGATATGAGGGTAGCCACATAAGATTTATTTTTAGTTCCATTTGCTTGGAATACCTTTGTCCATACTTTCACCTAAAAGCAGTGTCTATCATGGATAGTGATATGTGTTAAGTGGAAACTGAGAAAAGGTACATATCTGTTAGTTTGGATGTTTTATTGGTGAATTGAGTTTTTTTTTTTTTTTTTATTTTTCGAGACAGGGTTTCTCTGTGTAGTTTTGCGCCTTTCCTGGGACTCACTTGGTAGCCCAGGCTGGCCTCGAACTCACCGAGATCCGCCTGCCTCTGCCTCCCGAGTGCTGGGATTAAAGGCGTGCGCCACCACCGCCCGGCGAATTGAGTTTTTTTAATATTAAAAGTTATTTTGATATGTGTGTGTATGTGTGTATGCACACATATGTAATATAGATGCACAGATAGATGACTGATTGGTAGATATAGGTAATAGATAATAGATAGATAGATAGATTGATTATGTCATTTTGCTGATTTTATGGTGGGTTTATTTTTAGAGCTCTTAAAATAGTTCTGGCAGTATTTTGTCCATGTTCCCCCTTTGTTGTCTTTATCCTTCTCTATAGACCAAAGAATTCCTTCTAGTATCCTCTGTGAAGCTTCTCTAGAGGTCTTCATTTCAATTCATTTATTTGTACAATTCTCCTTCAATTTTAATGGATACTTTTACTAAGTATAATAGCCTGGGTTTACAGTAGCCATTACTAAGGACTTACAACACATCTTTCCATGCCTTTGTGGAAAAATCAGGTGTCATTCTTGTGGATTTGCTTTTACAAGGAACCTGACCATTTTCTCTTGAAGCTTTCAATACACTTTCTTTGAAACTGTAGTAGGAATTTTTCTTAAGCCTGGATATTTTGTGTTTTGCAAGACCCTTGAACTTGTATAGGCATCACATTTTGTAAGTTTGACCATTTTATACTGTGATTTAATTTAATATATTCTCTATGTTTTCATTGTGATCTTCTTCTTCTCTGCACATAATCCTAGGTCTTCTCATGGTGTCCCAACTCTCTCTCATGTTGTTAGTATTATTTTTTAATTTCTCTTTAAAATTTACTGAGGGATATGATTTCTCTACTATGTCTTCTAACCCCAAGGCTGTTTAACATGCCATCCATTTTGTTGATTGAGATTTTCTAGTTTTTGTTTGTTTAGAAAAGGAATGCTTTGGGATCATTATTGATTTTTTTCTGACCTCTTTTCACTTTGGCTTTTCTTCATCAATTCTATCAATTTTTATTGAATTCAGTTTTCATGTTTTTGAATTTTTTGCTTGATTAAACTATTTTTGTCTTTGAATTGTTTGACTTTCTTTTGAATTATTTATCTGTAACATCATTGGGATCATTCGTGTTGGGTTTCATTACTATGGCATTTGTAAATTTTGAGATGTTGTCTTGATTTTTTTCATATTAGTTTTCTTCCTGCAGTGGGACTTAAGTAAATTATTCAGTAGGGAATTAAGTTGTAAGAGTATAGAGATATGTTTTCTTTTGTGAGACTGTTTTCTTTTCTTTTTGTTTTGTTTCTTTATTTTGAGGATTTCAGGTTCTGACTCTAGCTTTTTGAAAGTCTACCATTAGTAATCTGCCTGAACTGATGTTATCCAAGGGTCAGCATTACCTCATTGGTCCTATCCTCTGCTGCCTTCATTTGTGGCTCTCCAAGTCTAATTGCTCTGTTATATAAAAGCTGCTCATGCCAAGGATGGGAAGAGCATATATTAGGAAACCAGGTTTGCAGTAAAGATGCTTGTTGAAGGTATGTGACTGAATGTTTCCTGAATATATATAAGTGTGTGTGTGTGTGTGTGTGTGTGTGTGTGTGTGTGTGTGTGTGTGTATGTGTTACCAGGGCTGACCATTCAGTATAGGGTAAGTAATCTGGGTGCTCATCCATAGGGAAGATGTATCCTCTTTCTTTCAGCAGCTATTAATTACTTGTAACTCTTTATCTTGAGGTAGGAAAATTTGAAATTTCCCCCATCTTTGCTCTGGTAAGAAATATAGAGAGAAAATTTATGAAAAGGCTAGTTTGTATGAACTGATTCTAAATTCATAAATAGTAGGGTAGTTGAACATATATAGACTCTTTAAATTCTGTTCATATAAGTTCAGTAGATAAGTGACACCTTTTTAGTAATTATTTTCATATATTCAAGAAAATATACAAAATTATCCTTTGCCATTATACTTAATAAAATTCACACAGGCTAAAGGATAGATTTCATATTGACCCTTCCATAACATTTCCTCAAAGTCAGTTGAAAAGATTTATAATTAAAGTAGATTCACAAATACAGATGTTGGTCTGCACTGGTTGTGAGAGTTCACTAGGCAAAGCTTTATTATTATGCGGCATCATAGTTTGTCTGTTTCTCTCCTTAATGATGCCTGAAAAATGTATTTAGAACATAAGCTGCTTTCACCATTTTTCCTGAGGCATTATGCTCTATACCATCAGGAAAAGAAGTGCCAAAGATTGCTATTTTTTATGGTTGACAAAAAGAAGTGCCAGAGAATAGAATTAAACACAAACGTATCTGACTTGCAGACAGAATAGTGTGAAGAAATTTTCATCACTGTTTTTGACTACACAATGTGAGAAGCTTACAAACAAAGGTGAAATATTCCTGTACTATTTTAAGAAATCTTGTTGAGCAAGTCACTTTGCTTAGAAAACATTTGAGTTTCTTTATTGGATATACTTACACATTTTAAGGAATTTAGAAAATGAAAGATTATGTGGTACCTATGTGGCTTAAGGCAGAATTCCCATACTGCATTTTTTTGCCATTAGGGTTTCATTAAAATTTATTTAAAAATGAATTCATTTAATTCTAAGGATGACAATTGAAGCAAATGAAGAAGAGAAATCACTTATGTGGTTCAAAAACAGGAAGTACCATCAATGAATCTAAATACCATTTCCCTTTCTTTGTAGCCATGACATTTGATATACAAATCAATTATATTATCACATTTTATTTACATTAAGTAAACCAATACTTAATCATACCCAGTTTTGTAATAGGTAAGAAATATCATAACAACATTGAAAAGATGAATGAACAAGAACAATGAGAGTTGTTTATTAAAAGAGGGCACAACAAATTATAAAGAATTTAAATTTGGTAACTACTCGGAATACATAGTGGCAGAAAATACAAATAGAGACTTAACTTCAACCACTTATATAATAATTACAACATGAATGAAAGATACAATTATGAATATCATGAAATAGTATGGTCATATAAATATTAAAAGTTACAGGTTATTATATATGAATATTTCAGAAGATGCATTTTTTCTCAATGATAAGATTTTTTTTTTGGTTTTTTGAGACAGGGTTTCTCTGTGTACTTTTGCGCCTTTCCTGCGACTCACTTGGTAGCCCAGGCTGGCCTTGAACTCACAGAGATCCGCCTGGCTCTGCCTCCCGAGTGCTGAGATTAAAGGTGTGTGCCACCAACGCCCCCGGCTGATAAGAATTTTTTAAACCCAGAGGCCTATAATCTACCACTGAGATATATCTCTGATCCTGTGTATCTGAGAATATCTTTAAACATGACATTTGCTTTTAAGTCCTAGGAATATTGATATGAACCAGTATACAGAAAAAGAGAAAGATTTGTGCAGCAAGACAAGGATTCCTAAAGCCATAAATGAAAATAGAATTGATTTCATAAATAGTTCCATGTGGCAAAACATGGCACAATTCTCACCAAGATAAATGATACTTGGGTATAAAATGACGACAGCACACAGAGGATTTTCACTATATCTGTTGCAATACACAATGACAAATATCTACAATATATCATGAATTAAATAGCCTCATGGAAAATAGGAAGAATATATATAAGCAATTCATAGTAGAGGGGATGAAGACAGTAAGTACATAAAAATGTTAAATAGCTCTAATATTAAGTAGGGAAAATAAAACAAAAGTATAGGATCATTTACATACCAGGCTGGTAAAAGCATCAAATGATTGACATGGAAGAATGGACTAATGCGGTCTTCATTTACCATGGTCTCCTATTCCTTGTTCTCCCTCTCTGTTCTTGATCCAGCTGGGATCTCCCGATCCCACAAGCTCTCTTTCCCTCGACTCTTGCCCTTCATTACCCCCACTCATGTCCAGGTTGTTCATGTAGATTTCAGCCATTTCTCCGTCATTGGGCAATCCTTGTGTCTTTCTTGGGGTCCTTTTTTCCAGGTAGCTTCCCTGGGGATGTGAATAGCAGTCCAGTCATCCTTGTTCCACCTCTAGTATCCTCCTATGAGTGAGTACATACCAGATTTGTCTTTCTGGGTCTGAGTTACCTCACTCAGGATGATTTTTTCTAGATCTATCCACTTGCCTGCAAACCTCATGATGTCATTGATTTTCTCTACTGAGTAGTATTCCATTGTGTATATGTGCCACAATTTATTTATCCATTCTTCAGTTGAAGGGCATCTAGGTTGTTTCCAGGTTTTGGCTATTACAAACAATGCTGATATGAACATAGCTGAGCAAGTGCTCTTGTGGTATAGGAGACCATAGTAAATGAAGACCACACGAGAAAAGGAAGAAACAAAGTGATAGAGAGGCCCACAGAAATCCACAAAGATACCCCCACAAAAGACTGCTGGCAATGGTCAAGAGACAGCCGGAACTAACCTACTCTGGTGATGGGATGGCCAAACACCCTAAGAGTCATGCCAGAAACCCCATCCAAGTACTGAGGAATCTGGATGCAGACATCCACGGCTAGGCCCCAGGTAGAGCTCCGGGACTCTAATTAGCGAGAAAGAGGAGGGTTTATATGAACGAGAATTGTTGAAACCAAGGTTGGATAAAGCACAGGGACAAATAGCCAAACGAATGGAAACACATGAACTATGAACCAAAGGCTGAGGTGCCCCCAACTGGGTCATGCCCTCTGAATAGGTGAGACAGTTGATTGGCTTGATCTGTTTGGGAGGCATCTAGGCAGTGGTACCGGGTCCTGTGCTCATTGCATGAGTTGGCTGTTTGAAACCTGCATCTAGGCAGTGGTACCGGGTCCTGTGCTCATTGCATGAGTTGGCTGTTTGAAACCTGGGGCTTATGCAGGGATGCTTGGCTCAGTCTGGGAGGAGGGGACTGGACCTGCCTGGACTGAGTCTACCAGGTTGATCTCAGTCCTCGGGGGAGGCTTTGCCCTGAAGGAGGTGGAAATGGGGGTGGTCTGGGGGGAAGGGGAGGGGGCAGGAGGGGGGAGAACAAGGGAATCCGTGGCTGATATGTAGAACTGAATGGTATTGTAAAATAAAAGGAAAAAAAAAGAATGGACTAATGCAAAATTGAATAGATTTAAATAATAACTCCATCACTGGGTAGCTGACTAAGCCTGGGCCAGTTAACAAAACTATATACTTTATTTAATTCCTTTATGTATAAAAAGAAAAGATGCAGTTTTTTATATTGCAAGATTATTTTTATGTTGACTATATCAATATAAACGATTTGGGAATATAATATGTCCTATGTGTTAGCTACTATTATTACTATCACTATTATTAACAGTGTTAATAGGATAATATTTCTCAATATATTTTGAAAGTAATTGAGATATTTTATTTTAAATTTTATTTCCCTTTGATCTATTAGTGCCACATCCCAGGATTTATCTGTAGTAAAATTGACATCTTAGAATACCATTTGACTGTAGAATTTACTTCTGTGTACTTTGTCAGATTGGGAGTTCCATGAGATCCTGGACTACATCAAGTCAAAAATGAAACAAATATGAAAATGAAGTTTAAAAAACCAAGAATTCCTGTGGTGTTTGTGAAGTAAATGCAAATTAGCTCTCTTAAAAAAAATCTGAGATTACTTGACATCATATGTTTATAAATCACAACTGGTTACTTATGAATATTATTTTTAAATAGGAAATGTACAGAGTAAAATATATGTAGGTTTTGCAATATAAATTCATGGGGTAGGTGTATGTGATAAAGATGAACAAGAATCTGTGGGTTTTAATTTAGATATGTGGACATTTAAGTCTCAAATCTCAGTTACATGAGAGCAACACATTTTGTGTTATTCATTGCTATGTTTTAATACTACAATATATTTTGTATTGAGTAAAGAAACATTTTTGACTGTTATAGAGGTGTACATAAATTTTGTAATATAAGTTCTGTTTCCTTGTTTCATAAGTCAGGTGCAATGAAAAGAGATATGCTATCAAACTTATAAGATTTATACTACTGTAATTTCATCTGCCTTTATAAATGGAAAAACTGAAAATTTGAAAATGTCAAAAATGTTGTACTCAAAGCCTCAGTTTCTCCAACTGTTTTCAAAAGTGTAGTTTAAAGAGTCATCAGTGAAAGTTCTTGTCTATTGTAATTTCTGGTTTAGAAGGTCTTGAAATGATGTGTTGTTTGTATCATGATATCATTTAACAATGGTTTTTAACTTTGTTTTGTTAAAATAGAGTAAAATAAAACTAGCAGGCCAGCAATCTGACATATCAATTTAAATAAGTCATGGAAGTAGGAATAGCACAGAATGGTGCTGCTGGATTCATTCATATAGAAACATCAAAATGTGTAATATGAAAGTCATTGCAATACAGTTAGGGTTAATGGAATTCAAAATATATTTTCACGAGGGGATTTTTCTCATACCATGACATAAAACTCTGTTCATCAAATATGTTTTTCTATTACAGAAATAGTCTGTGACCATTCATGTAAATCAGAACAGTGTATTAAATTTCTGTTTACACAGTTGTTGAATAAAACAGAAAAGAATCACAATCTCTAGGCACTGGGAACCACATACATTGTCAACACTTTCATTGTTCTATACTTGTTACCACATCTGCCTTTCCTGTTTTCAGACAAAAGGGTACCTGAAAGATTGTCTTTGCTTCCTGGCAATATAACAATACCTGAATAACATAGGTAACAGACATCACTGCCAAGTATTTCAAAAGTTCCATTTATACCTAATGCTATGTTCTATTTCAGAACATTGACAATAACTATCCAGGATATGGGGGAAAATCATTCTTTTAAGATATTTGAAATTAGCATTAAAGATGGAATCTAATATATAAAGTTCCTGACACACATGCATTCACACACAAATACACACTTATGTACACATCAAAGCATGTATGTGCACAAAGTCATATATGCACACATTTTTTCAAAGGGGAGGAAGGAGAGATTGAAAGAATTAACTTTTACTATGAAGTTAAAATTTAGACATCAAAATGAAACAATTTAGCAGCTTAACTCAATATAGCTTTAAAATAAATAAAAAAGGAATAGCCACATTTTTAAAAGAGTTAACTATATTTTTATGTGTCCAGGACTGACAGTGGAGACATACAGATCAATTTGAATAATACTTCTAATGTTATAATTCTTTTACCATACAAAATCATCTATATTTGAATGAAGAATTAAATAATCAAATATTCCTTAGTCATTTTAAGTGAGGTTTAAAGAAACTTTATATTTTCTTTTATGTATTTAAATACCTTTCATTTTGACATGCATGTTATTTAATTTAGAGTTAAATTAATGAGAATCTTCATTTTTATATTATATATTAAATATAATTACAGAGACTTTATATTCATTAAGATTATCTCAAAGGCTTTGAAACTGTTCATATCACTACAGAAATTCAGATTTTTAATGGTTATGAGCAGATTTTCAGACAGAATATGTACTTTTTTCAGTTGTCATTTCCAAGTTTTGCATGTATATGTGTCTCTAAAGGGTGTTTGTGGAAACATAAAGGCACATAAGCATTATTTCATTCCTTTTCAGGAGACAGGAAGATATCTAGCTGCTTTACTGAAAAGGGGAATATGGGAAATCCAGAAGAACTACCATCTGCTGTGTGACATCTGAAGAGGTTTACATTCAGATATTAGTTCATGTTTGCATCTCGATTGCTATCCGGGCTTTGAATGTTTTCAGGGAATTTCAGGAGAACAATTAAATCTTCCAAGTTGTTCAATGACAATTGTCTAAGACTCTTTTATCTCAATCTCAGATAGATTACTTAATGTAACTCCCTTTAAAATTTAAGTGTTGAAACATATTTTGTTTCACATATATATTTCCAGGGTTATGGAAAACACATTGGTATTGTGACTTGAGTGTACTGGCAATTTATTAATCATGATAGTGTTTAGATATTTGGCAAATGTAGGATTGAGACACAATTTGATTTTCTGAGATGTGGGGTAGAACTACTTACTCCATGGTCTATCAGAGATCATCATAAAAACAGCCAGGGAAGCACAATAGAAAATAATGTGAAATAAGAATCAGTGTTTCTGGAATGAAATTCTGTCTTCACCGTTTATAATGAGGGTACCTGATTGAAGAATTTATTAGATATTCATTCTTTCAGATTTCTCACATTTATAATGTAAAACATAAGTGTCTCATAGAGAATCACCTCCCTTGTGTCCAAAGCCCTTGCTTGATTCACAATATCATGCTGGGATACATTATATGAAAGTCATTGGTATGGCTAGATTAGTAAGAATGAAAACTGTTTGCATTATGACTAAACTATTTGTAATAAGAATAGTGAATAAATAAATCATTATTAAAGAGCATTTTAAAATACATTTTGTCATGTAACTAAGATGATCTGGCACTTTAAAAAGAGATCTTGTTTAAAACTTCTGTTTAAACCTGAAAAACAAAAGTGAGTATCTGTCAAATCATGGCAGGCAGGAAATGCCAAAGATGTTGACCTTCTCCTGGAAACACATGACTTCCATTGTTGGCAGTGCAAATCTGGGAACCTGTATAGGAAGGACATGAGAGTATCTTAGCTATCACGAGGCTCCATAAGTATCCAGGTTTAAATCATCTGAGACTTCAGAGGACTCACTTAGTTGCAAGATTGCTAAAGTAAATTATAAAGAGATTAAACATTTGTTTCTAGTATTTGATCTACATACTGAGGTTACAAGGAGGTATGTGCAAAATATAATAAAAAAGTTTAATTTCAGAAGATTAATTCTCTAATTTTCCTGTCAAATAAATGAGGAAAATATTAATAAAATCAATAATAAGACAAATATTAAAGAAAATATTGTTGACATTGTTCTAATAAAATTTCTTAAGTGATTATACTCTTGAAACTTTGAGGAAAGACTTGCTCTTTATGAAACATGATGATGGTAACTTTTTGTCAGAGCAAGCAAAAATTGAACCCATAAGCTAGCACAAGTATCAGATCAATGAAGGTGCTAGTTGCTTCAAGTAGTCCTCCATCCAGCCTGATAAGACATCTAATTCACCTTCCTGTTTGGTCACTCTCCTAGGTGATCTCATTCATTTTTTTTTGTTTTGTTTTAAATACCTGTGGGTTCAAGATATTCAACCGTGTGGGTGTAGCTACAGTCCCCACTTATCACTGTATGACTCGTATGCCAAACTACCTGATAATTATCCAGGCATATAGTTAACCATAATCTATGTTTTGCCTTTCTACAATGCTAAAATTTATTGAATAAAAATAAACTTACAAGGTACAGTGATTGTGTAGATAACAATTTGCCAGATACCCTTTCTTTTCTTGATAGCTCTGGCTGAGGTAAAAGTTCTTTTAAAATATATCCAAATTGGGACTTGATATTCCCCACTCATTTTCTTTTTCATTGTAATAAATACTACCAATGTCAATGCTGTTGACCTAAAATGAAACCAAGAGGGCTTTCTGTGGGGCATTTACCCACCACCCCCACAGTTCCCCAGAGTTTTCTTGAGTGAAATCAGCAGGAAATATTAGATAGAAGGATTTATTGCGGAGAATATCATGGAGATAAACAGATAGAAAATAAAGGATAGCCTCGAGAGGGCCTGGAACCTATTCCAATGGGCCCCGACTGTCTCTGGCCCAGGGTTTTTATAGAGATGCCAAGGGGTGGAGCAAAGGACCTCCTCCCCCAGCACAGCCAAGTGCAGACCATCTCAGACACCTGCACTCAGGCCCGTGGTCCTGATCATCCTCTATTCCGACCTGCTGGGTAAAGCCACGAGGAACCCGAGAACGGGCTCCCACAGGCCCCCCCTTCTTAATATATATAAAAAAAATAACTATTAATGGCTTACAGCAATCTCCATAGCTGTTACACCTCCCAATATGGGAGTAGAGGATGATATAGATGGCATTTCTCTTTTGAATTAGGTCCAAGTTGACTACAGCAGTCTTAGCTGCCTCAAGCGCTTTCTAAACCAAAAACTCTTAAGGCGACTACAAACTTAAAGAATCCCTTAGCTTCATCATTACCATTAACAGGTTAACATAAATATTGCTATACATTGTAGCTAGAGTTTTCCTGCCTTACCCACAGTCAGGACAAATCTTTGTCACCCGCCGGTCCCACAGCCGCTCAGACCCAACCAAGTAAACACAGAGACTTATATTGCTTACAAACTGTATTGTAGGGAGCCGCTATTCAAAGATGGCGCTGGCTTCCTGGTAGCCTAGCTGTAAACAACTCCATATTTGGCTATGATGGACGAGTATGGTAATTGGCCTTATGTCCTCAGCCTATCCCGTGGCTCCCCGTGTTCGCATTCTGGCGGGACCCAATCACAGTACGGCACGTTTGCCTGATTCCCTATATAAGCAGCTGCAGTTTATTCCTCGGGGCCCCTCACTTCCCGCTCTCCCTTAACCAAGAGGCGCTCCAAAAAGTGTGATCTGAGAAGAATCCTCCCGTGGTGGTCGTTCTTCCTCGCTGACCGAGGAGCGCGCCGCAACTGGTGCCGAAACCCGGGAAGGAAACTTCGGACACCAGGTGAGGGGTCGAAGAGGATTCAGAACTCAGTACACGGAGCGGTGACGTCGGTAAGTTCTTCAGGAACGGTGACGTCGGTAAGTTCGCCAGGAACGGCGACGACGTCCGTAAGTTCTCCAGGTATGCTGATTACTGGGATTAATCCATTTGTGTTTGCTCTTGTGTTCATTCTTATGGTACATGCATGTCTTAAGGAAGGACGTGATCTGAGAAGAATCCTCGCGTGGTGGTCGTTCTTCCTCGATGACCGAGGAGCGCGCTGCACTGTATGGCCGTGGCAGGCTTCTTGCTAACTATTCTTACATCTTAAATTAATCCATTTCTACAAATCTATACCTCGCCACGTGGCTGGTGGCTTACCAGTGTCTTTACATGCTGCTGGTCATGGTGGCGGCTGCAGTGTCTCTCTCCCCTTCTCCCACAGCTTTCATGACTCCTTTGTTCCCCTCCATCTGTTGATCCCATCTAAGTCATCACCTGTTTTATGGGTTTTATTCTTGAAATACATATATTTATTCTGTACTACATTTTATATTAATTTATATTAATTGAAACTGGTCTAGTCAATTATAAATTTTATTCTCTCATGTTGTATCTGATTCTATGCTTAGACTCCTGACTTCTCTGACCAGTTATTTCTCAACATGCTCTTTGATAGCCATCATGTTGGAAGTATTTCCTTTAATAGCATTATGTTTGTTTTCTTCAAAGTACTTACTACAACTTGTTGCTTTCTTCTAACTTGTTAATTCATTTTCCCTCTTCTTTGCTAGAACTAGTACTTTTGAAAGCAGAACAGACAGCTAAATCACTTACTTCTTATTCCCTAGTGCTTAGTACAATACTTGGCATATATAGTCAACTAATAAATAATTGCTAGGTGAATGTATTATTGTAATTCAGCTTATGTTTTTCTATTTACTGAAATCCTCCCTAGAACCTTCATGAGAGACCAGAGATGATCAACTACAACTAAATTGTATGAAATAAATGGAACATTTGATTAACAAAAAGCCTAAAAATGATTGCTTTATCTCTTATTAACAGTTATTCTAACATGCTACTGAAATTTAGAGAGGATCACAAGTTTCAAACAGCTTTTTTTCTAGTTTAATTATGATAGCAACAGCTCTCTGCTAGAACTTTAGAATAGGTATTGCCCTAATTAGAGCATTGGCAAGATATAAACCTATCATTCAAGTTTGTAAATCTCCTTAAAGGAAAATTGAAAACGCAGTCACAAAGAGACTCAGAGTATGAATTTTCGGGTTTTTTTTCCCCAAAGATTATTTATTATGTGTACAGTGCTCTGCCTGCATGTATGCCTTCAGGCCAGAAGAGGGCACCAGATCTCATTATAGATGGTTGTGAGTCACCATGTGGTTGCTGGGAATTAAACTCAGGACCTTTGGAAGAGCAGCCAGTGATTTTAACCTCCGAGCCATCTCTCCAGCATCCAAGAGCATACATTTTCCATCTACACTTCTTATAATTGAGAAAATGTATTCTTAGCTGGGTGTGGTGGCACACACATGTAATTTCATCAACTGGGAGGTGGGTGCATGGGGACACAACCTCCCAAGGTAAGCCCAGGCTACATAGTAAGAATCTGCCCTAAAAGTTTGGAGTTAGGAATGGAATGTAGTTTAGTGTTAGAACAATTGTAAAACATGTGTAGGCCTAGGTTTTATCCCTAACATGCACACATATGAGGGGGAGAGGAGAGAATTTACCTTAGTAAGGGTTTTAGCTAATGGAAAATGTAATTTGTCTTCAAATAAACTTTATATGTGCCAATGTGCTAGTGTCCACCAGTGTAAGTATTTGTAAGCACCTCTATAAAGCATTATCAACCCTAGCATGAGGATCTAGTTTGAACTAATTTTACATTTCAAAAGACTGAATTATTATTTAAGAATTTTTGTAAAATTTAATTCAAATGTCATTATCTTTGATTTTCCAGATAATAGGTAGCACTATTTACTTTATATTATGGTACAAATTATAATTGTCATATGACTAATTGCTGGCCTTTTATGCCACCACATTATTTTGCTTTCAAAAGAGCTTTTTTATATATTGGTAAGCACAATCTTCAGTGAGCCTAAGAATTATTAGGATTGGTATCATTATACCAATTTTATAGATTATAAAACAAACATAAACATGTAGTAGGGCCCTTTCTGTTGTTCCCTTTGGGGGCAGGGGCCAAGTAGGCACAGAGTCAAACCACACAGACTCTGGGAGAATGTCAAAACAAGCTCAATTTATTCAGGAAGAGGCAAGCCTTATATACACTCCACCCCACCCTTGGGGGAGGTCTGATGAATATGTATCTACTGGTGTGACATGGCTGCCTCTCATTGGTCCAGGTCATCTCCAGATCATGTTTCAGCTGCTGTTGCTAAGACACTTAGGCAAACCCAGGCTGACTCTCAGAAAGTAACTTTTTTACTTGTTTGGGCCAGCTGGCCCTCAAGCCTTTGGGGGATTAGTCATCCCACATAAACATATGAGTTGATTGGTGTAGAGGCAGACCAGGCATGTGGCTCAAATCTAAAAGGTTTTCAATTATTCTTATTATTTACTTGCTCTTGCTGTCTCTCTGAATTGGGTTGCTATAGCCTAATTAACAAGTAAGGACTACCTGTAAACTCTTAGATAATACTGAAATAAAAATTAAGTGCCCTGTATAGAAGCCATGCCAACTTATGTCTTTCTCTCCCTCTCCTCTCTCTCTCTCTCTCTCTCTCTCTCTCTCTCTCTCTCTCTCTCTCTCTCTTTCTCTCTCTCTCTCTCTGTATGTGCACATCTGTATGCATATACAGGGCAGAAGACAAGATTGGGTGTCATTCTCCAGGTGACATCTATCTTTGTTTTGTGTTTGTGACACAAGGACTCTCATTGACCAACACTCATGAAGTCCTAACAGTGACTCCCAGGAATCCACTTGTCTTTGTCTTCCTGGAGATGGGATTATATGTTTGTACTGCTATACTCAGCATTTTTATGTAGGGTCTGGGAATCAAGCTTTGGTCCTCATGCTTCTAAGAGTAATAATTTATTGACTACAATCCCAGTGTATGTTGATCTTTATGGACTTTTCAACTGTTTCATTATATTAACCTGTGAACATTCTATAGTATTTTCTTGTATTATGCTTCTTTTGTAAATCTTATTTTATTTTGCCAAATTCGCCCCTTCCTTATCCACCTAACTTTCTCTATTTTTTAAGTTCTTCAAGACTAATTTGTGCCATCCAAGCATTCTTGGATATGTGGTCTTCCACTGAAGAGTGGTTGACTTACCAAGGACTACACTATTAAAGGAAACTGTCTCTCCTTCTACCAGAAGCTAACAATTTCCAATAGCTCCACAGATTGAGGAGGATTTGTGTGTCTGACTCCACCCTTTGTGCTGGGATATCCTCTGTCCTGACTTTGCACAGGTTTTGTGCATGCTAGTGTAAGCACTTTGAGTTCATATATGCAGCTACCCTGTTGTATCCAACAGTCAGTTTTCTTATAGCGATCCACCACCTTAGGCCTTACACTCTTTCTGCTTCCTCTTCCAAAATGATCCCTGAGCCTTGAAATGGGAAAGATAAATTTATGTTACCTCTAAGGCTGAAAAAAAAATTCTGAAGTGTCTTTTTCTCTACATCTTGACCAGTTGCATGTCACTGTGTTAATAACCATATACTGCAAACAGAAGCTTCTCAACTGAAAGATGGGAGAAGCATTGATGTGTGGATAAGTCATTACTGTTCATTTAATTTTTTGTTCAATTATCCGACTATTGTTAACAGGTTCTCCCTAGCGTCTATGACTTTTTAACCATAGATTTTTAGACTAGTAATAGTGCCAGGTATGTTTTTTTTCTTGTGCAGTGGAATTTAAATCCAATCAAAAAAGTGGCTGGACATGTGTGGTTGATATATTGTGCACCCCAATAAACTTATCTGGAGGTCAAAGAACAGAACATCCACTATATCAAACATAGGTTTAGGCAGTGGTAGCACACGCCATTAATCCTAGCATTCAGGAGGCAGAGATCCATCTGGATCTCTCTGAGTTCAAAGACACACTGGAAACAGACAGGCATGGTGACACACTCCTTTAATCCCAGGAAGTGATGGCAGAAAGCAGAAAGGTACATAAGGCATGAGGACCAGGGACTAGAGCCATGTTTAAGTTTTTAGCTTTTAGCAGTTCAGGTGAAATCCATTCAGATGAGGATTCAGAGGCTTTCAGTCTGAGGAAACAAGATAAGTTGAAGAATTGGCAAGGTCAGGTTGGATGTGGCCTGTTCTGTTGTTCTGATCATTCAGCATTCATCCCAATATCTGGCTCCAGGTTTGTTTTTATTAATAAGACATTTTAGAAATTCGTGCTACATGCATGCCTCTCTTGCACCATGTATTTCCAGCTCTGTCATTATTGCATTTCACAAGGTTCATTACTGAGTACTTTTGATGATTACATTTCTCATCCGGTTGTTTATATAGACCTTTCAGCACTATGAAAGCTAGCCATTAGGGTTGGAGCTAATAGGTGTGTACCAGATTGTTTTTAGCATGCTCTGACCCAACTCCACTCCTTCACCCCAGTTTTACTTCCATGTTCTGTTATTTCCTTTTAACCCTTTATACTGGTACATTATATCTCCTCTTCCTGGCAGTCCCTCCTCATAGCCCCCTTAGTAATTCCCTGATCTCTATGGATATTCCAAATAAAACATATACTTCTGAACTTTCAAAAATAACACCCCCTGGTTACAGAAAATTTGAGATGTTTATGTTTCTGGGTCTGTATTATATTATCCAGAATACATATTAAGAACTAATATATGCAGTAGAGAAGTACTTGTTTCTTATATTAACCTGGGAGATTTTTCCTCACAAGTACTTTGATAAGATACAACTAATAAGTCCATGAAAAAGTCTTGGCAAAATTAGTTTAAATTTGCTTTGCTAAAATTGATAACATTTAAGTAAATATTTTGGAAGGCAAAGTAATGTTCACAGTAGCTAAAAAGTATATTTAGATATTATAATAAATTAAAGAATGTGAGACCAAAATGAGCCATCTTAGAAATAAGACCAAAATGCTTTCACCCTAAAATTAAGGCCTAAGATTTCTCCTTTTGGGAATAGGCCATTAGTTACTGAAACCAGTCAGTTCAGATTCCAGAAACCAGGAAGTGTAAAAGTACAGAGTCACAAGATAGTCATGAGGTAATGCCTGCTGGACTATGGAATGTCTTCTCCCTGGTTTCCAGGATAACTGACCACAGAAAAGCCCCCACCTGAAGGCAGCCAATGAGAAATGGTGGCGGGCAACCACTCCCTTAGAAGTAATTTCTAGAAGTCCCTAGAAGCGAGCCAATCAGAATTGTACCCGTACTAGCACCCCTAAATGATGTAACCTTGTGGCTTTTGCCTTTAAAAACTGAGCTGGCAGCTGGGCAGTGGTGGTGCACGCCTTTAATCCCAGCACTAGGGAGGCAGAGGCAGGCGGATCTCTGTGAGTTCGAGGCCAGCCTGGGCTACCAAGTGAGTTCCAGGAAAGGCGCAAAGCTACACAGAGAAACCCTGTCTCGAAAAAACCAAAAAAAAAAAAAAAAAAAAAAAAAAAAAAAAAAAAAAAAAAAACTGAGCTTGCAGACAGGCAGGCACTTCCTTCAGCCTCCACTGCGCTGGATGTATTGGATGAAGTCCCTGCCTAGGCTTGTATTGCTTTTGGATATCCTGAAATTAAACCTTGCTTTTACATTCCAGCATGCTTGTCTTTGGTGGTCTCTCTGGGGGTCACGATCTGGGCACAACAGGAAACATTAGATTAACGGTTCAAACAATATAGTGTGTGAGAAGAAATTTTAACTCAAGTCAAACATCCTATTTTAAGGAATTAATATAACTAAATGTATTAAATTTCAAAGTGGCATTCAGAGCAAATATACTTAGCAGAAAATTACTCTTAAAGAATTCTCATGGAAATTAATTTACTGCATAGATGGTATTAAATGTTCTAGAGATATGGTAGAACATAATTTATTAATTTTTGTAGCTAGTTTGACACAGATTAAATTCTTTGAAAATGTGTTAGCACTATTTTATTGAGTACCCAGGGTCCAGGGGCTCAGCTATGTCCAGAATGGGATCTGAGGGGAAAAAATCTACATACACTATGTTCTTATGTCATTAACTTTATTCCTCTAAGACAAAATTACATCAATACAGCTATAGCTCCACCAGGCATTCAAGGCAGGAGTAACTCTAGACATACCAAGCTCTTTATCTGTCTACTTTATTTCTCTGAGATGAAATACTGTTTCCATAACTACAGTTACATCCAGTTGCCTAGTTCATAGCCCTAGTAAAGACTAAACTCCTATGTTTTCAGCCTCATTTTTGTCCTCTGTATCCTCTTTCTCCATCTCTTCTACTCTCTGCTCTTGGCACTCAGAAGACTCTGAGATCTGCTTACCCTCTAAGGAACCTCTCTCATCCTCACTTCTCTCTTGCCATGCTGTTCTGTCCTTGTCTACAGAAAATGCCTGCCCTTTCTTTCACTGGGCAAGTGGTTCCCTGCCTCCTCAGGACTGTTATTTTACCTCTCACCTTGATATGTAAAAACCTTTTTTGTTCTCACTAAAATGCTCTGGAGAACACTAGGCCTCCTCAAGGGGAGGGGATAGTCTGAGCTTTATTAGCACAGGAAACAAAGCAGAGTGTCTCTGGCCAGCTTGTCTCCTAAGCTCAGCAGGGGAGTTAGTAACTTAGTAGGTTCAGCAGGTCTGGGGAGCTGAACTGTTTACCAATTGGTCTGGGCACGCAAGGATTTCATAGCAATAGACAGCTGGAATAGTAAGGACTGGGTAGCACCAAATATTTGTAATAAGTGGCTTTGCCTTTTGACAGACCCTTGGCTGGTCAAAGTTTAGCTTTAATACACAGCTGAATCTCTGTGATACATTCTTGCAGCTCACAAGACTATTTTAATTATAACATACTTCTTTTACACGTTATAATTAGTAAATTAATTTTATTAGTCTAATCAGTCTGTTCTCTTATCAATAGTGATAATAATGAGAATATCTGAGGAAGAAGGATAAAAACACTGAAATAATTGAATGGTGTTATTTACAAAGACCATATGCAAACTGATTAAAGTAGGCTTTGCTTAGAAATGGAAAAAATTAAATATATACATCAGCCAAGACATTAATATATGTATTTGCAGCTGTTCTTAATAGAAGTACAGACATATTGATAATTCCTAGCCACTTCCCAAACACATAAAACTTAAATGTAATCATTATACCTTTAACATTTCATTATGTCAGACATTCAAAAATTACTTTGTAAATATAAAACAAATATTATTTAACAGAGTCTCACTGTTGTGATGCTATAATTTCTAATTCTTGAAACTGGAAATTTCAAAGGTAAGTATTTTTTGTTGTCACAAAGTGTAGAATAATCAATCCCTATAATTCACAATTAGTGAATATTAAGATTATCTGTAGTTTTACATATGTGCATATTCTATAAAAATGTAAATCCTGCTAAAAGGAATTAATTATATTGTTGTCAATATCCAATGTTCCTTAAATTCTTCTTTACCTCTTTGAGGTTATTTACTATAGATTCACTAACTATATCTTGAGACAAGTGATCTAGCCTACAGAATCAATATTATATTATACTATTAATTTTATGCTTTATCTTTGGGAATCAAAAGTGAAATATATTTAGTACATTTGCTTTGAAATTTAATATGTACTGCATAAACCCTGAATCTTTGCTAACATTGTAAATACAATTTTAATTAATTATACTTAGAAAATCGATAGACAATATTAATCTCCTGCTATGCATAAACACTGTATAGGATTGAAAGAGAAACAAGAGAAATTCATGTTATTAAAGAACTGCTTTAAGCTGTGCTAAACATTTTGTGTTCTCATTTCCAGTTATGAAGATTAAATTATCCTTATTTTTGGCAAATACACGCAGACATTGTAATTTCTACAGCTTACTTTATCAAATTTATCAAAAATTTATTGAGTTTTAGTAAGGTCTGTGCCAGATACAGGGCACATCATGACACTTATCTCATAACTTATTTTTCCTCTTAATTAAGAGTTAAGCTAATTAGATGAAAGAGAGCAAAGAAGAGTAGGATGGTTAAAGAATATAAGAGTCTGAGATAGTAATTTTGTGATCAGACAGTATCTAGTACTTAACTCAAAAAGAGTGATATAATTTTATTATAAATTATTTGGGGACTGTGACTGTAAAGGACATCAAAGTTTAGAGTGTATATGGTTGTGCTCATGACTTAAGTAAGGCAGCAAGTTACTTCATGTTCAGTTTCCTGCATAGGATTCCCTCTAGTTGCCTCAGAAACAAAGACACTTCAACAACAGCAAATATTAAAATATTTGTTGTATAACTATACCTTAGAAATGGCCCAAACTGAAAAATATTGTGTCCTGAATTAACATCTCTTTCCTGGAACTTTCATTTTGATAAAAATGAATTATTCTATATTTTTCAGCTATAACATATTTTTTGTACATAGAGTAATACATAAAAACATGCCACTAAGTGGAAGCCATATATCTATATATTAATATATTATGTGTTCTTATTGATCATAATTTTCTTTGATAGCACACTTTTAGACACAGAATGACTATTTCTTGCCTTCTCGCTGTGGGTTAAAATGTTACTGGATAATTTAAATTCCATTTACTTCATTTTAACAGTTTGTTGAAGCTGAGGTAATTGAAAGCAATATATTGAAGTGCAGTTTGAAGTCCAATAGAAATAGTTGTTTTCAGTGTAATGCATGCCAAAGGGTAGTATGATTCAGAGTGTGCAGTTTGTTTTTCCTTAGTTTAGGGAGTTGTGTGCTATGAAAAAAGGGTAAAATTGGCCAGTAATAATATTTTTGTTATTATTGTTGTAACAGTGACAAAATATTTTTTTACTAAAAGCTTTTATTTTGTTTATTTTGGTGGAAGTCCACTAATTATCCAGTAGTAGTTATTAACTAAGAAATCATCATTATAAATAATGACAGGAGAAGAAAATGTCAGTAATTATTTC
This sequence comes from Peromyscus leucopus, assembly GCF_004664715.2. Classification (NCBI taxonomy): domain Eukaryota; kingdom Metazoa; phylum Chordata; class Mammalia; order Rodentia; family Cricetidae; genus Peromyscus; species Peromyscus leucopus. The sequence continues at coordinate 72,896,707 of NC_051083.1, forward strand.
TTTTGCTCTTACTTTAGTTGTAACCACTAAGTTGCCTTTGTATACCATCTAAATATTATATATTTTCTCTCCAACTTAAATAATGGATTGGTTGATTGTGGGGAAATTTGATATATGTATTTAATTCTAAAGATGATGACTAATTTACTAGTTTTCCATTGAAGACATCTCAAAGATTTATATGCCTACTATTACAATTTTGGTAAATTAAGTTATGAAGCTTTAATTTTCTGGAGATCATTTTCTCCTCTCTAAGGCAAACTTGTGCCTCTTCTGGACTATGATTAAAAGTTTAATGGAATGAAGGTATGTAAAAACTTGATTTCAGAAAGATTTTCTACCATGTACTAAGAGATGTAAAAGGGTTTTGGTAGTTATCGGGAAAGAATTTAGGGTCTCATGTATGTTATGGGTGAGCTCTACCACTGTGCTTCACCCAAGTTCCAAGAGATATGATTCTGATTTTATTCAGTCATAATCATGCAATTTTATAGGAAACATAAGATTTTGTAGTCTTCTGAATTCATGTTCAGACTTCCTGCCCTTTTCAGGTTTATCACATCAGGGTTCAGAACTGATATGGGCAACATTATGTTATAAAATAAACATTAACAGAAGAAAAGAATAGAAACATTTGACAAAAGAATTTTCAGAACATTTTAATATTTTAAATTAATGAATTTTGTTAGATCATTTGCAATTTAATAATAACTTATGACTACTTATGAAATACTAACAACTGTTCCTCATTCAGAGTTTGAAGTCAAAGTAATCTAGATTGTATCAATTATTTTTTTTAAAGATAAGCTGCAGAAGACGATTTTATTGTAATTTTTATGTTATTGAAGAAATAAAAGTTTTACCAATTCAATTTATTTTGCACATATTTGAAATTCAATGTTTTGTACAACTTTGTGATAATTCCAATATTCAAAAAGCACCATAAGCTGAATGTTTACTTTTTATTTAATGTAGTATTGACCCTTCTACATGCTATAAACCCAAATGGATTCTATGTAAGAATTGTAGTGTCACATTGACTAATGAAACTAAGAGGATCAAATTTCCTTTAATGCACACATTGTTCAAATCAGTAATGGCTGGTGTCCATAGTACCTGTTATGTCTACTCTTGAATGACAAAAGACTTAGCATATTAATTAATACCTTGTGAAAATTGAGCTATATCTTAGAGTTATCTAAATTCTGTGCCAAGATACATTTCTACAGTCAGAACTAAACTGAATGACCATTATTTTCCTTAGGAAAAATGTCAGCTAATTGGCAGTCACTTAAAAGAGAAAATACAGATTATACCAACTGCAGAAACAATATTTTATTGTTTCGTACAGTTTCTGGAGAAAATCACATTTAATATACTTTTGTCAGCTGGTCTAAATGTCCTCTTATGACTTATCAAACAGTTCTGTTTGCACTCCCTTTCAAACTTTCTCTTAAATATGACAACTAAGGGTTACAAACCGATAATCTATGCTACAGTGGGCATATGTGTGGTGGTAATCTAATTGTACTGAAATATTATTTTGATTGTATGTTAATAAATAAAGTTGTCTGGGGGTCAGAGCTATTAGAGCCATAGCAAGAGTGTGGCGGTGGTGGCACACGCCTTTAATCCCATAAGATCTCTGTGTGTTCAGGGTCAGAGCTATTAGAGCCATAGCAAGAGTGTGGCGGTGGTGGCACACGCCTTTAATCCCATAAGATCTCTGTGTGTTCAGGGATACAGTCAGCATTGGAGACATATACCTTTAAGACCTAGGGGGCTGTACATTCAGACAGTGACGAGGCAGTCATGTGTTTGGGTTTACAACCAATGAGAAGGCAGAACAACATACTTTAAAAAAACGAACCGACAGAAAGTAGCTCTCTTTTCGCGAAGCTGGGACAGCAGGAGGAAGGGTGAGATTTTAGCTCTGAGCTCTGACCTCTCGGCTTTCTCTTTTACATTGTTTCTGTGTTTCTTATTTAATAAGACGGTTGGTTACATCAACACATATGGGCAACACAAATTGGACTTAAAGGTTTTTTAAGAAGCATAAATAGGAATGGTTCAGAAAGCAATGAGGTATGGGTGCCACCTGGAGAAATTGAGTAGTAAGTTCAAAGCACATTGTGTAAAACTCTTAAAGAAATAATAAAAATATTATAAAGAGAAAGATGGTCTTTACTGGGAAGTTTGATACTCATTATTCTGCATCTTTTGTCAAAAATATAATTTTCAATTTTGGAAATGCATAAACATTAATAATTGTTCATTGCGTCACTGATTTCAAACTTCACCAGGATTCTTTGTAGTATTACTTCTCAAAGTCTTTATCATGCTAAAGCAAATTATGAGTCTCCTACAAGATGATTTAAAATCATTTAAATAGTCTCAGCACACAGCCTATTTTGTGGGAAAACTATACTAGTTTATAAACAACCTACCCTGCTTCAGTGATCCTACCCATCATTGTTATCTCCAACTCCCCATATCTACTGATTTTAATGAGAAGTCATTAAATGTCAGTCTTAAACTTTTTCATCTATTTTGGTGAATCATTGTTATGAATTAAAAATGGTCATTTATCACCTGGGCCAGGTTTTTCTTGTATGAAAAATTAATTAACTATATATATTAACTATATATATGCTCAATTTAAAAAACCTATTATTCTCATATAGCATACTATTTTAAGGAATGACACAAAGTATATTTACCTTATGAATTACAGTATAAAATTCATATTTGGAACACATAAATTATTCTCTTGATGTTAATAATTAAAAGAAGTAAATGAATCCTAGACTCTCCACACTAACTCCCATATGTTCATTATCTTTCAGTTACCAAAGAGGTTTCTCTGCAAAGTATTTTTCTGCTTTTGTTAATAGCACAGCATTATACAGGAAGATTTGCTTTTGTGATTATTTGTAATAGAAAAAAAATCATTGACAGACATAATATATCTAAACTCTATGAGGACAGAATTAGGGATACTTATACAATCTATTAAGAATTTCTTTCTTTAGGAATTTCCTCTGATTATATTGAATGTGTCTGAAAACCAAATTTAGAGCATGGCTATCACTAAAATATCATAAAGAAGCTTATTTTCAATCTAACCTTTGTTTCCATTTTTTTCCACATAAAGTAAGGCTTTGCTAACTTTTGAAGCTTAGGATATTCCTGAGTCTCTGTCCCCGATATTAGTATATGATACTGATTTTTTTATTCAATTAAAAGTATATGGTATAGAGTCATTAAATCTCTGATATTGAAATGTATGGGTGTTCTTGGATTAATTGAGGGGAACTAATGTCAGTTAAGATAATTTCATGTGTCAGTGTCTTCAAGTGTCCTCTCCATAAGTTGTCTAGGAAACCATTATTAGAGAAAAATTGTTTGTACATTAGTTTTCATACAATACATGAAAATTATATATAATGGCTTGAGGACCACACACTCACAGAGTCCTACATAACTCCACCAAGTAGAGATACCCAAAACTTTCACCTTGCCACCAGAGTATTACATGTCCTGAGCATCTCCCCAGGTAGCATCATCCACTCCAGATGTGACCCTAGCACCTGTCATCTCTGGACTAACTTTGAACATTATGAACCTTCCATAGATGTCTAAGTTTTGCAACTAGTACCTGATAACTCTACAGAAAGCTTAATCTATACAAAGAAACTGCATCTAACCTTGGTTAAGCTATGGACTACTTCTTATGTCTTATTTGCACATAAACACCAAGTGGCCCTAGGATTGAACTCAAAACACCACTCAGTTGGTTCAAAACCTGACAAGTTAGGGTAAGACCAAATAGAGATCCAAATACTTTTAAAGCACAGTGATGGAGGTGGGGTACATATATCCACATCAAAAACAACCACAAATGACCTAACCCTGAGGTGCGTAGGTTCCATCAGAAAAATGAAAAAAATATAAATGATCAAGACAATGTAAAAATTAAATGGCATAGTAATGTTCCCTGAGGAAAACAGCTTATTGACTCACAGGGCAATAATTTCCAAATAACAATTTCAAATATTTTTTAAAAACTCAAAGAAGATATTAATTAAATGCCATCATGAAAACAAAGCTGAATTGAATAAGATGCAAGTCAAGATATGAAAAAAATGAAGAAAATAATATACTTTTATTAATTAAATGTGTTGTTTAACATTATTATATATGTGTAAAAATGTATTCTAATTATTCTCATTTTCCACCATGGTCAACCCTTCTCATTCCTTAAAATTCTTTTTCTTACATTCAAGTCTTTTGTTTTTTTGTCCAATTTCCTGCCTTTAGTTCCTGACCTAACTTCCATTCATGATGGACTGTAATCTGTGAGGTGAAATAAACCCTATTATCCCCAAGATTTTTTTCTTTATTATTTGTTATTTATTTTCAGTGTTTTATCACAATAGAAACCCTAACTAAAACTGGAATCATGCACTGGGCTGTGGCCAATCTACCAGGAACCAGACACTTAATGAAAACTGATCTTCCCTCCCCTAGAAGGCTCAGCCTTCCATACTTCTCATCTTCGGGGGATCACTCACCCATTTTCATTCTAAACTAGAATGTAGACTGATCTTGTAAAGGTCTTGTGCAGGCCACCACAGCTGCTATGAATCCATGAGTGCAGTAGTCATGTCATGTCGAAAAGACCCTGTTTTCTGTAGTCCCCTGGATCTTAAATGTTTCTGATTTACGCTATGATGGTCCATAAACTTTAAAAAAAGTGGTGTGATATACATGTCTCATTTGAGGCTGAACACTCCACTAATACTTATTCTCCACATTGTGACAAGTTGTGAGTTCCTGCATTAACCATATGCACTACACAAAGAATTTTTCTGATAAGATCTGATTAATAAGTTTAATGCTATGTCCATTTAGCAAATATGAATAGTTGGTACACATCTGGTTCTCATGAGCTCCCAGACCATGGGTTCTTGACCAGATTTGCCCTATAAAGTATGTGTTTCCTCATGGGAAACAGGCCTTAAATTCAATCAGGAAGCACTTGATTTCACCTTTAACATTGTGTCACGATTGCAACCCCGGTCCTATCTTGACACACTGGTCTTTATTATAGTTCAGAGGTTTCACAGTTGGGTAAGAAGTGTTGATAACTTTCCCTAGCAGCTACCTATCAGAGATATGAGAGCTAGTTATCAGGGAGAAAGTTTTCTCATAAGTACTGAGTTTATTTCTCTTTGTTATGACCAATGTGTTATGACTTGACCAATTGTGTATTGGCATCAAGTTATGAGGGGTAACTAAGACCAATAGCAGTAGCTTATATTGTTTTGGAGTTCTCTAGGACAACCCTGACCAGTAACTTATGAAGAAATATTCCACACCTGAAATTGGGCTTTTTATTTGGTGATCTATGGCCCACTAGCTGAGCATAAATCCCCTAGTAAAATAACTACAATTAAATTACCTTATAGGAATATATATGCATGTGTGTGTGTGTGTGTGTGTGTGTGTGTGTGTGTGTGTGTGATCATTTTAAACAACAGTAGGATTCTATATGGCTTTTCCCTCATGCACTCTCAGAACGCAAACTGGCAGAGGCCCTATTGAAATCAATGTGGAAGTTACTTAGAACATCTGAGATACATCTATTTCATTCCTGGGTATACACTCAATGGACTCTATTTTCTACTATCAAGACACATGCTCATTCATGTTCATAGCTGCTCTATTTATAATAACTAGGTCATGTAAACAGACTAATTGTCCATCAATTAATGTCAATTAATGGCTAGTGAAAATTCAGTATTTATACACAATGGGATTTTATGTAGCTGTAAAGAGAAATGAAACTTGCAGATAAATGGGAGAAGAATGGAGAGGGAGGGCAAGAGATGGTGCTGGGGAGGGAAACTAACACTAGCATATTTGTTATGATGTAATAATCTTCAATTTGACTCGTGTTTTCAAAATGACAAGACTCTTATATGGATAAGTACCATTATATCATATTTTACATATTGATTAATCATTTGGTATACACTGAAATTATTTCTGATTCTGGGAATAAACTCAGGAACTTTGTTCAGTTTATGAAATCAAAATATAATAGTGGGGAAATAACTGTTGACTAGTCCATTTCCCAAGTCTTAGATGAACTAGAAGCTCCTGATATTAATAATGTACTAAAATAATAATTAACATCTGAATATTAGTAAGCCTTATTTGTGGAGAAACACCAGCATCGTGATACATAACTTTAACTTACAGCAATACATGAACATATTCATAATAGGAAAAAACATATGTTTTGGAATTAGGCAAATATAAAAAGCTTCAAACCCACTTCCTATTAAAATGAATTTAGATAAATTAATTGCTATTATATTATGTTAAACTCTAGTCCTCAATTTTTTACATAAATTTTCAGTATAATGATAGAATTTGCCAAAAAATATATTGCCAGAGGACATTATGAAGATTGTGTTCAGAATGTTTGTGAAGTGCTTAGCATAGTGTCTTCTGGCATCGAATTAAAATTAATTAAACGTTGCTGAGTTCTTGGTTCATGATACTCTCTGAGACTGACTCTAACAAAGATTGCTAATAAAGATCTTGTAATTACTTCAGTATACATTTGTTGGGCAGTTACTTAAAAATATTGACATACTGCATGTCCCTGAATTTCCTGGAACTCAAAATTATAGCTAAAAGGATAAGTGATTGTAAGTTTATGATCATTCTCTCAAGAGTGCTTGTTAAATTTTCTTGAACATTATCATGAATTTTTGAATGTTTCAATTTATTGTTTTTGAAAGATATAGAAGAATTTCATTCTAATTTGATATTTCATATTCAACCTTAATAGATGCAAATAAGGCTATTAAGATAACTTTAATCATACATTTTGATTTATATGGTCAAAATTTTAAAAGATACATTCATTTAATATCTTTGACACAAGTGATAATGTCTGGAAAGCTGATAAATCTCTGTGAAAACTAGCTTCTCATTAATTTTGGAAACATTGTATACATTCTTGTTTTTAAAAATTAAGCAGAAATATGGCATTAGAGAATAAGTCATCATTAGCACACAGAAGAAACTTCTCCAGAATTTGCTAATAGATGGTGATAATTAATAGAAAGCATAATATCTTTCTCAAGGGGTTGTGATCTTGGAACTTTTGACTATTCATAGATGTTCTCCAGGGTTTGAGAAAACTTCACCAAAGAACTATTTCCACTCACAAGTGCTGGATCAATTAAAGTAATAATGAAGTTTATAGGTTCACTGGTAAGTTTAAGATGATTGTGTGTAGCAGTATAATAATAAAATCAAGTTTAATGTTTCTAACCATTCATGTATTCCTATAAATCATCTCAGAGAAAGTATTTGCATTGACATCTTCGTGTGGGTTACTTAGTTCTCTTCTTGAATCTGTCATATGTTAAGGTTTGTTGAGAGAAGTGTAGTAAGAAAAGAGAGAAGCATTTTTGCATCATCCAACACACTGCATGTTATTTGAAGATTACAATGATTTCTACAGTATTTCTCTAGAAGTAAACTTAGTTCATCACATCATTAAAATTTCATAGATTATTTTTTGTAATATGCTTGTTTTAATTGAAATAATATTATTTTAATGCTATTAACATTTTATGTGCTCTAGCTTATTTCCTTTGTAATTTGTTAGTGGGAATTGAAATAATATTATATTTTAATTCTCTGCTTTTTTTTAAATGTGTGTGTATGTGTTTATGCATGTAAGTAAATGTTCCACGTGTGCTGTGGAAGACAGAGTTCAACATCAAGTGTCTTTCCTCAAAAGCCATCTACCTTGAGTGTTTTTAATATGCTATTAATATGTGTGTATTTATGATATGCCTGTATGAGTACAGGTGCACGACTGCCATGACTTAGTTACAGATGTTAAAAGACAGCTTTGGAATTCAGTCTTCTCCTTCTATCATGTGTTCTGGTGATAAAACTTGGATCATCAGGTTCATGAAGAAAGTACTGTTTTACCAATTCTACTTTAAAAAAATTATGTATATCTATCTATCTATCATCTATCTGTCCATCCATCCATCCATCCATCTATCCATCTATTTTTAAGACATGGTCTTTCATTAGGAACTGAGGCTTGTCAATTTATTGTGAGACTTGAAGTAAACTCAAGGGATCAACCCATTTCCACTTCCAAAGCCCTGGGAATACAATTGTGTACTGCAACACCTGGATTCTGCTGTGAAATGTACTGTATGTCTTGTGGGAGCCCGTTCTTGGGTTCCTCGTGGCTTTACCCAGCAGGTCTGCATAGAGGATGATTAGGACCAAAGGCCTGAGTGCAGTTGTCTGAGATGGTCTGCACTTGGCTGTGCTGGGGGATGGTCTGTATGTCAAGTTGCTCTGATTGGTAAATAAATAAAACCTGATTGACCATGGCTAGGCAGGAAGTATAGGTGGGACTAACAGAGAGGAGAAATAAAAGAACAGGAAGGCAGGAGTCACTGCCTGGAGACGCCACCAGGACAAGGAAAATGTAAAATACTGGTAAGCCACGAGCCACGTGGCAGGGTGTAGATTTATGGGAATGGATTAATTTAAGCTATAAGAACAGTTAGTAAGAAGCCTGCCACGGCCATACAGTTTGAAGCAATATAAGTCTCTGTGTTTACTTGGTTGGGTCTGAGCGGCTCTGGGACTGGCAGGTGACAAAGATTTGTCCTGACTGTGGGCAAGGCAGGAAAACTCCAGCTACAGGATTCTTATTAGGGACTCAACACAGGTTCTCATGTTTAAGACAACCAATATGAAATTAGTTTATATTTAAATTTAAATTATAACACACCTTTAAAATACATCAGGTACAATCAGCAATATAATATCCTTTGTCCTATAAATTAAATGCTTTTGTTTCTTTGGTGTAGTCCCACTTTATTCAAGTGTAATAACTTATTCATAAGATAGAGAACACTAGACACCTCTGATTATTAACCTAGACTGAATATACTTATCTATTTAAAATTAATAACAACTTAAATCACAGATGAACTCTCTACATTGTTGTTTTCTCCAACACACTTTGTTACTGATACAAATGTTTCGATTTTGTACATGTGTATCAATTTAGAAGTCTTAGAGTTTATTGTTATTTTTAATTATTTTACTTAAACTTTTATATTAAGGTTAAGATTGATTTAATTACCATCAATTCAATTTGTTTAAGCATGTACTTTACCAGTAAGATTTGTATTCTCATGTGCTGTTGTTTGAAGTTTATTCAGCTGGACTCCAAGGTCAAAAAGGCTGTTGGCTAGGCTCCCTGGTAGGGTGGGGCTGTTATTTAGACTTTTGGTTAGCTTTCACTGTTGGCTAGGCTCCCTGCTTGGGCGTGGCCTCTCCCACGGAGTTCAGCATCCTTAGCAGATGCTAACTTGCTTCCTCAGTCAGGCAGTACAAATTAGAGGAACTCCATGTTTGTGTGAAGTTTTTGGTGGCAATTCTGGCGACTAGTGCATGTGGGTCCAGAGTCACCATTTATGGTTCTGTGTGATGCCCCCTCTTACGTTTCTTGCCTTCCCCAGTAGTATAGCTGTACCAATAACCAGCATGCCCCGTTTCCAAAGTGGAACATAATGAACCTCCTGTTCCACTATGGGACATAATAAATACTGAGTTTCTTGCCCAATGCCTTGAATTGTTGTCATTGAACACTCATCTTGGTCTGTGTTTCTTGCTCAAAGAGCAACTGATTTCAATGTGATCTTTTCCTATATGGTGCTTTACTAACGCAGGTAAGAGCAAGTAGAAACAAATGCCATTTCTACTCTTAGCATTTATCATTCCATTGAGTTTCTGTGCCCTCACCTTATGTTCTGGAATTCAAATAAAGGCATTCTTCTTTATAAATAGTTAAATTTGTGTTTAATTCAAGGGACCACAACTGTGGGCCCCCTATTCCAGTCTTTCTGAGATGAGTCCAGAGTCACCATAAAGTTCTATGTATTAATCAGTGTGATGAATTCTGTCTTTCCAAGTGTATTTAACAAGCTTTGTAATTTACTGTATTTTCTCTGAACATAATTTGTTTCATTTTTTAAAATTCATTTATTTATTATGTACATAGTGTTCTGGCTGCATACATGACAGAAGAGTGCACCAAATCCCATTGCAGATGGTTGTGAGCCACCATGTGGTTGCTGGGAATTGAACTCAGGATCTCTGGAAGAGTAGTCAGTGCTCTTAACCTCTGAGCTGCCTCTCCAGCCCCATAATTTGATTCTGAATCTTTACATATGCAACAATTCCTGTCTCCTGTATCTATCCATCATTTCTTAATATTAAGACGAATCACCCATGTAATTTACTTGTACAAAACTCCATATAACTGCTCCATATTATTTTATTATTTTTTAAATACAATTCTCCAAAGAAAAGTTATTCCTTATCACTATTAATTCAAAATAATTTTATTTTTTGTCCCCGTAGTTCCATTGAGTTTCCTAAGTCATTTTGTGATTATGACATCTGATTTGAGAATGGAAATCATGTAATTCTGTTGGGATATGTGGAATGTCTGTGGAATTCCCTAAGAAAATATTAAATAGAAATGTTTTGAATCATGTAGATTTCAGAAAATATTCATGAAATTAATTATCTCTTAATAATAAGGTTGAGTATTAAAAATAGAATCTCTATAGAGTTCTATTATTAGCTGGAATGATGATTGCATTATTGAAGCAATTTTAATGAGGTGACCTAGAATGATTCAAAGGCCAAACTTTGCATCATTATTAGGTTATCTCACAACCATAAAGTATAATTGAATTTTTACAAAATCTTTTTTAGCATATATTAATTTTAACAAATGAAATAATGGGTTTCAGTTATGACATTTTCATACAAATATGTCATACACTTTGAAAACATACGTTTTTCTAAATCTGGTTTACTTCTGTAAAATTATCATCTTTGTTTTCATCCATTTTCTTGTAACAGATGTAATTTTACTCTTCTAAAGAATATGGTCTCTATAAGCAATGAAGTTTTATTCATCCATAAATTGTGCTGTTATTCTAATGATAATTATTTATAATGAGATGTTTGTGTACAGATTTAACATGGCATGAGCACACTGCCATTTGATCAAAATCAGTACAAAGATCAATCAAGTCTATCTTCAGTAGCTACTGTGTGTATCAGCATTTAATTTCTGTTGAAAATGTAAAAGGCATATAAATAAGTAACTTCTGAACTAAGTGAAATGATACGAATGATGTATTTAGACAGGAAAACAGCAAGCAAAGAGATCATGACTGAGCTAAATGATACCATTAAGTCATTGATTATTTTACATCTTATTTGAATTACAGCTTTGAAATTGTCATTAAAAAAAAACTCTGGACTTTCTCCTAATGAAAATGAAAGCAATATTTTTACAGGATTCAAGGACCTACTGAAACCCACTGAAGTATCTTACAAGGATAAAGATATCCTGATGTCAGAAGAAAGGAGAAACCAGTGAATATGGATCAAGTAGATATGAGTCCTGAATTAAAAAAATGAGTTGCCCAGAGTGGAAATGGTGATTTTGATTTTTAAAATCAGAGAAAAGAGTGTAAGCACAGATCAACGTTGATAATGAATAGTGTATTGTACACTAATATTGCTAGAACTGAGAATCTCACGTAGAAATTTGTGAGCAATATAGGGGAATAACTATACCACATTTTAGGATCCATAATACACCAAGATGTGAGAGGACCAAAATAATCTTGAATTATCCACATAGTGCTTGCTCACATACTTTGTTCATCAGTTTTACTAGTATTCTTTACTCTGACTGATCTGTAACACTTTAAAAGTTTAGCTAGTGCTATAAACCCGCAGGACTAATGAATAACAATCTCACCTTAATGTTGTTTCCAATTTCTTTTATGAAACATGCTTCTTGTTCCACATTTTCAACTTGAGACTAGCCTTTTAAGAGGAGAAACTGAAACATTATACTCTATAACATACCATGCTGCCATATATGAACAATAATAGATCCAGCTTTCACAGGAATGGCCTTTTCTGAAGCACAGTAAATTGTTCATAGCTTTTACTCATGTCAGAATTTATCTCTTAATTTAATGTTTTGAGTTGATACTCAGTAGTCGCATTTGAGTGTTTGTGCAAATGGACTATTTGCTGTTTGGGAAATGACAACTACACATATGCCAAGTCACTATAATACTTGTAAGTAAGTTATGAAATAACATCCATTACACTGCATCAAGTAATTATGGTGTAGAAAAGTGGTAATTTCTGTTTATAATGGAGGGGAGAGGTAAGGGAAAACATTCAGTCTTAGTCTTTAAAAAGCCTTAAGATAGCATCAAAACCATGTTGCAGGACTTCTTTCTCTACTACAGACATTATAATTTCATCTGGCTACTGGATTCCAACAGCATATCACATAGACATCCCCAAGACCAAAATATTTCTTAATCAAACACTCTCTTCCACTAGTGGTCATACATCATGGTTGGTGAAACAATTTAAGGTAGGACAGAATTATGCAAATTTGGGCAGATATTCCTTATATCTTGTATACAATTAAAAGGTCTATTGATATTCCACTGGAAATGGACCACACATTTTTCCTTTCTTTTGTATTCATAACTCTCCTCATTTCACACAGGCCTATGTCATCTCTTACTACAGTTGTTATAATGTCTTTCATTCTGCCATCTTTAACATTTAAAAGTTTTCTCAACATTCAATCCCCAGTTCAAATTAATTTGTTTATTGATTTTTTATTCTTTTTTTTAATTTTATTTGTTTTATTTTACAATACTATTCAGTTCTACATAACAGCCACAGATTTCCTTGTTCTCCCCCTTCCTGCCTCCCTCCCCTTCCCCCAGCCCATCCCCCCTTCCCACTACCTCCAGAGCAAGGCCTCCCCCAAGGACTGAGATCGACCTGATAGACTCAGTCCAGGCAGGTCCAGTCCCCTCCTCCCACATTGAGCCAAGCGTCCCTGCATAAGTCCCATGTTTCAAACAGCTATCTCATGCAGCGAGCCCAGGACCTGGTACCACTGCCTAGATGCCTCCCAAACAGATCAAGCCAATCAACTGTCTCACCTATTCAGAGGGCCTGATCCAGTTGGGGGCACCCCAGCCTTTGGTTCATAGTTCATGTGTTTCCATTCGTTTGGCTATTTGTCCCTGTGCTTTGTCCAACCTTGGTTTCAACAATTCTTGTTCATATAAACCCTCCTCTTTCTCACTAATTAGGCTCCCAGCACTCCACCCGGGGCCTAGCCATGGATGTCTGCATCCAGGTTCCTCAGTACTTGGATGGGGTTTCTGGCACAACTATTAGGGTGTTTGGCCATCCCATCACCAGAGTAGGTCAGTCCTGGTTGTCTCTCGACCATTGCCAGCAGTCTTTTGTGGGGGTATCTTTGTGGATTTCTGTGGGCCTCTCCAGCACTTTGTTTCTTAATTTGGTAAGGTATTACAAAACTTTGTACATGTTGTAGTTTGCCTTGCTTTCTACTTGGCAGATACATTTGTTTGACTTATGCTAAAGGTATAGTTAATGAAATCAACTGAATTTTACTAATTACATATGAAAGTTTAGAAACATATGAGATAGTAATTTATACATGTTTCTTGTTTCCCATTTATATCAATAAAGTTTTAAAAGAATTTTGGGCCAGTGATATAGCCAAATAGGTGAAGTCAGCGGCTTCCCTGAGTTCTAGCTGCATGACCCAGAGTGAAAAGGGAGAATCAACTCTTCAAAATTTCCTCTGACCTCCACATGCACACCATGGTAGTTTAGCTCATATCCATATGTGCACATGAGCACCTGGACACATGTGAATACACACACACAGACACACAGACACACACACACACACACACACACACACACACATACACACACACACACCTCAACCAAATAATTTCAAGTTTTTTTAAAAATATGTATATCTGCATGTGTCTGTGTATGTGAGTGCAGCTATTCATAGTAGCTAGAAGAGATGTCATATCCCTTGGAGCTGGAGTTATAGGAGATTATGAACCTCCTTTCATGAGTTCTAGGAACCAAACTCTGCTCCTCTGCAGGAACCATACATACTCTTATATTGGTGAAATTATTAAGGCCACTCCACATAGATAAAAGGGAGGTTTATTAGTGGCATAACTTACAAATGATGGGATAGGTAGGTTGCAGGGTCTGGGGAAGGTGTTTCGCAGTCCGGTGGTGTTCTCTGGAGAACTCTGCTTGGTCAACCTCCACTGTCCCGGGGTCCAGGAACAGAGAGAAAACGGTGCATCTAGATCTCAGGTCTTTAGGGCCCTCTCTTGGCCCTGCCTTGTAGGCCTGACAGTTACCGAAGCCTCAATGCGGGTTGGAACTTCCAGACCAAAGCTGGAATGGCTACCCACTACATCTCCCCCTTTTGTCTAAATAAGAAGGTCCTAACTTAATACAAGACTATATACAAAGGAATGGTTATCAAATATTGTCCAGGAGTAATGAGGGATAATGACCTAGATAATTTGGGACTACAATGAATGCGAGTAATATCAAGCAAGAAACACATACTAAGAGAAGTCTAGAGCATAGGTAAATGGTATGTTACAACGATCATTCCAAAATGATCCCATCCTAAAAAACCTGAATCTAATACTTAATATGTTTTATCTAAGATATAAGATATATATACTAAGTTGTAACTATAACTGCTAGTCTTTAATCCCATCAAAGACCTGAGAAGGAATATAATGGTACCTGAGAAATGGTAGATGGATGCAAGCAACTTTCAGGAATCTTGTAAGAATAGACCGACAGTTGGCAGCCTGGACAGTCACCTAATGTTTCTCAGCATTGTTGGTGCAATGGTAAATTATTGCAGGTTTTGAAGGAATACAATGGAGTGTTTTAACCTGTTTCTTAGGAAGATGGATATGATCATAGTAAACATGTTATAAAGTAGTAAGGATTAAAACAAGTAGGTAAATTGGAAAGCCCTTATCTAGGAATACAGTATAGTGTTTTAATTTCAGAATGAAATAATCTAGAAGTGAATTCCATGAAAAAATGCACACCACCTTCTACGTGCACTTAAACTTAGTGCTAAAATATAATAAAATATATGTGAGCTAGGAAGACAACTCAGGCTGTAAAGTATTTTTCATACAAACATGAGGATCTGAGTTCAATCCTAAATACCTACATGAAAAAATAAGGGGCTAGAACTAGTGTGCTCCTGTAACTAGTCCCAGAGCTGTGAAGGCAGAAAGGAAGAAGACTTGGTTCTTGATGGTCTGACAATCTAACTACTTCAGTGTGCCCCATGTTTAGTGAGGAACAATCTCAAAAAATACAATGTAGAACAATGTAAGATAATACCCCAAATTGGCTTCTCATCTACACACTCATACTCAAACAGGTTACATACTCCAGAAACACATGTAATACATGAAGAAGCACACATACACACACACACAGACACACGCCTATTTAAAAGCATTTTAAAGATGTTTACTCTCTGATGATAAACTGCAACCTCTGCCAATAATTAGTACTGAAATGACAAAATCACAGTGTTGATACCTATATAAAATATATAACTGGTTTCCCATAAAATTTAAATTTAAAAAGTTGTCTAAAATCTAATAAAACCATTGGATATTTTTGGTTGTGAGCCTAGCCTTTAACGGCTGAGCTATCCCTGTGAGTTCCTGGTTTTTTTCCCTATCTGCAGGTTTCTCCCCATCCCCTTAATGGTACTTTCGGTCAAGATATCTCTTTCATTGCTCTCGCTCTCTGTCTCTCCCCCAACTCAGCCATCTGGAGCCCTCATGTTCCCACCTCTCATCCCCTGCCCTCTATTTCCACGTCCCAGTTTACTCAGGAGATCTTTACCCTTTCCCTTCATGGGGCAATCCATGTGTCAGTGTTTGGGTTTTTTGTTTTTTTTTTAAGTACATGTCTTCCTTGCTTAACAGCTTCATTAGTACCTGAAACCCCTGCTGTTAAATAAAGAGCTTTTAAATGAAAAAAAAAAAAAACATTGGATAGAATTGATTTCTAATAGATTTATGTTGCACAAGCAAAAAATACCTCCTATGCTTTAGGAATTATGGAATGCTAGTATCAAAACTTTTAAGAGTATCTTTAGTCAGTAAAATAGATTAAATATACAAACCAAGTCATTATACATGACTTACACATTCAACAAATTGTGGTGGTATTGTGTTCCCCAAAATATTGTGTACTCTAATAAATTTATCTGAAGAACAGACAGCCACTAGATACAAAGGCTAGAAAATGGTGGCACTCAGACCTTTAATCCTAGCATTCTAGAGATAGAAATCCCTCTGGATCTCTGTGAGTTCAAGGCCACATTGGAAATAGCCAAGCATGGTGACACACGCCTTTAATCCCAGAAAGCCAGCCTTTAATCCTAGGGAGTGGTGGTAGAAAGCAGAAAGATATATAAGGCGTGAGGACCAGAAACTAGAAGCTTTTGGCTGTTTAAGATTTTGGCTGGTTAAGCATTCAGGCTTTTGAGCAGCAGTTAAGCTGAGAGCCATTGGGATGAGGACACATAAGCCTCCAGTCTGAGGAGACAAGACCAGCTGAGGATCTGGCGAGGTGAAATAGCTGTGGCTTGTTCTGTCTCTCTGATCTACCAGCATGGACCCCAATAACTCGCCTCAGGTTTGATTTTATTATTAAGAACTTTTAAGATTCATGCTACATCTGGCGCCCAATGTGACAAGAATCCATTAAAAACCGCTTGGCTTGGCGGCAGGTCCGCTGGCGCCCAACGGCTGGTAGGAGGATCCTGAGTTTGAGGCCGGCCTAGGAGGCTTGGGAGAAGCTTCGGCCCAGAATGAGCCACAAACAGTGGTGGGACCATGGAAGCAGTGGCTACTGCTCCACATTGCCAGCTCCTTCTCATCATGTTGGTGACTGCGGTGATGCTGCTACCTGGAACGAAGGGTTTATTGCTGCTGGTTCAGAGAAGAATTGCCAGGACCATCGTGTTACAAGAAAGCATCAGCAAAGGTCAGTTTGGAAAAGTTTGGCAAGACAAATTTTGGTGGGGAGAAATTGTTGTGAAGATTTTCTGTTCTAGGGAAGAATGTTCATGGTTCCGAGAGACAGACATTTATCAGACTGTGATTGCTCCAAACCACAGAGGAGGCACAAAAAAAAAAAAAAAAAAAAAAAAAAAAAAGTCTGCATGGAACCATGACCACACCTAACAGCAACTTTGAAATCTTCAAAAGGACTATGGTAAAGCCATTAAGCTGAAAGATCTGCTTTGGACTACAAACTGCTTAGGACAATTTTGAGATGGCTAGCTGAGATGATCCAGCCTGACAGACTACTTGAACAAGGACTTGAAACAAGCCCTGAACTTTCCTATTATGCAGAGACTGGACAAACGATACAGGACTTGAAAACTAACCCAAAAATTTTCTTTTCAAGATTCCCTAAAGATATCTTCACCCCTAGAAAGCAAAAAGAAAAAGAGAATAAGATATGAGATAGATCATTGAATCTACTCTGAGAAAAAAGATAAAGAAATAATAGGATAAATAGGTAGATCATTGAATCTACACTGAAGAAAAAGGGGAAGATATAAAAATGACAAGGTAGACTAATGAATCTATTATGAAAAGAAAAAAGAGAAAATATGGATATGATAAGATAAAAAGGGAGATCATGGAATCTACTTTTAAAAAGGAACTACTTGTTTTAAATATAAGTAATGAAAATTTTTTGGTCTGAGTTTATCAGATGTTACTGGACTGGACATTGTTAAAATATATAATGGAATTTTTATCTGAATCTGTCAAATGTTAATGGACTAGACATAATTAATGTAATTTTTGTCTGTATATATTGTATATACTTATTAGTTTTTCTTGTATTAGTTATAAGCTTTTTTAAATTTTAGACAAAAGGAGAGGAAATGTGGTGGTATTGTGTTCCCCAAAATATTGTGTACTCTAATAAATTTATCTGGGGTCAGAGAACAGACAGCCACTAGATACAAAGGCTAGAAAATGGTGGCACTCACACCTTTAATCCTAGCATTCCAGAGATAGAAATCCCTCTGGATCTCTGTGAGTTCAAGGCCACATTGGAAATAGCCAAGCATGGTGACACACGCCTTTAATCCCAGAAAGCCAGCCTTTAATCCTAGGGAGTGGTGGTAGAAAGCAGAAAGATATATAAGGCGTGAGGACCAGAAACTAGAAGCTTTTGGCTGTTTAAGATTTTGGCTGGTTAAGCATTCAGGCTTTTGAGCAGTAATTCAGCTGAGACCCATTCCAGATGAGGACTCAGAGGCCTCCAGTCTGAGGAAACAAGACCAGCTGAGGATCCGGCAAGGTGAGATAGCTGTGGCTTGTTCTGTCTCTCTGATCTACCAGCATTGACCCCAATAACTCGCCTCAGGTTTAATTTTATTAATAAGAACTTTTAAGATTCCTGCTACAACAAATATATTCATAACTAGTCTTTTCCAAAGTCAAATCTGAAGATGAAATAAAATCTGAAATTCTTTGAAAGTTTTAATAATTAGATTTCTTATGTACATGTGTTTAGGTACAATATACATTTACCATAATTTTTACTGTTAATGGTGGTTTATATAAATTCATAATAAAATAGATATTATAATTAGGAATTTGTGGCTGACTTCCTGTTGCACCTAATTAGATGATCATTAGTTTATATTAGCTCTATACTGAATAATCATATTTGTTGTTTAGTTTCCTATTATTTACAGGCGTTTATACTGATGCTATAACTTCAATCTTCCAGTTTTGTGAGAGTCACACAAGCACAATAAATTTGAATTATTTGCAGTAATTACACACTAACAAGTAATTGTGAACTCATAATTAATAATGATTAGGCAAGTTTCCTACATAACTTTCTGACTCCTTGTTCATAACATTTTCCTTAACTGATCAATCTATAAGATTCTTTTTAAACATGTTTATGCATATATGTCTATGTGTGGTATACTCATGGTGCCTGCACAAGTGAAAATGCATCAGATCCTCCAGGAGTTGTAGTTACAGAAATTTGTGAGCTGTTGGATGTGGTTGCTGGAAACTGAACTTGGGTCCTCTGCAAGAGCCATCTTCACTCTTAACTGTTGAGCCATCTCTCTAGCCCTCGAGTAAAGTTCTTAAAGCATATTTCTTCTTATGGACATCTCAGATTTTATCATCAATGTATTTTAATGATTTTAACAGTATATTCATAACCACCAATATTATAAGTCATACTTGAATGAACTCTAACACATTTTTTTCCCTGCAAGACACATTATAACCTCCTTGTTCAGAAGCCAAATTACAGAGCACTATGCATTAAGGGGCATTTCAAACAATAAACTATTAACCAAAATTATGAAGTGGAATAAATTTGGCACTTAACAGACTGCAAAAAATCACTTGTTTATGATATGAAACACAAAACAAGAAAATAGAACAGATAAACTGACTATGCAAAAATATGTGCATATACATACTTATATACATAATATAAAGCAAATCAAAATTTTTCACTCTCTTCATAAGGGTTAGCAATGAATATGTGATGGTATACTATACTGCTAGGTTGTGATGTTCAGTGGTAGGTATATTTAATGTGTTTTTATCTTATAATTTCTTTTTACTGCTAATGGGTTTATTGGAACCCAACCTCATTGTAATCCAGGAACATAAATACTTGGAGTGTATAAAGAATTAATTTAGTTAATTATCTCTAAACAACCTATTATGTACTATCATATCAGCAATCCCAAGATTTGGACAATTGTTATATCCTATATTTAATTCTTTGATACACTCCAGCTTCTCCTAAGAAATGTTCCATAATATATGAGTCATTTTTAGGTGAAAGGAAATGCAAATTCACTTTATTTTGGGAACTTCAATATATTCTCTGATTAAAAAAACAAGAACATAGGATTGCTTTAAATTAAATTGCATGAGTTCAATAGGTAAGGTATGGGGTATACACACAAATTCAAATTGTACCTTCACAAATGATAAGTAATGATTAATAGTTTATAAAAATACAGCACTTGATAGAATATAAATCCCCAGTGTTTTATTTGCTTTCATACAAAAATACAAACTGAATTATACCATTTATTTCTACAAAAGAGACTTTTATACTTTTTTATTTATAAAAAGTTGCTCCTGTAATTACACATATTTCAATGATAGTTCATCACGGCTTGCACTTTCTCAAAAGTAAATACTTGCACATATGAAGTAAGCATATTTTATTTTTATGATGTAAAGAAGTCTTAAAATGATAGTGATTGTATCTTTATGGGGTCTGTAGAGAAATAGAACTGACATAATGAATATATACAGGATTTATTAGATTGGATTAAAGCTTATGGCTCAACTATTCCTACTTCTACCTAATGCCCTTATCCCTCTCTCCTCAAGAGTCCCTGGGTAGATATAAGTGGGAGCTGGTCTCCCACAACATAGAACCACTGTGATATCTTTCTATGAAACAAATCTACATTCATTATTTGTCTGTTACTTTGCAAATCAACAATTGTTCTCCTTTCTAAAACTTTGCGCTTTCAATAACACAATAGAAGTAGAATTATAGTTAAGAGAATCATAAGATGATAGAAATAGAATCATTTTTGTTATGGCCTTTTTGTAATAGGCATGATTTATTTGAGATTTCAAAAAAAAATGTTTCATATATAAGAAGCTTATTATTTCTGATGGTAGGTAATATATCACTATATAAATATAACATAGACTCTTTATTCATTTCTTGAAATATAGTTGAATAATTTACATATTTGGGCTATCGAGATAATAAATCTCATGAATATTATGTATGTTTCTGCATGAAAAAAAATTTAATTATTTGGGGAACAAGTTACTCAAGAATAACATATCTGATTGTATGGCAGTCATACTAAATTTTATAAAGACACTATCAAATTCTTTTACATTACCACTTTTCAACATACAAGTGATTGACATTCTAGACATTCTTACCAATACTTGATATTGCAACAATCTCATTTTTGCCATTTTGTTAGAATGTTATTGTCTGTTCATAAAACAAAATACATCACAGTGGATAATTTAAGAAGAAAGGAAGTTCATTTTGGTATACTGTTCTGAAGGCAAGACATGAAAGTACATGATATTACCCTGTATTTAGCAGTATGAAAAAATGGAGGAAAGGTGCTCACTTTGATTGACAACTAACTCTTTGAAGAACTAATCATCTCTCCTTAAAAGTAATCTAGATTTCCAAATAATCCATTCTTGAGTGTGATAAGATTATAATCTTATTACCTCCTATAAATCACACTATCTTAAAAAATGATTCACACAGAGCAAGCCTCAACATGTGGCAAGCCACCGTTATACTACAACACTAGTCAGGATGTAAATCTTTATTTTTCCTAGCAGTGAAAGATACTGAATAACTCCTCATACATCCTCAAATGGCACCTTACATTCATTTTCTTTCTAGTCAGCTTATGTCTTTGTCAGGTTTTTAGCTGAATGATGTCTTTTCACTTCATTGAGTTCTTTATATATTTTAAATCCTAGTCCTTTATTAGCTATGTGACTTGCAAACATTTTTATTTTATATCTGTGGGTGTTTTGCATACATGTATATCTGTGCAGTGCCCTCAGAGGCCAGAAGATACCACCAGATCCCCTGGTATTAGAGTTACAGATTGTTGTGGGCTGCTATGTGGGTTCTGGGAACCAAACCCAGGTCCTCTGGAAGAGCAGCCAGTGTTCTCAAACTCTGAAAAACTTCTCCACCCAACTCCCCAGCTTATTGTTATTTTTTTCCATTGGACTGATTTTGTAACTTTGTCAAAATTCAGTTGGAGCTGGAGGGTACAAGACAGGCCTACAGCACAATCTACTCCAATGGCTGTGATGGGATGATTATTTGAGTTCACAAGTTTGAGATTTGCCTAGACACATATTGAGACCACATTTCAAAATATTTCTCAATTGTTCATCAACGTGTAAGTCAGTTTTTAAGTTCTCTTATTTTCACCATCAATTTATGCCTATCTCAATTAACATCACAAAGTCTTGGTTACTGTTAGGATATACAAAAAGTCTCATTGTTAAATGTCAGGTACTGCATTTTCTCCTACTTTTCTTCTTTGTCCATTTATTTTTTAAAGTTTAAATTTTATTTGAATTATCAGAAGCTTTACAATGGTTTTGTTCTTTTCTGTTGCTTTTTAAATTATTTTTTGTTTTTAAAATTTTCGATATTTTTGAGAGTTTTATACCTGTAAACAGTGAAACACAGTCATATATAGCCTGTATTTATCCCCTGCAACTGCTCCCATTTATCCCCAATTTAAGAATCTCCAAACTTCATGTCTTTTTCTATTTGTCTCTCCAAACTTTATATCTTAAAGCAATAACCATAAAATCCAATTAATGCCTCCCACATGTGCCTGGGTGTGGAATCACCCACTGGAATTTGTGAATCCTATCCTCAGTTGTCATATCCTTACAAAAGAATATGTCTCCTTTATCTATAAACTTTCAACTACCTACAGCTCCTAAGTTCAGGATGGGGGCTGGAGATCATTAAGACCATCAAGGACAGAATTTTTACTCTTCTACAAGTCCCCCTGGCTGTCATGAGTTCATGTGTCTGTCAGATACATCATGCCTGGAAGACAGTGTTTCATAGTACTCATTCCCATCCTTCAGCTCTTTCATTCTTTTAATCTTCTCTTTTATGATCTTCCTGGAGCCTTGGTGTGGTAAGACTAACATTAATACCCTATTTATGACCACAAATCCATTCTCTTGTATTGATGTATCCAACCGTCTTATTAAATAAGAAACACAGAAACAATGTAAAAGAGAAAGCCGAGAGGTCAGAGCTCAGAGCTAAAATCTCACCCTTCCTCCTGCTGTCCCATCTTCTCGAAAAGAGACCTACTTCCTGTCGGTTCGTTTTTTTTATAGTATGTTGTTCTGCCTTCTCATTGGTTGTAAACCCAAACACATGACTGCCTCATCACTGTCTGAATGTACAGCCCCCTAGGTCTTAAAGGCATATGTCTCCAATGCTGACTATATCCCTGAACACACAGAGATCTTATGGGATTAAAGGCGTGTGCCACCACCGCCACACTCTTGCTATGGCTCTAATAGCTCTGACCCTGAACACACAGATATCTATGGGATTAAAGGTGTGTGCCACTACCGCCACACTCTTGCTATGGCTCTAATAGCTCTGACCCCCGGACAACTTTATTTATTAACATACAATCAAAATAATAATTCAGTACAATTAGATTACCACCACACTCTTGTTTTCAGCACTTTTACAGTTATACACTGTCTCTGCTGACTGCCATGCACTGAAAAAAGGAAGCTTTTCCAGCCAAGACTGAGATGAGCCTAGGTCTATAGGTTTAAGCATAAATATTTGGTGGCAATTTGACAACACAACCATTAAGTAAAACAACAATGGCAAGTACTCTAGGGCTTATGACCACCCTAAACATGGGCTTTTATCCATGTCTGCAGTACTGGGTCTGAAATCCCCTATTGTGAAACAGGCCTTAATTCCAATCAGAGAGTAGCTAGTTACTCAATAACAGCTTTGCTACTATTCCATCAGTGTGCATACTTTGCCTGACAGGTCATTATTGCATCATGCAGAGTTCAGTGCTGGGTAAGACCATTGCTGACATTTCTCCCCCAGTAGCTTATATAATCATTTCTGGTACCATGGCAGCTAGTGAGTAGGGAAGAATTTTCCCTGTTGGTTTGAGATTTATTTCTCTATGTCTTGCAACCAAAATATGTGGTATCTTAGGTAGTAGGGTCTTACTATAAAGTTCTGAGAGATAACCAAGGGCAATCACATTAGCCCACCCTGTTTTGGAGAGCTTTGGGGCCTCCCTCATCCTGATGATTTGCACTGAGATTTCCCTTTAATAACTACTGTATTTGAGGATGGTATTGAACCCAAATGTACGGTAATTCTCTTCCAGTTCTGTTTATTTTAAAGTAGTATTTTAAAATTAGCACACTGATGTAAGATTTCCATAAAGCTTTTTCATATATCCTTAAGATTGGCTAATGGGCCTTCTATCTCTTCCTTTCTCCCAACCCCCTACACCATTCTCACTCAAACTTTTAATCTCCCAATATTCCTTACTATGTTCCATTTTTCCTGCATTATATATTTTTACTTTTCAATAATGTCTTTGCCTTTTAGGCTTATATCTTTCTTCATAAATATTGTGGTATCCTGTCTACATCTACAAAAATCTTTAGTACTGTTGATAGTAGTTTCATTAAGGTGCTCTATCATTCTTGTAAGTGTATGTTTTTCACATATGTGTATATTGACTATGTACATTCTAACATTCTAAATTTAATCTGTATATGTCTCAAAATATATATCCCAATACATATGCATATGTACTTTTCATATCTATATATACACATATGTATTTTCATTTGTTTGTCTTGCCTAATACCTGCAATAAGACAATATTTTAGTGTACTACATTGTATTTCTCTCTCAGATTCCAAGATCTCCTTCTTGTGATGATATTTTATTTGTGCACCCCAATAAAGCTTATGCAGGGATCAGAGTACAGAGCCAGCCACTATATTAAACATAGAGGTTAGGCAGTGGTAGCACAAGCCTTTCATCCTAGCATGGTGGGGAGGGTAGACATTCATCTGAATCTCTGTGAGTTCAAGGCTACACTGGGAACAGAGCCAGACATGGTGACACAGGCCTTTAATTTCAGCACTGGTTAAACATAGAGGTCTGGAGGTATGTACAGACAGACAGGAAGTGATAGAGCTGGGTAGAAAGAGGAAGTAATGTAGCTGGGCAGAGAGAAGAAATAAGATGGCAAGACACATAAAAGTATATAGGTGTGAGTATACAGAAAGTAGTCTCTCTTGGGCTGATGATTTCCTAGTGGTAAGAACTTGTGGCTTGGCTTGTTCTATTCCTCTGATCTCTCAGTTTTTACCCCAATATTTGGTTCTGTTTTTTTTAAAATTAATACAACTATTTAGCAATTTGTCTTATACCTTCTCTACCAATAAATACTGGCAGACAATTCTTTGCATAATATTCTTTTTGGCTATCCTACAACTTCTCCCAAATGCACCCACCCAAATGTGTGTCCTTTATTGTTTTTAAACATCAAGATCAGTTTATCATGTCTACATGTCCTTGGATGTGTGGCCTTCTACTGGAAAATGACTATCCTACTAGGGGCCTTAGTCTTAAAGATAACTGATTTTTCCTCTCCCAGCAGCTGTCAATTGCCAATAGTTCCTTATCTAGACATTGGACTTTATGCCCACCTCTTCTGTCCATGCTGGGATTTGTTCTGACTTGAGATTTTTCAGGTATTATGCATGTTATCCACAAACTTCCATGAGTTTGTATGTGCAATTTCTCTGCTGTACCCTGAAAACACTATTTCCTTATATCTATCAAATATTTCTCACTCTTTATAGAAATATTTATGCTTCATCTTCTCTGATGATTCATGAACCTTGAAAGGCAGGCATGTTATATAGATTTCACATGTACTCTGTGCTTTCTTTTTCTCTGCATTGACAAGTTGTATGTCACTGTTTTAATCTCCATGCTCTGCAAGAGGAAGAAGCTTCTCTGTTGAGGGAGGGGAGAAGTACTAATCTGAGTGTAGTGATTAAGTCATTAAGAGTTTGCTTGATACTGTGTCCACTTAGCAGTTAAATAGATGCAATACCAGGTGTGTTTTTCATGTGGAGTTGAACTTAAATCCAATCAGAAAGTGGTTGGTTACTTCTGTGATGTTTGTTCCACTATTTCACCAGTAAACAGGTCTTTTCAGACAAGTTTCTATTGTAGTCTGTAGGGCTTAAAGCTGGATAAAACTATTGTTTGCTTTTGTCTACTGGTAGCCAGCATAGTACTTTCCTGCACCATGAGAATCAATCAGTAAGAATGAAGCTTCGGAATTTGTACCAACCAGTCTCTCCCTGTTCTGAACTAAGATATATAGTTTCTTCAGCAAGAGGGTCTTACACCAACTTCTAGAGGATAACTGTGATACTTGTCAATTAGATTACATCTGGAATCAACTAAAACCCAAATATTTGTAAACATCTGTGAAGGATTTTCTTGATTGGATCATTTGAGGTGAGAAGACCTGACCTAAATCTCAGCTACAGTTTCTGGTAGCAGTCTACATAAAAGGACATGGAAGAAGAAAGCTTTTTACTTTTTGCTTGCTTTCTCTCAGTCTCATTGGCAAGTTAATCTATCCTGGTGCTGACATGGCTTCACTGTATTATATATCTTCAGCATTCCAACATAGACTGAAGACCAGTTGTGATATCCAGCTTCATGGGCTGATTTATTGACTTTTCTATCAGAAGGCAGTCATCATTGAATTGGCTAGACCATAGCATGTAAAATCACTCTATAAATCCCATATTTATATATTTATATATAAATATGGGATATTTATATATTAACTGATTCCAGGCTTTTCATTTACTGGCATGAGGTGTCTAATTGTGTGTTCTCTCCCTGTTATATTGTAACTCCATTCATACTTTTTCCTATGTGTGTATTTATATATTTTAGGAAGATTCTACAGGAATAGGTTTCCTTATGACTTTTTCCACTTGTATTCAACATTATTCAAGCCTTCTAGTATTACTTATAGTATGCTGCCCTCTCTTTTCCACCCCATTTAATAGATAGTGCTCTATTATTTCGTTTAAACGGTAGCTACTGCTTTATTTGAACTATACATGTATACATATATGTAAAATGATAGAATATATGTATAATTTATATACATGTATGTAGATGAATCTTAAAAGGTCTTATTAAAAAAAAAACTCAGTGCCAGGTATTGAGGTGAATGCTGAAAGATCAGAGAAACAGAACAAGCCACATCCAACCTCACCTTGCCAATTCCTCAGCTGATCTTGTTTCCTCAGATAGAAAGCCTCTGAGTCCTCATCCAAATGGAACTCAGCTGAACTGCTGCTAAAATCTAAAAGCTTAAAAAGCCTCTAGTTCCTGGTCTCCATGCCTTATATGCTTCCTGTCATCACTTTCTGTGATTAAAGGCATGTGTCTTTCCCAAGCAAGACATGAGATCTCAAGTGCTGGGATTAAAGGTGTGTGCCACCATGCCTGACTATTTCCAGTATGGCCTTGAACTCACAGAGATCCAGATGCATTTCTGCCTCCAGAATGCTAGAATTAAAGGCATATGCTACCACTGCCTAACATCTATGTTTATTATAGTGGCTGTTCTGTTCTCTGACACCCAGACAAGTTTATTGGGGTGCACAATATATCAACCACGTTTCCCTTTTTTGTTTAAAATAAAAAAAATATAACTAGTGTAAGAAAAAGTATATACAATAAGTATATACAATATATACAGTCAAGAATTATATTAACAATGTCTAGTCCATTAACATTTGACAAATTCAGACAAAAACTCCATTATATATATATTAGCAATGTCTAGTCCATTAACATTTGACAAATTAAACAAAAACTTTCCTTATTTATCCTATTTTGGTGATTTCAACACAAAATTTGTATACAATATAAAAAATCCAATCCAATGTAAAATGTTTAAAACAAGTAGTTTCTTTTTAAAAATAGATTCCGTAATCTACATTTTATCTTATCATTTCTATATCTTCCCTTTTCCTTTTCAGAGTAGATTCAATTATCTATCCTTTTATCCATTATTTATATCTTTTTTCCCACAGTAGATTCAATTATAGACCTCTTATCTATATCTCTATATCCTCTGTTTTTTAAACAAGAACCCTGGCTCCAATCTCCTTTGTTTACCCTTTTTCCCTGACTATTAACAATTAACAACTTGTAACCAACCATCATGAAAAATGACAATATCCATAACTCATTAAACAATGATAAAACATTGAAAGACCAAAAACCACCCACCCCACCTCTTAGGAATGTGGGCATCGTGGTCTTAAAATTACTTCCTGCTGTTTGTGGGTGAAGGCATCTTTAGGGGATGCTGAAAAGAAAAATTTGGGGTTAATAGTCAAGTCCTGGGAGAGGCAGCTATATCATTTTTTGTCCAGTCTCTGTACAATGGAAAAAATGCAGGGCTTATTTACGCCCTTGCTCAAATAGTCTGCGAAGCTGGATGAAGCTGGATCATCTTAGCTAGCCACCTCAAAATTGTCCTGAGTAGTTTGTAGTTCAAAGCCGATCTTTTGGTGGTGTTAAACAGTCTAATGGTATTATCATAGTCCATGTGTAATTGTCAATTGTTGTGGGGTCCTGTCATCTTTTTGAAGATTTCTAAGTCACTGTGAGGTGTGGTCATAGTTCCCTGCAGAATTTATTTATTTGTATATTTGTCTATTTATTTTTATTTTTTAGTTTTTGTGCCTCCTCTGTGGTTTAAAGCAATCACAGTCTGATGTGGTGCCTCTTGGAACCACAAATGTTCCTTACTACAAGCAAACATCTTTATAGCAACTTCTCTCTGCCACTTGCCCCACCAACTTGTCCAAACTGACCTTTGCTGATGCTTTCTTGTAACACGATGGTCCTGGCAACTGTTCTCTGAACAAGCAATGGTAAATGCTTCTGTGGTGGTATTCTAATTGTACTGAAATGTGATTTTGATTGTATGTTAATAAATAAAGTTCCCCGGGGGTCAGAGATATTAGAGCCATAGCAAGAGTATGGCGGTGGTGGCACACGCCTTTAATCCCAGCACTTGGTAGAAGAGCTAGGTAGATCTCTGTGTGTTCAAGGATACAGCCAGCATTGGAGACATATGCTTTTAAGACTTGGGGGGCTGTACATACAGACAGTGGCCAGGCAGTCACATGTTTGGGTTTACAACCAATGAGAAGGCAGAACAAAAAGACTATGAAAAGACGTACACACAGGAAGTAGCTCCTTTTCGGAGAGCTAGGACCACTGCAGGAGGAAGGGTGAGATTTTAGCTCTGAGCTCTGACCTCTTGGCTTTCTCTTTTACATTGGTTCTGTGTTTCTTATTTAATAAGATGGTTGGTTACATCTACATGCTTCATTCTCAGTAGTAGCACCGTGGCTGCCACCAACATGATGAGAAGCAGCTGGCAATGTGGAGCAGCAGCTGCCACCTCCTTGGTCCCACTGCACACAGTTTGTGGTTTGGCCCAGCCGCAGCTACTCCTCAGCAAGCCTCTCAGGCTGGCATCGAACTCGGGATCCTCCTGCCTCTGCCTCCTTCAGCAAATCCTACCAGCATGTGCCACCACAACTGGCTGTGTGCAAGTCCACAGGCAACTAGCTTTTTCGAGAATTTGTACCCAACAAGTTGGGTGCCACATACATAAAATATATTTATTATATGATAGGATATATACATATATATGTATAATTTGCTTTTTATTCTAGTTTTACTTTATTACAAACATATCCAGAGGGCTGTACAGGTGGCTCCGTGATTTTAAAGCAATTTTGGTCTTGCCTAGGACCCGGTTTTAGTTCCCAGTAGCAGCATTGGTGGCTCACAACAACATGCATGTCCTGTTTCAGGGGATGAAACACCCTATTCTGGCTTTCATGAGCATTAGGCAAGGAAGTGGTATACATTCGTGCATGTAAGCAAAACATGAACACAATTATTTTTAAATTTATTCTTCTCTCATATATTACAACCTGACTTCAGTTTCCTCTCTGCTCTTCCCAGTTGTCTCCTCAAGATCCACTCCTCTTCTGATTCTGTTCAGAAAAGAACAGTCTTCCCAGGGATATCAACTGAACATGGCATAAGATATAATAAACCTAGTCACAAACTCTTACACCACGGCGGTTTTTATATCTTTAAAAATAACACTTCCAAAATGATTTTTTGTACATGTATCTTCATTTCTTGGATATATATGAAAATTTATCACAGTCATATATTTGGGGGTGAAACACCTGCCTGGTATCTGAGTATTGTGCAACTTCAATTTTGTGGAGTTATATCACAAGTATTTTGATAATGTATTACTGTACTAGAACTGAGAATGGTTTCCTGTTGCATTACTTAATATTCTAGTCAATGATTGATATTTTGATGCTATTAAATAATTATTATTTTTTTCATTTTGTTATTAATATTAATGATATTTTTTTCATGTAGGAGCCTTTTGTTTTCCTATTTTTTGAGTTGTCTTATGTACTGTGCTGCTTTTAAAATTGATTATTTTCAGGGAGACCATTACAGAAAATCACAGCTAATTAAAATGAAGACTTTTGGAGCTCAGTCCCAGTGGATATATCTACAAAACAACCCCACTCCTAAGGCTCAGGGAATATTGTGAAAGAGAAGGCATAATGTATCTAAGGATCAAAAACTTTGCTGTGAGATGGTATATCCCTGGAATGTCAGAAGCTATACCCATAACGTCTCGCCAACATGACTCCCCAAACATGAGCTGGACAAGAATGGCACCAAGGGACATTCCAAAATGGATAGGGGAAAGCTCTCCATTCTACACAAAGAAATATAGGGAACTTGAGGATAGCTGGGAGCATGAGAGGTATTCCTCTAGAGATGAATACAACAATTGTTACAATGAAGACTGGTCAGCCCTGAAAACATATAGCACTTAGCATTATATGGACAAAACAGATTATATTTAAATATTTAAATATATATTTATGCAAATGGAAACAGAGGCCATGAATTGTAAATGGTATAGCGAGGAATATATGGGAGGATTTAGAGAGAGGAAAGGAAAAGGAGAAATGTTCTAATTATAATTTCAAAGAAAAAATGTACATATAAAAATTATTTGCTTAAATACACATATTTTAAATACAATTATAAATAATATAGATTCCTAATACACATACCTTACACATAGACATACATATAATCAATACTCTAATAATAAATACATATTATATATAATGTATACATATATTTGAACACACAGACATTTCACATACACACATAGAGAAAGAGAAAAACAGGCAGAAAGATATAGTCAGAATTAGAAAAAAACTTTTGTTAAAATAATATACTCACATTAAAACAAATTTAATCAAGTTTATCAGTGAGAAAATATATATTTTTTACTATAAAAACTATAAACATTGATTTTGAAAAAAATTGAAAAACAGGAAAATCAAAGCACCTTCATATTTCTGATTTTAATTCAGTAGCATTTTTTTTTTCTCTGACAGCACTGACGGCAGCACACTTTAATGTATTTTCTTGTTATATTGCTTTGATCACTCTAAACTGGCAGGTCTACCCATGCATTCACAAGGGATAAATGCATTATTTAGGTGAACAGTTAGCTCTCTGAATGTGTTTTATTTACCTTTCACTAAAAGAACTGCAATTTCATTTATATATAACACTATTAACCTCAATTCTAATAATTCCAGTGTGTCTGCCCATATGTGTTGGTTTGAATGTAATTGACACCCATAGGCTCATAGGGAGTGGCACTATTAGGAGGTGTGGCCTTGTTGGAGTAGGTGTCACATTGTTAGAGGAAGTATGTCTCAGTTCACTTCCTATTGCCTGTGGATCAAGATGTAAAACTCTCAGCTACCTCTCCAGTACAATGTCTGCCTACACTTTGCCTTGATTTCTGCCATGGCAATAATGAGCTAAACCTCTGAAACTGTAAGCCAGCCCCAATTAAATGTTTTCCTTCATAAGAGTTGCCATGGGTCATGGTGTCTCTAAATAGCAATAGAAACCCAAACTCAGACACCATTCTATTACACATTATTTTATTTAGGACTGAGAATTAAAGACTATAAATTGTTTTGTCATGGCAGTTGTTAGACAAAAAGATGCATGCAAATACATTTTACTAACAGTAAAAGTACTCTAAAATAATACCAATGTAATGGAATTTTTCTACATTGCTTATTTGTAGATATCTATAAACACTTTATAGTTTAATTTGCCTTTCTTCAAAAATTTTATACACTAGAAAACTGTATTTATTTACTTTCTTTTATATAGACAACATGAAGCATGGGACAATTTTTTTTTCATAATTTTTCTCAGAGGTGCAGTTGGTAAGGAAGCTGTGAACACTATACTTCAATTATTTCCCCTTTAAGTAACTCTAATTATTTCATTGTATGTTATTATTTATTTGAGAAATATTGAAATATGAATTGTCTTAAAAATCTAGAATCTTCTTTTAAATGTAATTTTACTCAGAATATCTCAAATATGCACTATGAGTCTTCTATAGAGCTCTTCATTTCTACATGACTAAATGAGCACAAATCATATTTGAATGAAGTAAAATTGTAAATTTAGCTCTTAGATTATTACTATCAGCTATATAAATGCATTCACTCAGCCTTGATATTAATTGCGATTTCTAATTACCTGGAATGCTTATAGTAAGAACTGATAGTTGTGTGCATTTTCATGTATGTTCACAATTCATATTTACAAGACTGTTGAAAATGCTGGTTATATAATGCTCATGTGAATGCCTTTCAATTTGATAGGTAATTAATATAAAGAATGAATCATGAAATATGCCTGTCTATTATTCTTTACATGAAACAATGTGCTATATAAGCAAATACTAAATAGAATTTTTGTGACCATGAGCTCAGTGTTCACTTCTAAACAACATTATACTTCTAAATAATTATAATTATTCTAAAAAATTGGAATTATAGTATATGAATATATAATATAAATAAGTCAACTTTTAGCTTTGTTCTACTGTGCCTAATTTGTGTGATTTGAGTAACTCAGCATGAATCTAATTTTTTCTATATTTTATTTTCATTTAATGACTATATTGAGTGGGAGGGAAATCATGAAGTTGGGTGTAACATGATTGGTTGGGTGGGTAAGGATATGGATAAGATTTGGGAAGAGTTGATGGAGGGGAAGAACATAATCAAAATATATTGCGTGAAAAAGATTAATTTTAAGAAAAGTATTTCCTAACCTCTGAATCTCCATGATTCTTTTTTGTATCCTCCTTCTCCATTTTAACAGCCATCTCTGTATAATTTGGTACATAAATTTATTTATTTTAATTGGCAAATAATTATATACATATTAAATTGTAAACAGTGATATTTTGATATATGTTTACATTGGAAAAAGAACAATTCAGACTAATGTGATTAGCATCATTTGATTTAAAAAATTATCATTTCTTTATGGTAAGAATATTATAAATAATCCCTAAATGTTTTGGAATATGCAATCAATCATTAATTATAGCCATCTTATTGTGAATAGAACAATGGGATTCACTTCTGACATCTGACTGTAACTTTGTACTCCTTGACTAGTTTTTCCACTTTTTATTTGAAACCTTTTCCCAACCTTGATAATCATCTTTTTATTTTGTAATTGTGAGTTCAATTCCTTTTTGATTCCATATATAGATTAGCTAGTACTTGCTTTTTCTCCCAAACATAATGTTCCCTAGATTCAATCATTTTGTCAAAAGTGACATAATTTGTGTTTTCAAAGTTCAAAGAGTATTGATTTGTGTAGTTATGTGAGAATTTTAATACGTCCACTCACAGATGAACATCTAAGATATTTCCATATTTTCATGACTGTGAATAATGTTTCAATTAACATAGTAGTATTGATGTCTGTTCAATGCACAGATATTAATTATTTTGTGTATATTCCCAATAATAAGAGTGTTGATTTATATGACAGATTTACTTTTAATTTTTCAGAAGCTTTCATACTGTTGTCTACAATGACTGTACTGATTTATCATCCTATCAAATGTATAACATTTCCTTTACTTGAACATTCTCTGGACCCTTGTTTTATTTATTTAATATCTTTTAAGTTAAAATATAACCATACCCATAACATTTCCCCCTTCTCCTTCATCCTTTAATACATCCTCTCTCCAGTCTCTCCCATGCCCCCATCTCTCTCTCAAATTGATAACCTCTTTTTCTTTGATTATTACCACTTTGTAATGAATAACTAGTTAGACGGTTTGTCCCTGGGTGAGGTTAATTCTCCCACTCTCAGCAGTTATTGGTTGCTTGTAATTCTCTGTCTAGGGGATGGGACTCCATCTGTATCAGTCTGTCTATTAATATTGATTAGGCAGCCGTTTCTAAAATACACAGTCTCATAGCCAACTTCCTGTTCCTCTGGCACTTAAAATCTTTGTGTCTCCTTCTCTGTAATGTTTCCTGAGCCTTAGGTGCAGGATCTTTTTAGCAGTAGCCAACAGATGCAAAGTGATATTTTATTGTATATTTAATGTAAATTTCTTATTGAAGATGTTGAACGTTTTCACATACATCTGCTGGCAACTTTTTGTTCAAAATTCTTAAATCTTACAGTGGCAAAAAATAAAAAAAAAATCTCAGATCTTTATTTCCAAACTTGATCAGCATTGAACTAGAGGTATAAATATTCAAAGTACAGTTGAAGCTATTCATGCCAATATTTCTCTAAGAAACTAAAATATTGATTTCAAATTGAATTTATCAATTCAGAGTAGCTATACTTTCGTTCTACTTAATAATATTTTACTATTTTTGTAGTTTTTATTTTTTTCATCAATCTCTGCTGTGGAGGGCAAAAAATGTTTTCACCTTCTTGAATAAATTTTGAATAAATGTCTTAACTAGCAGCAAATTTCACTGGTAAGTAGATAACTGTGATAAACCAAACTGGTAGATTTATAAAATTGAGAGAATAGGTTTAAGTACAGTCTGTACTTTCTTAACCTTCTTAAATTTATACTTACTTAAAATAACTATGAATTTATATGTGTGTACACTTATTAATATGCTACATGTCTCTGCTAGGTTTCATGTGCTTATCAGTGTATTTTTGTAGTGGTGGAAAATGAATATTGTTTTGTAGAGGATTTTTTATTTTAAGTTTTTTTTAATGTTTATCTATAAGAGATAATTTGTTTCATCCTATGTCAATGTATGTATAGCTTTGTGCATTTTAACAAATACATGTATACAATCTACATTATAAGATATGTATTTATGAAATGTTATACTGAATCTGTACCCAAAAACTTGGGATTAGATTTTTCTGTTACAATGAAACTTTTAAATTCACTTCCAAGTTCCTTCTGGCTTTCCTATTTCCAGAGTGTTAGAAATTAAATTTAATCACACTCCTTTAAAATGTAGACATTAACTTACATAAAACATTAGATATATTAATCCAAATTAATGTATACAATAATCTGGTATCAAATTTCCTGGTTTTCAAGAGTGTGTCCCTCTAGTTCAAAGACATCTTGGTCTTAAGAAAAATAAATTATGCAAAGGCAAAAAAGAAGAAATTAAATTTAACTATACCTCTTTAAAA
Source organism: Peromyscus leucopus (assembly GCF_004664715.2). Lineage (NCBI taxonomy): Eukaryota > Metazoa > Chordata > Mammalia > Rodentia > Cricetidae > Peromyscus > Peromyscus leucopus. Next base: position 72,932,149 of record NC_051083.1, read on the forward strand.
ATTTAGACATTAAGTTATATGAAACTTAGATATATTTGCCCAAATTACTGTATACAATTCAAACCCAATATTCTTCTTGCTTTGAAAGCAAGGCACTCAAAAGTGGAAAATTGTTTTAGAAGAAAGGGATTCCATTGAAAATACTGTAAAACACACATGGGTACCACCACACACACTTAGAGGTACTTTATTTTAAAGTCTCCTTTTTCATATTTTCATATAAAATAAGGAAATAGACTGCAAATTAAAAAGAAGACAGTCTACTTTTATTATTTATGGCTATATACAATACATATCTTTAGTTTTTAAAATTAAATGACAACAGTAACCAATTTTGCATTATTATGTATTCTTTCTTCCATAGAATATTGCTAATGCTTCTATAATATGTTCCTTCATTCTGCGTGATATTATCTTGGAACTGAATTTAACTAAAAATATGAATTTTTGTTTAGAGTATCAAAGCTATAGCACCTTTGGCAACTTGCTTCTAGGTAAGAATAATCTTATGCTTAATTTCACCATAGAGGTAAGAGCACATGCAAGAGGGCAAGAGGGGAGAAAAATCACATGACACAGGAAGCCAGAGAATGGTTAGAGAATCAATCTTGACATTTTGTGTTTTTCTATTTCATAAACTGTTGGATCCTATGGCAACTATGTTATTTTTTTCTAATTATGGGTTCTCTAATCACTTTACTCCCATAGTTCCCATTCAGTCAGATTTCTACTATTGCCCTCATGGCTACATAGCAGAAGAAGCTTCCAGTACATGAACTCTAATGGGAGAACCTACCTTCAAACCTTAGCATCGTTTGAACCAAATTGATTGGAATTCAGTACTTATTCCTGTTACACATCATGTACGCATCTATTAAAACTCTTCAGTCATTCTATCTAGTATATACAATTTAATTTTTCTTTGTGCAGCAATGTATTTTATGTATAGTGGGTTTAAAACATATACCACAAGTCCTAGATGTTTACTTAGAATCTTACATACTTAGATAATGAGAAAGGATTCCAGATATAGCTGTCTGCACACATTGGCCACATAAAAAGTACTATTTGGGATTTTATTTGGTTATTGAGAGTTTGCGTGATGAGTACTCTTCACAAACTGTTGAAAATGTATGACTACAGATGTTAACACTAGGATTAAAGAATCTATGGGAAAATAGTTTAAAATTTTGGAGATGAGAATAAATTGCCCATAACTCATAAAATGAGCTCTATATCTGATCAATATGTATTTAATGACTTTTGAATATCAGGCAAACCGGAATTAGCAAGAGTTCTCTAGAGAAGATAGCTAATAGAGTACATGGTGGGAGCGAAGAGGCTAGAGTTTCCAGATCTGCAACAAGGAAGCTGGAGAAGCATGGGATCTGGTGCTGTAGTTCTAGTTTGAATGATTTCAGGCATGAGTCCCAGGAAAAGGCAACATTAGTTTAAATCTGGACGATTCATGCATTCAACTGGTTAGATGTGTCACACTGAATTATGCCAATCTCTTTTACTCACTCTGTTAATGTAAATATTAAACTTACACTGACATCCTCACAGCAACAGCCAAATGAATGTCTAATCAAATATCTGGGCATTTTATAGCCCAGTCAATTTCCCGTAAAATAAGTCATGCTTACTAAAGCAAGATGGAAAAGGGAAAGTTGCAATTAGATTTATACACAACTGGAGATTAACCTTAAACTTAGAAGAATAAATTTCCTACTCTAATTTCTTCTTAAAGCCATTTTGCATTGGTGTTGGTAGATGCTTAGAAATCATTTCAACTTCTCCATATTATAGTGACGTTACCAGGGTCACACAACTTACTAACTACAAAATTGAAATTCAAAAGCTTACAAATTCAATATTGATTTTAAGGATGTGCTAAAATAAGTTCCATTTTATTAATATGAGTGTAAACCACAAGATCTGGGTGTACTTCAAAATAAATTGCACTATGATGTTAGTGTTATGCTATTGATATATGCTTGTTTGAATTAGAAATACTTGCCTTGGCATAAAATAGTCATTCTGAATCAGATGTCAAAGTATTTTGGATACTACTAAAGAGTGGTGATTTTGAGTGAATTTAAAACATGCCCTGCTGCATCCTTTTATAAAGACTTCTGAACAAAGAAAATAAGCCTTATCACTGCCTGTGAAAGTACAGGGCATGATAAAGAAGTGTTTATATAGGCAAGAGGCCAGAATGATGTGTTCATTTTCAAGCTATGGACAACGAGAGAAAACATCTATTTCAACCTAACTTAGAAAAGCACTGTTTCTCCATATGTTAGCGTAAGTTAGTTACTATTCCTACAGCACTTAGTGGTGTGTGTGTGTGTGTGTGTGTGTGTGTGTGTGTGTGTGTAGGGGTGTGGGGGTGTAGTCATGGCTAATCAACATGATTTTACAATTTTCATAGCTTCTATTTTCAAGTAGAATGTTTATCCAGAGGCGTTCACATTTTTAGAAAAGCTTTGCATATAATAACTGCAGATCTGCATAAGGGGACTGAGGATACGTCGCTTTTCCTTAATGAGCTATATTCAAATTTTACATAAGAATCCAAAATAGATCATAATGAATTCACTATGACAAACTCTCCTGGGACAAATTGGCACAGTTTTGGAAGTGGGCTACTGAGGAGTGAGTATGACAGTGGGCTAGAGCAGGAGGGATGTAGAAGTGACTTTAAACAGGTTGCTTTTACTCACATGCCTGGGTTTATGTAGCAGCTAGGCATGGCATCAAAGAAGCTGGGTTAGATATTTACGAGTTCAGGCGTGAGGGCTGTGAGTTTGCAAATCCAGCAGCTGGAGTGTGTTTGTGGTAGCTGCTTTCCTGTGCTAAGCTGATTTACTTGTTTAAGGTCTGACCTCATCATCCTGTCAGTATGGGTTCCCACCTACACTGTTAGCGGCAGCTTTCTGCTTGAGCTAGGCTGGAAGTATTCACAGTGTATCACAGGCAGAGGGGGAGGGGAGAGAAAGCAAGAAAGACTGCTCTCTCTCTCTCAGCACTTGTGCTTTTGTTAGTTCTACACAAGAGGCAGAGAAACAAGAGATAACAAAGGCTCCATTTCCTTTCTGTTAGAGAAGGCTTTTGTCTTTCCTCCGGCAACAATGTCAGTGTCCGGCAAGAAAGAGTTTGATGTGAAACAGATCCTGAGGCTTCGCTGGAGATGGTTTAGTCATCCTTCTCAAGGATCGCCTAACACTGGAAGCTGCCTTCAGCAGGAAGGATATGAGCATAGAGGGACCCCGGTTCAGGGCAGGTTGAAGAACCACTCACGGGACAGAAACGGACTGAAGAAAGGCAATAGTCCTGTCCACCACAATATACTGACGCCGGTGCCAGGACCAGCCCCTACCCATCAAAGAGTCCTCCAGAATTGGCACCAACAAAACGTGATAGTACATCTTCAAGCAAATGAAGATACTCCTAAAGCTGTTCCAGAGGAGAATTTGCTCAGAGAAGCTTGTGAGAAGCGCTCACGAGATTTGGAGATGATGGGTGATGACAATATAGAAGATTCTAGAGCACGGTAGGAGTTTTTGGTTATGTAAGTGAAAGCTTTAGCCTAGATTAACTTATTCTACAAGACTCTCATTTCGTGCTAAATAGAAGTGTTACAGTATCTCTGAGTTTGTGAGCAGCCAATCAGGGTCTTCAAGAAAACCACCCGTCTCTAGTCTATGAAAGAACACTGTAATCACGAATTTGTTTGGATAATTAGTGGAAAGTTATTTTCCCTATGGTAGGTTTACTTCCTTTACATTCTCAATCCATTCAGAATTCTCTTTCGGTTTTAAGAGACGTTCCTTTAAATGACTAACTTCTGTAGATATCTTAAGCAGCTTAGATGTTCCAACAGTGAGGATTGTTAAACAAGTGCATTAAATCAGAACTCTTGCTGATTTTGTGAACAGAGCTAACTTCGACAAAAATAAATCCAAGCTTGAACTGCTGAGCATATTGTTGTTTACAGATTAGGACATAGTAATAGTTTGAAAATTGTGTGTCTCTTTAAATAAGAATATGTAAAATTCCTTAGCATTTGAGAGTCAGTCATTTCAAGTGGCATTACTTTCACAGCCTGTTTGTAAACAGAAATGTTCATTAGGCAAGTAATAAAAAGCTGCTCACATTAGGAGGATTTTAAAATAGGAAATGACAAGTTTCTCAAGACATTAAAATGAGTTAAGAAAATGAAATGTGTATTTTGGATTAGAATTCTTATGACATGTGAATTCTTATGACATTTTATCCTAACTTGATTTCATCAGTAAGGTTTGAATGCAAGAAATGTTTATTATATCCTCTAGTATTGTCAAGTATAAGTAAACCTAGTACATTGCCCATTTTTTTTTGTACTGCCATTACCAGTTTTGTATTGTTAATTTGGTTAAGTCATAATTGAGTTTTGAATTGAAATTTAGTTTTGGAAGTGATGGAGAATAAAGAACCTACTTTGATGTGTTGAAAAATCACATGCTAATCTACAATGATTCTATATAAACTTCCTTGGAAATCTAAATGCCTGACAGTATGTTCCTGTTAAGGAATGGGATATTTTCCTCATCATGTGGGCTTATTCAGTATATTTAGAAAATGCTATCTTATTTCCATGAGTTCAAATCAGAATATCAAAAGAAAATGAAGTGTATCAACATTATGATAGAGAAAAATCACATATGCAAAATGACAGTTATATAGGAACTTTGTCTTAATGAAATGCAAATGTAAAAAATTGTGAAATGATTTTAGGCACAATATTAGCTCTCCTGTAATATAGATCTTTTAAGATATCAAAGTGTTTCTTTGAGAGCATATGTATTTTTTCTTTACCTAAAGAAAACAATATAACTATTAAGATTGAAAACTGAATTTAGCACAACTAAAGGACTTTCAGAGGAATATGCAATTAGTGTTTTTCAATTCAGAGCATTTTTCTGTAAGCTGTTCTCATACATTTTAACTCTGCTATATACAAACTTTAAAAGTCCACTGTCATTTCCTAAGAAAATTCTGGGGTATCTGGGAATAAAATGAAAAGAATAAAGATGAGTCTAATAAATTAGATGCTAGAATAAAATGACAGGTAGTTGTCGAGTCTAAAGCATCACCAGATGATTTTACTTATGATTTTGACATTCCTTATGTTCCAAAGAATTTTACTGATATTAAATTTTCATAGGAAAGTTAGTATTTCTTAAAATAAACACAGGAAGTACTTATAGGTGTGCCAGTACTATCAAGGCAGAAGGGGAGGACTAAATTGAGGAGCTTATTAGTTAAAACATTATGTCCTATTATCTTCTTACTGCCTATTATAAATTTCTATGTTTTGTTTCAAGAGAGTTCAAAGAAAAGCTTTTGGATTTTTTGCTCCTTTAATTCTCTCTTCTGTAGCATGACAGCAGAACTGGAGGAAAAGACTGTGCTAAATTGGTAGCAGCCTGCCATATCCTTGATACAATTATTTTGACTAAAATGAAATAAAATAAAAACAACAATCAGTACGGAGAAATCATTAAACTACTATGGGTGAGCTCTGATATCACAGCAAAGAATGCTTTCTATGACATTCCACTTTCTGTAAATATTATAAAAATTGAATCCGTAATGAGCTGATTTATAAGTGTCTAGTACAACAAAATAAGTCAAATTAATTCCCCAAAGATATTAAAATCCTTGTGCTAGTTTTATTAATATGTTGATATAATAAATTTAAAAATTCAAAAATATACCTACAAGCTTGAATCACAAGTATGTAGTATATTTAAGAATGGCTGTCATATGTTTAATCACTCTGAGGATGCATATATCACTATTCCCATCATCAGAGTTCTGAATTCTTTTGTCATTTGATTTTTATGATAGTTATCTGCCAACTCTGCATCTTTACTTTTGTGTAACTACCTGGTTCAAGAAAAGATTTTCTCTTCTTTGTTTCAATCATAAAGTTCCAATAATAAACATTTTAATATTATATTATGACTGTGCTAAACAATAGCCATAGTTAATTACTCCTAAATAAATAATTGTATTAATGTTTAGGTGGAAATTACAGTGTTAACATTAATCCACATTATACTAAACAACAGTTATTGAATAAAATGAATGTGACATGTTTATGGTATCAACACACACATTTATGGTAGCAACACACACCTTAGTAGAAAGCTTCCAGTTAAAGAGCTATTTAGTTTAAAGACATCAAAAGGAATGGGGATCATGCTGCTGTCCTGTTGGACTTACAAGGTTTTGAAAAAGTGAGCACTCTACAGATAAATTAACCTGTATATATTTCTAGTTTGGGAGTGTAAAATGAAATTCAAAATTGTCTTTGCTGAACACTTTCTATTTTACAAGTGAAATTTGCCTTGAAAAATTGTAATTGTAAATATCAATATAGAATAGGAAATTGGAACTGTATTAACAGAATTTTTCAGGAAGTAAATCCACAAATATTGAATATCCATTGTGTTCAGGAATTCTTCTAGGTGTTAGAAATAAAATGGAATCAAAAGAAATAACCCATTTTCATTACATATACATATTATGAACTTATATTCATAGACAGAAAGAGAGGGAATAAACAAGCCAAAATATAAAATTTAAATGGTTGTAAGTGGTCTTAAAGAAAATTAAAGGGGAAAGAGTAGAAAATGAGGTTTTACTTCAGATAGTGACAGGTTTTCTGAAGCAATGAGAGTTGAGCAGAGATTCAAGTACAACGAAAGAAGCCAAGCTTCTGATTAACAAATACGAGGCAAGTGAGAGGTCACTGCCCCTGTTCCACAGAAGAGCCCTTAACTACTATACATCATTTTTCTGTGCAAATCAGTACTACAAGTCCCCACATAACAAACTGATTCAAGTACAAAACGTCCTCAGATTAAATGGTGAACTACAAATTTCACATTGCTTTGTTCATTGTGGTGTTTTTATGATTACATTCATTGCCCTTGGACACAGAGGTGACTTTTCAGTCATCCTGTAAGGATGGTGACATTGTGCTATCTAGGAAACTGGATACCCTGCTCCCATACAATATGCCTCATGCACAGAGGCATATGCCCTTTGTAGGAAACATAAACATGATAGTGTACAAGATTTTTTTCACAAAATATTCATGTAGAGACAAATTCAGTATGGGCTTTTATTCTCTGTCCAAACCCACCTGTAATATGGATTCTACTTAGATAATATTTAAGCATAAGGAGAAACCTGAATTGAAAATGATGAAACCTATTCTAATATTCTTTCTAATACAACAAAGAGGCAGCTGTATAGTATTGGTAGGCAGGTTCCAAGAAAGTAAAACAGTGATTTCAATGACCCTATGCCTGAAATGTACTAGGTACATTCAAATACCAATTCATCTTCTAGTAGAGTGCTCAACAGAAACAGTGAGAGAAGAGATGTTTTGACAGGTAATATTAATAAGATAAAAGTAATGCTAAAATGAGACTGACTTAAAAATATCATTGTTATCTTTATTTCTAGGTATGAAACATGTTTTAAGAAAACAGTTTTAGATGTCCAAGTGAGTGTTATATCAAAAAGTGTAAAATATGTCTTTTGATTCCTCATTAGTGTAAGGTTTCTTCAAAATGAATGTACGTTGCACGATAGGATGATGTGTGTATAAAACATCACCAGTACAACACTGATGGTTACAGTTAGGGTATACAGAAAGCCTGATAAGTATCTGGGAGAAAAAATAAATTTATCTTTTATTTGTTAAAAAGCTATTTTAAGGTATAAATTATACACTTTTATATGTATTAGAAACAAATTTTCATCTTAAGTAAATGACAATTTGAAAACTGAAGGATTTGCAAGCACAAATGAAGAAACAAAAAGAAAAAATAGTACTTTTTAAAAAAAATAGTACTCTTTTAAAAACTGATAGGCAAAATAATGTTTACCATTTCTCATTTTACAATGAATATTATCATAGTTTATTTTGAATGCTAGGCTCAGTACCTAAAAATATGGTGAGAGTGAATTGATCAGTGCAATTTTCTCCTACAATAGACTCTCTGATTTCCATAATAAAAAGTTGTACGCTTGCATTTGTGTTCTCATACAAGCAAAATACAAATGTATCTGTTATCTGGAGTAATATGCATAGTGCATGCTTTCCCAAACATACAAAAATGCATTGATTTTTTATAAAAAATCAATACTAAAATCTATCTAGTACAGTCACAAGTGCCTCACTGTTTTCTTTCTCATCCTTTGCACACATAAGCTTATTCTAAGGTATTCAAAGAATTAATAATATATAACATATGGATAATTTAGGGTTAAAAACCTTGTGGATTTGGTCAGTGTTGCTTTAATTAGCAATGACAACTCTTAAAGTGACCGTGATCCTAAAAATTCAGTTTTTACTTTGCCATTAATAAAATGTTTTGTTAAAAAAGTATTTTTGTATATTAACAATAAATACTTGCAAATAATCAGCTAGTCCATAATGAAGTGTAGTGATTTATAGCAAAGGGACAGAGTAGTAGCTGGTTTTGATGTGGCATACCTGAATGGTACCTTATTTCAACATTTACTGTATTCCAGGTACACTCTCACACACACACACACACAGAATTTTTACATGATTTTTTTCTCTCTCATTCTTTTAAAGAAAAAAATTTCATTGTAAAGTTCACATTCACATGGATAATTGGTATTTCTCTGGGAATTGCTTTTCTGGATATATTTTTGCATATTGTTATGCAAAAAGTTTGTGTTTTTCTAAGGAAGAAGGCCTGCATTATTTAACTTTACACTGCATTATTCAACAAAAACCGATTTCATATTGAACAATTAGGAATAAACTACATTTTTTTAAATAAAAGAGTTGAGGCTAAATTTTCTTAAATCTGATTTGAAACAAACTATACAGAAGTATATGAGTTCCCAAAGTGTTTTACTGAATATAAAACATTTTAACACATAATTTAAATTCAATGAAGTAATTTTAGACATTTTAGAGATGGAACCCTGTTTCCAATTTTTAAACTCATTTTACCCATAGTGTCTTTTCTGCAAAAATTAAATACTGTGGTTCTCATGTTAAAGAGATTTACACTCTTTTTACCAATAGCTTCCTTCTGACAATTAAATCCTGTGGTCCTCATGTTAAATAGAGTTTCTAAGTCAACACTAGTGGACCACAAAATTATAAAAAGTGAGTATTTGCTGTTTCTTAATTTGTTTGTATTCTTCCATAACCATTAAAACGATAATGCTGTTGATTCACCTTTTCTAATGAATATGTCATATTTTGTGACAAGATAATATACTAAAGATAATATTCTAGTGGAGGGAACTGAAGCTCTAATAATAAATAACAAGAAGTAGTTTTATCCAGATAAAATTATTCATGATTATCATTTAATGTGTATCTGTTTGAGGGTTACAGAATGCACAGAATTACAGTTTCCCATTACAAAAAGCCACATTTTTTTTTACACATTTTAATCACTAAGTATACCATGGAGACTAGTGAACAAGTAAATATTTATCAATGCTTGAAATAAAAATCACATCTAATTTTAAAATGCATTTTCATTTTTGTCTATTACTTCTCCTTTGGAAGAAAATATTGATACAGATGAAACAATAATCATTATATAAAATCTTTACCTTCCAATGATAAATGGATCATATTGTCATTGAGTATATTTTATTTGTGTTTATTCTATTCAATTCAGATGTTTTCACTAAAGAGAATGTCAAATACTTAGGCATAGTGGGTGAGATAATATTTTTTAATTGTATATTTAAAAAACAACTACTTAAGGCAAGTAAGTTGGAAGTAAAATAATTTAAATCAAATTGTTTCTAGTCATCTAACTGTAAGGCTGGAAGAGCAATTGTTGGCATTTTAAACAAAAAGCATTATATATGTGCGTGTTCTGGAAACAGTATAACATATGAGTTTTTCAAGTCAACAAATAGACACAATACTTTAGACAGCATTATTATTTACATTGGAAGAGAGAAATATCGATGATCATTTTTATGCAACTTCTAGAAATGCATCGTTAATCCTCTAGTAATTCTCATTTTATTAACCTGTCCTGTATTGGTCACAGTGACTTAACCTTTATTTACTTTCAAATGTTGTAAGAAATGTACCTCACACCCTTTTATCTTCCTATTTCTATTGGATCCTCAATAGCCAAAGTTTAGTAGTACTTACAAACAATCACATCCTACAGGAACATTTAATGAAAACCAATTCAAAATGCAGGATTCTAATAAGGTAACTGACAATTTAGCATATTTAAAATATCATAACTTTTTAAGTTCTTTAATACTTGTAAATACAGATTTATCGTCCCTGAATCTCAAAGAGTAACATGCCAGGATTTGAAAACACTGAGAAAGTTCATGGTGTGTTATACTTCTAAATTGTACCATTGTCAATGAATAAACTTACTTTGTTCTTATTAGTAAAAAAGTTTAAAAAACTTTTATAAAATAAATAATCTTAGAGCTAACTTAGAGACTAAAAGCCATGTGCTTTTAATCCCACTCTGAATGAAGATGAAGCCAATAATAGAAAAATGAGAGACACCATAAGACAATAGATGGCTCTATTTCCTATCATAAAATTTAACTACATTGCTTAATTATAAATCTCTAGTTGATAATTAGCTATCTTAAATCTCAGGTACTTCCTGTTTCAAGTTTATTAGTCCATTAGTATACAATGTGAAGTTTTAACGAGAAGAAGCAAATAATGCTTAAAATAGCAGGCCTGGTGTGTTAGAATTCATCTCTTGAAACTGAGATGTGATTTAGATGCTAAAATTTAGTTTGTTGGCTCAATTTTTTTTATTTTTGCATCTAAATTTTATTAGCAAGAATAAGTGTAGTGCAAGAAGTATGATTAAGTAAAGAAAGTTGAATAGAACTAATACTCATTTTATTTGGCAAAAATCAGAAGTTTTTTACCTGTAAATTTATTTTTATAAAGCTGGAAGTCTGACTCTGGAGTTAAAGAAGCAGAAAAGGCACCAATATTGTAAAGCTAACCTTTAAGGCTCAACAGGAATATAAAGAATAAAGCACCCTTAGTAAGTCTCGACAGCTATAAAGAGTGCAGCAAAGTAGCCCGAAACAGAGAACATACTACAATCAGCTGCTCCCTGGAGAAATTCTGGGATTTATAGTCACAATTACTCATAGTATTTCTAAAGGAAAAGTCTTGACAAAGAGTCCTCAGCATTACTCAAGCCTTGTGCCACTTTGATATTTAATGGGCTTTATTAAATTCTACCATAGAATAGCAAATAGTTAAAGATCATGCTCTTAAGAAGTTTACAGTGTCGTCTGAATGGTTAAAAAAAAATGGAAAGAGGAGATACACTTCCCCCATAAAAACCTTAAATGCAATTACAACAGCAGAAACTTGTTTTAGTGTAGGAGAGTGAAGATGGAAGGAAGTCTAATGATTCACAATACAAACAGGGAAAGGCTCAATTCAAGAAGAGAAACAAATTCGACCATGTGAAATTTTTTATTTGGTTTCCATTTTCCAGCATCAAAACCAAAATAACCAATAATGTACGATTATCACTAGGGTTCCACTCAACTCTCTGATGAGCAGTTTGGAAGATTTCTAATACAATCCTATATATGCTGCAAATATTTCTTCTGCCAATCATATTCTGTCACAGAGCTCAAAGATTTCTCCTCACCTTCCCCAGGCCCCCCAACAAATTTTCATAGATATTGTATATCTAAGGATAAGCAATACTGCTGTACAGAATTTTGATCATTTTATTACCACTGAGCTGCCCATGATAATCTCACTCTAAAATATCATGATGTTTCTGAGCTTAAAAGGTTTTAAAGAACTATACAGATTTACAAACTAAAACACAACTATAAAATGACCACAGCTAATTCAAGGGAAAAAAAGTCAAACTGTAAACACATTTTTCTAATGACTGGATGCTTACCATTTTCCTTCCTCAGTTTCTTGTTTGGCTTCTTTATTCTGAAGAATTTTGTGCTTGAAGTTAGCATTATAGTTGAAATTAGAAAGTATCAAGATTAAGTTGTACAGAGAATCCTGTGGAATTAAGTATTTGAAGTAACTGTGCCATTTTAAAATGGAATATTGTCATATCAAATATTCACATAAAAATACTTCACAAACCTTTAGAGAATGGACATGTTTAAAGTACCTTGCTCACTATTTAGAAAAAGATACCTATTCTAGGTAGTGAATTTGTAAGTAGGTATTAGTCTCTATAAGTTGTATATTACAAAAAAGAGCTTTGCAGATTCTGTGGAATTTGAAAGTCAGGAGAATAAGGCCTATTGTTTGTTTGGCTTCCGCCTGTTAGTAATATAGAGAGCAAAGAACTAAATGAGTTGCTATTTGGGATGTTTTTGACTATTGTGTTTGGTTTTGGTTGGTTTGAATTTAAGACAAGGTTTATTTCATACAATATATTCTGATTATGGTTTCCCCTCCCCTTACTACTTCTAGCTCCTCTCCATCTCCTCTCCAATACTGATCCACACCCTTTCTGTCACTTATTAGAAGACAAACATATGTCCAAGGAATAAAAATAAAATAAAATAAAGCAAATGAATCAAAATAGGATGAAACAAGAACAAAAACAAGAATAATAACCAAAGTAAAGCATATGAAATGCTTATAGACACCGAGACACACATGTGTACACACACAGGAATTCAGTTAAAAATGTATACAGAATGTGTGTGTGTGTGTGTGTGTGTGTGTGTGTGTGTGTGTGTTTGTGTAAGATATACATGCACAAAGGACTTGTAAGGTAAATTTTTTTCAAGCCCTGAATTGACATTATTAGACAAAGAACCTCCAAAAATTGTGTTGAATTCATTTTTTGTTTGCCATCTAGTAAGCATGGAGCCTATCCTTACAAGCGGTTTGTTTCACCAGTGAGACTCCCTTGGAGAAAACTATCTTTTTATTTGCAAGTGGATATCAATTGGAGATAGCGTGTAGGTTAGGGAGGGGGACATGTTTCCATGTCTCCTCTCAGCTCTAGGACCCTGTCTGAGGCAGAACCATGTAGTCCCTGTGCACGAGGCACAGTCTCTGTGAATTCATATGCGCATCAACTCTGTTGTGTCTAGAAAGTCTTGATTCCTTGTCATCATCTATCCCTTGTAGCTCTTACACTTTTTCTGCCTTTTCTTTTGCAGAATTTCCTGGGCCCTCAGGTAGTGACTTGATGCGGATATCCCTTTTAGGGCTGAGTATTCTGAGGTCTCTCACTCTTTGCAAATTTTCTGACTGTGGGTCTCTGTATTTGTTTTCATCTGCTGCAGGAGGAAGCTTCTTTGATGATAACTGAATAATGAACAAATTTATGAGCATAGCAGAATGTTGTTAGGAGTCATTTTATTGCTATGCTCCTTTATCAAAGCAATAATATTTGGCATTTCCTAGGTTCCTGGTCTTTCTAGTCTCAGATTCATGGCCTCCCAAACAGTGTTACGTATGGGTTCCATCTCATGGAGTGAGCCTTAACTCAAATAAGATATTAGTTGGCTACTTCCACAGTCTTTGTGCCACTATTGCACCAGTATATATTGCATGTGTGTTAGTTATTCTTGTAAATCAAAGGGTTTGTAGGTGAATGGAGAGATGACTCAGCCGTTAAAGGCTAGACTCACAACTTTTTTAAATGTTCCTTTAAATGAAGAATTCTATTTTGTTACAGTTTGGTAGAATGCTACAGGGAAGTATAAAGAGGTCCTCAATTCCACTACTAGATAGTACTCATGATATGAATGAGTTTTTACCATCACCCACTCTCCATTCTATTGTTCTCCTCCAGTTAAGAAGATAATACAGACCCCATGATGCACCTCTTATTGTTTTTCAATTGCTTCTAATTCTGGACAGTTATGCAAAAATCCTTTAATATTTCTCATATTACAGTCAAGATGGTAGGTCCTTTACATACTAAATGAAAGAAACCATATGATATGTAATATTTTATTTTCCTTTTAAGGAGTAGCTGTGGCTGAACTACCTTTCAGTATTTTTTTCATACAATAAATTTAGTCATTTTCTGTCCCTTTCCCAACTCCTCCCAGATCCTCTCCATTTCTCTATGCTCCCAATTTCATGTTCTTTCTCTATCAAGCACTAAAAACATCCTAACAATCAAAGAGACAGTAAGACAAAAAAAAATGAAACAAAATACAACAAACATAAATTGGGTCTATTTTTGTGTAGGCCAACTACTCCTGGGCATTATCCCTGCCCTGGAATGTGGTTGATATACACAGTGACACTCTATTGTAGAATACTTCTTTTTCCTTTTTCCAGCAGGTACCAATTGCAAATGCCTTCATGATCAGTGGTGAGAATTTGTGTCAACTACCCCTTCTCAGTGCTAGGATTCTGTCTTGCTTGAACCTGTGTAAGTCCTGTACTTGCTGCCACAGTCTCTGTCAGTTCATAACTGCACCAGTCTGGCTGCTTCAGAAAGACACAGTTTCTTTGGATCCATTCACCATGTATCTGGTTCTTACAATCTTTCCACCTCCTCTTCTACATAGGTCCTTATTTGATGAAGACATCCCATTTAGTGCTGTTTGCTCCCACTCACTGTCATCTGCACAATGTCTCAGTTAGTTACCATCTATTGCAAAAAGAAGCTTCTCTAAAGAGGCTTGAGTGACACAGTAATATACAGGTATAGCAATAGGTCATAAGGAGTCATTTTATTACTAAGTTCCTATAGCAGGATAATAGTAGTAAGATTTTTCCCTAAGTCTATGACCCATTTAGTCTGTTCTTGGCCTCATTAGCAGTCCTTTATTTAGGTTCCATACCGTGGAGTGTCTCTAATACAATAAAGCAGTAGCTGTTTATTCCAATCAAATTTGTATCATTATTGCATCAGTACATTTTGCAGGCAGGTTGTTGATGTAGGTCACAGACTTTGTAGCTGGGTGGTACTCACGATTACTTTTCTCCTCTGGTAGTGTAGAAAGTACCTTCCAGCACCATGAACTCTAGTCAGTAGGCAGGAAGTTTCTAGTTGGGTACAGCTAAATATTTCCATATTGGACAGCATATGTAAGTGTTAGTCATCAGTAACAGAGATGTACCATCAAGTTATAGATGGTAGTCAATAGTGTTGGCAATAGCCTATAATGATAGGGTGATATATGGGTTCCCTTTGGCCAACAGCTGAATAATATGTAACCCATTTTTGGCATGGTGGGTTTTACTTGGTAGCATGAGATATCTGATTGGAGCATTGTATCCCCTATTATGTGTTGACCCAATTTAAAACTCACATATACATGTGTGTGTGTGTGTGTGTGTGTGTGTGTGTGTGTGTGTGTGTGTGTGTGTTTTAGGAATCTTCTAAAATAGTTTGCTTTCATATGGCTTTTCAAAAGACCTTTAGTATTTTGTCTTTTCCTTTTATTCTCTTTTATCCTACCTTCCCATCCTGCTCCACATTTAACCACCTTATTCTCCTTTCTCCTTTATCTCTTTATGGGGCTATATTCTATTTCCCTTTTTTGAAAGTGCTCCTTAACCACCTAAACTCTGTGGTTAAAATGCTTGAAACATACATGCCTAAAGCTTAAAATCTGCAAATAAGAGGAAAAAGGAATATGTGTTTCTTGGGTCTGGGCTACCTCACTCAGGATGGTTGAGTATCTTTCCATCTGTTTATCTGCAAATTTCATAATTTCATTTTTCTTAACATATGAATAATATCTCTGTACAGAAATGTGCCACATTTTCATTAGCTGTTCATTCGTTGATGGATATCTAGGCTGTTTCCAATTTCTAGCTATTATGAATAAAACAGCAATGACCATGGATGACCAAATACATCTGTAGTAAGATGTAGAGTCCTTTGAGTATACGCACAAGAGTGATGTAACTGGACCTTGATATCCCTGGGAGTCCTGCTTTTTCTTTTTATTTCTTTTTTGAAGGGAAATAGAGGAGGAGTTGATCTGGGGAAGAAGGGATGTGGGGGGAGGGACTGGGAAGAGTGGAGGGAGAGGGAAACCTTCAGTTGGGATGTAATGTATGAGAGAAGAATAAAAGTTAAAAAGATAAAACAAAACAAATGAAAAATAACTTAAAAGAGTGTACCTAAAATAGATATAACTGCTTGTAATAATTTCATGAGATTAACAAATATTAAAATAATTAAGAATACAAAAATTGTATTCTGTCTATTTTGTATAAATATTGATAAATAGGAATGCTCATATGTGGTAATGGTTGGACATTCTAATCATTTTGTGTTTAGATTATTTTGATGCTATTATCTCAGTAATTTGCAACTCGTGAGGATTCTCAGCATTATATATCATCTACTGCATTCCATAAAGAGAAATAAAGAGGGCATAATAGTTTCTTCTAAATTCAGTGTCCTTTTCACTCTTTTCTTTTATTTTCATTTTTGCTTGTTTGTTTGTGTCTTTTTATGTACTTTGGCTGTGCCTGTAGTGGAATTTTACTATTTAGTGGATCTTACTAGGTAGATCAGCCAGACCTTGAGCCCACAAAGATCTGTCTGCCTCTGTCTTCTGAGTGGGATTAAAGGCATACACCACCACACCCAGGTCAATCATTTCTAATAAATGGCATATATATATATATATATATATATATATATATATATATATATATATCCAGTTTTTGCCCAGAGAATATTATTGTTTCAATATCTCTTCTCTATACTAAAATAAATAAATCTCTTTTTTAGTACATTACGGTTTTCTTTTTTTCTTTTGGTTTTTCAAGACAGGGTTTCTCTGTGTAGCTTTGCACCTTTCCTGGAACTCACTTTATAGTTCAGGCTGGCCTTGAACTCACAGAGATCCTCCTGCCTCTGCCTCCCGAGTGCTGGGATTAAAAGCCGTGTGCCACCACCGCCCGGCACAACATGGTTTTCTAATTTCTCCATAATCTTGTGTGTTTGATATAGCTAATATACATATTTACACTTTATGGCTGCTAACAATAATATAAATCCTGATTTGTTGTCTTTTACAGCTCTCTCCATTACTATGATACTATTATCATATACACAGTTTTTCACATCAAAAATTCACATGTGTCACTGTGTTAATCAGATTCTGGTGGTGGCTAGAATCTTCATATCTGCCATTATAGATGAAATAAAGTTTCTTACTAAGTAGTTTATTAGTCAGTCTTCTCTTGGTATATTTCTATCAATCAAGTGGCATTTCATTACCATTTACTACTTAGTTTTGGTTTCTATGATGCAGTTAGAAACTATGGAGGGGAAAGCCATTGCAAGGTAAAATTTGCAGACATTTGGAGAGCAAAGACTTGGTATGTACATATTTGAAGTTCAATTACTTTAATTTTTCCAGGAAAAATGGAAATAATTCTCAAATTTTAAAGTATAGATATACTGAAATATAGATAATTCTAGCAAATTAACAGACTTTTATTGTAACTGAAAATTATCTCAGGATATTTTCTAATATGTGAAACCAGTTATTTGAGATTCCATATGTGCAGATTACCTAATAACAAGGAATAAACAATGGTGAAGTGATCTTTACCTAAAACAATACTGAAATCATATACAATTATATAAATACATCTCTAATTTTCACTATGATCTGTCATTTAAAAAGTCAAAATGGGAATTTGTTAAGTTTAGCTTCTTGAATCAATATCTCAGAATTTCAAGACAGCTTTACCATAGTCAATTCTTAGCTGACTTATAAATATCTATTGTCGCTAAGCAGATCCAAGCCAGTTTTCCTCCCATCTTCGGATTTTTTTCACTTTGCTACTGGCTCCAAATGTAGAGATTAATGAGTAATTTTTATGGATAACAGACAAAGTGTGACATTGTAGTTAGTTGTTTGATTTCCTAGTCTGTGTCAGTTTGTAGTCATCACTGCTTTTATAAAGCTACCAGAATGAAGAAGAAAACACTTCGATCAGATGTCTAATATGCTAAATGAATAAATAATTAGTCAACACAAGCAATGGAATTTATTTTTAAATTAAGGAAACCAACTTCCAAAAATGTTTATTATAGGTAACATAAAAGCTATTGCCCTCCAAATGAAATGTGTGCTTCTTGCAAACTCTATATAGAAAGGTATGATTGAGTGCCTTTGCAAAGTATCTAATTCCAAGTGTTGTTATGAACTCCATTGAACTGTTTAATCTCCTTGAGCCTCAATTTCTCTCATCTATGAAATGAAGTGCAACTATAAATATTTCATATGACTATGTGGAGTATTTGCTGAGACAATAAATTGAGAAATTTTGGAGTATTTCCCTATCCACAAGTGCTCAGTAAATGTTAGCATTATGAGTTCACATGTCTGAATAATTTTAGAATGCCTCATTTGTATTTTATGAAAATTAAAATAATTAAGGAAATTTAGCCAGCATTGCTTTGGAGTGAGAAAAAATTCCTCCTAGTCATTTCTGATTCACTGAGTTATTCTATAGAGTGATAAGTAATTGTTATTATTATAAAGCCTTTCATTTCTCATTTGGAGAGATTTCTATAATCTAGTCTATTATAAACACCATTTGCTAAAATTAATTTCTGGAATAATAATGTTTAAAAACTAATATTTTCTATTAATCCAAGCAGTGAATGGAATATAAGAAATTCAACCTGAATACAGGGGAAGATGCTTGGTCTTATGGTAGCTTGATACACCATGCTTTGCTGGTGTCCATGGGAGGCCTGCCCCTTTCTGAGTGAATATGGAGGAGGGGTGAATTGGGAGGGTGAGGAAAGGTAGGAGTAAGTGGGAGGAGAGGAGGGAAGGGAGGCTGTAGTCAGGATGTAAAATGAATAAATTAATTGATTGATTAAAAATAATGAAATGCCAAAGTTTGGGGAATTCTTTGAAAATCGCATATAAAATATGTATAAACTTAAATGTTTCTAAATCAAAAGAAAAACTATAAATTTATTATGTAAGTTTTACTCCCAAATAAAGATAACTTGAATTTCAGCTGTCATAAAAAAAACAAAATAATTCAACAATTTCTTATGTTACTTAACTGTACTCTTAGCTTGTTGGGGAGTGTAACTGGACACAGTATCCACATCTGTCACCCTGGCCTCTTAACCTGTAACTACCACGCATGAGTGAATCTCCATATATGTTGGCAAGGCTGGTGTCCAGACAAACAATGCCTGCTCATAGCTGTAATACCTGGAACATATCATCCAGCTGATGGCAAGTTGCCAAATGACAAGACCATTGGGGGAGGAGATGACTCCTTCAACACCTTCTTCAGTGAGCCAGGCACAGGTAGGCATATGCTCAGGGTAGTATTTGTAGACATGGATCCCACAGTTATTGATGAAGTTCATACTGGTATCTACCACCAGCTCTTCCACCCCACGTGGCTCATTACCAGCAAGGAAGATGTTGCAAATAACTATGCCTGTGGCCACTACACCACTGGTAAAAAGATCATTAACCTTGTCTTGGACCAAATTCTCAGGCTGAGAGACTAGTGCATAGGTATTCAGGGCTTCCTAGTTTTCCATAGCTTTGGGAGGGGAACTGTCTCTGGGTTCAACCTCCCTGATGATGGAGTGGCTCTCTGTTGAAGATGGAAAGTAGTTCAAGATGAAGTTCTCCATTTACCCAACACCTAGGATTCCACTGCTATTTTGAGCCCTGCAATTCCATACTCATCACCCATACCACCTGGTAGCATTCTGATTTTGCCTTCATAGTAGACAAAGATGCCATCTATGATATCTGTCTTAGAAACCTCAATATTAAGGGTTCAACATACATTAACCTTAACTGCCTTTTTAGCTAGATTGTGTCTTCCATCACAACTTCCTTCCTATCTGATGGGTCCCTGAATTATGGTCTGACAGAATGCCAGACCAATCTGGTGCCCTACCATTGAATCCACTTCCTGCTGGCCACATATGCTCCTGTTATCTAAGCTGAGAAAGTCTAACCAGGGCAGCTTTCTGTAGCAGAGATCATCAATGCCTACTTTGAGCCAGCTAGCCAGATGGTGAAATGTGACCCTTTCTATCAGCTACCTCCTGTGCAGTGGTGATATGGTTCCCACAGATGTCACTGCTGCCACTGCCACCATCAAGAGCTAGTGCAGCAGCATCTAGTTTGTAGACTTGTACCCCACTGGCTTAAGAATTGGCATGAATTATCAACCTCCCACTATGGTACACGGTGGGGAGATGGCCAAGGTGCAGAGAGCTATGTGCATGTTGAGCAACACCACAGCAAGTGCTGAGGCCTAGGCTTACCTCGACCACAAGCTCGACCTGATGTATGCCGATGATCAGCCCTTGTGCACTGATATGTTGGCAAGGGCGCAGAGGAAGAGGAATTTGCTGAGATTCTTAATGACATGGCTGCCCTAGAAAAGTTTATCAGGAGGTTGGTGTGGATTCTCTTGAAGGAGAGGGTGGGGAACAAGGAGAGGAATACTTACCATTCCTTTTAGCCCCATAGTGAGTCAGATTCCCAGAACTTCACCTTCAACATTAGCTGACAAGCATAAATGCCTCCAATTATGTTATTTTCATTCTGTGGTCATGTTTATCTTATATATATGTTCCTTAAAGGGTTTTCATGATGTCTCAAAAAAAGCATTAAAAAAAAGAAATTGAATTATTATCTTATTCCATCATTGCCTTGTTTATATTATATTAAATGAAATTATCAAATGCATAAGACATGATAATAAATGTTATTTTAGTCTTTTCTATGTGTTCTAGAAGCACATCCTGAAAAAATGAATTTAGCAAATGTTTTAGAAAACAGGTAAATTTATTTTTTTCTATAAAAACACAAAATAAATATTAAGGTTTTGTGGTCATCTGTTCAACTTTGCCAATTGTACATGAATTAATTTCAATAAAACTATATTTACATAAGTTGAATTTCAAATTTTCTATAGTCCATTTCAAAATTATAAAATAGAATCGTAATTCATGCTTCATGAAAAATAGCTAGCTTGTCTTATTTAGCCCACAAACTGTAACTATTCTAGCATGCAAAATTAATATTGCCAGAATAGAAAGACACGAAAAGTACTCTCAAGTTGGCAGACTTCTCTCTGAGTTCCTTAGAGCTTTGAACTTTCTTAAAATTCTCAGTAGATGACTCTTGCTTACTCTTTTAGAAGTGTTTCAATTTCACACTGCATTTAGACTCACTTTGTTATGTCAGGATGCTCTGAACACTGTTAAACTAAAATAAGCTGCCTGCAAGTTGTTTTACACTGATATAAAACAGTAAAAGAGCATGCAGAAAGTATTTCCATACATGATACTTAAGTTCAATAGATATTTGTACAATGTATAATAAATGTGTGAAAGGTCAAAATGGAAAATACATCTTAAAAACTTGCTTTCTATTTGTTTCCATTCTAGGGAAGAACAAATGGTGTATACCAATAACTATAATAATACAGTAGTAAGTTCTAAATAACAGTGTATCCCAAAAGTCATAAATAACATGTTTAACTAAATTAGGAAAAAAAGCTTGCAAGAGCTAAACTTTTAATCCCAGTATGTTATCTACTAATGAGTGTGTGTGTGTGTGTGTGTGTGTGTGTGTGTGTGAATATATACTTCTCATTTGAAGTATATAATTTAGGTACCTACTACTTTCATAAATGACTAGCTCTTTTATGTATACAGGGAATGCATTTGTATAAAAATAAAATCACACTACTTAATGGTAATATTGCCAACAAGCACTTATTTTTAGAATCCTATCACAATATCACTTCATTCTTCCTTTAAGATTCCTCATAACATAAAGTTAGGTTAGCAAAGAATTACTTAAAGACTAGTAGAAAAACATTTCACAGCCCAGATATTCTGCCCTCATACATCTAGCTGATTTCCCGCATTTATTTTTGGAGATTACTTCCTCTCTTTCAAGGCTGTCATTGTCTTTTGTTTAGCTGTAAATAGCCATGGCCTTTCTGTTACTACTTTCAATAGGAACATGTTCATTTGTAAACAACAAATACACTTTTCCATATGTTACTGGTTCATTGTTGTATTGTGGCAAGTATTCTTAAAATTATTTCTAAATGCTTAACAAATGTAAATGTACAATACTATATTAACTATAGAATGATATTATATAGCAGATCTCTGTAATTTATTCTTTCTGTATTACTGAAACTTTACACCCAATCTGGAACAATTCCATGTTGCCATTGCCCATAACCTCCTAGCAACTAATGTTTCACTCCATCTTTCTATGAGATTGTCTCTTGAGGATATACCATATTAGTTGAATAATGTAGTATTTGTTCTGCTGTTGTTGCATAATTCTATCTAGTACAAAAATAATTCAAATTTATGCATATTTCACATCACAGGATTCTCAGCACTGAATAATATTCCATTGGATGAATAAACCATGATTTATCCATTAAACCATCTTTGTTAATTTAGGTGTTTCCCTATTTGTGGATAATGCTGCAATTAATACATGATTATATTTAGTATCATCTTCATAGGGTCTAGAATCTTCCAGCAAACAACCTCTGGGAGTGCCTATGTGGAGTATCTAGATATCTAGTTATATAATTATCCACTTACTCCAACTATTGCTTCCCATATATTAGTGACTGTGGGACTACCCACCAGGGCATAGAAAACCTACTGGCAGCTGCAGCCTCAAAGAAAGCTGATTCTACTTCCCTGAGCAGACATCAAGTTCCACTAGTTCCTCAGCTAGGGGAGAAGACTGCTGAGCCCTTCCCCTAGTTCACGTTGGAAATTTGAATGGTGTGATCTGATGCAGAAATTATGAAGTCAGCTACAGCTAATGAGAGTTCATGTATGAATCAGCCATGTCATGTGCTTTCAGCCAGAATAGATTCTACTTCTTCCATAAACCTATTCCTCTCTAACACACAGTTGTATTATCTATTCATTGTTTTTTTTTTCTGGCTATTTGCAAAATTTAAAAACCCATACGCCTTACATCCTTCAGATATTTAAATTTATACTATTTGTTCATACTTCTTTTCTTCTTGGATATTTTATTTTAGATTTATTCTGAATTTGATATCACTCATTTATAATAAATTACATATATATATATATATATATATATATATATATATATATATATATATAACTCTTGAAACTCTTAACTCTGAGGTAGTTAGTAAGTTGTTAATCTTTGCTGAGATTTCCTGATCTGAACCAAAGGAGAAACATGATACCAAATGTGTCAGTTTCAAAGACTACATGACAATCCATATAAACATTCAGAATTATAACCAGACATAATAAATATTCAGGAACTTTCTAGATACCATAAAAATACAAGTGTTCTAAGCAAAGGCTGGCACAGAACATGAAATACATTTAGTCACCTTTCTATTTTCTTCTTTAACATATTTGTATCTTTACAGGCTAGTGACACTAACCTTGTTTACACTGTACTTCATAAATAGTCAGCTGAATGGATGGAGAGCCTCAATCACCTCTTTATGTTATTTTATACATGTGCATCAATATTATTTCTTGAAAGTGCAAAGTAATTGCATGTGAGCTAGAGATTATATTATATATAATCTATATATATATATAATCTATATAATATATATAGATAATAATATAACAATATATATATTATATATTATATATTATATAATATATAATAATATATATTATATATTATATATATAATATATAATAATAATATATAATCTATATAATATATAGATAATAATATAATAATCTATATAATATAATATATATAATCTATATAATATATATATATATATAATGAGGGTGCAATTAAACCTAACCAGTAGAGAATCATAAGGGTCTGTTATCAGCAATACTCCATAGTCTGTACACTACAGTAGAGAAATCATGCTAAGTATCTAATTATTGTAATAGTCTTTTTGTCACTTGTATTCCATACTATACTGTGAACTGTTCATAGCAAGCATATTACCCCATTTCATATATTTGAACTTATTATATATAGCAATTGTTTTAGAATAATCTATCATGTTAAAAAATAACATTACATTATAGTTTATGAACAAATTCTAGGACAAGTATAACTCAATGGATGAGATAGCTTTACAGTTCAAAGAACAGTGACAAACTTACTGTTCAATTTTATACTCAGCACTATAAAACAAGTTATGATTGTCACCAATTTTTAAATTTGTGAGTTATAAATATATATCATATACTCTCACTCATTTGTCATATTACCAAATCTAGTATCCTCCTTCCATACTATAAACCCTCTCAAGATGTTGCTGATAATTACATATATGCACACATGTATTAATTTTGCTGTTTCCACAAATTTCAGTCCCCTTATTCATAAATCCATTTCTTTATATTCTGCCTTATTGCAAAAGAGGGTTGAAATTTGCAAACTGAAAGGCAGATATTAGGTAGGTAAGTTTAATTATTGTTCAATGTAGACATTTAGGAAAGACCATTTTAAGCTTTATTTTAAAAATATTTTATTTAATATTTATATATGATATAATTTTGAATCAAATTTGCTCTCCTTTTTCACTCCAATCCCTCTCCTATATCCCCCCTTCTCTTTTACCTCTGAACGTCATGTTTTCTCTTTTGTTTAGTACTCAATGATTCCCATTCAGTGCTGTCTTTATGGACATGAGTGTGGTACCATATACTGTAGCCTCTCAGGGCCCAGTATCTAAAGAAAATGGAATGTCCCTCCCCCAAAAGCCATCAATTGCAAAATGTTTCTCAGATAAGGGTGGGAATTGATGATCCTCTTCTCCATTCATGCTGAGATTTTGACTACCCAAATGAATCTTCTCCAATGAGGATAGAGAGAGCCAATAATCTGTGTGTATAAAGTTAACAGCATAGGAGAGAGATTATTTTATGTCCACTTAGCAGGATAGTAGTCCTAGGTTTTCCTCTAAGGTCTATGACCTAAACAGCACGGAACTTTTGGACCAGTTAATAGTACTAGACATGTGTTCTAGCTCATGGATCTGGATTTAAATCCAACTAGAAAGTGATTTGTTATTCTCATAATTTTTATGACACTATTATACCAATGGAAATATCTCGCTAGCTCAGCTATTACTGTAGATTGCAACAAGGTAAGACAACTGGTTACTCTTACCTCCCTGGTAGCATGCATAGAACACTCCAGTGCTATGAAAGATATTGAGTAGGAATGAAGCTTACAGATCATTACCAACTTGATTTCTTCATACTCTATGACACAGATATGTGGTATGTTCAGCAATATGGTCTTATAATCAAATTCTAGAGGGAAACCAGGAGCAATGAGAATAGGCTGTCATGATTGGGATTGTGTCTGTAGGAACTCATTAATCAAAAAACTTAAAAAGAGTTAACATATATATATATATATATATATATATATATATATATATATATATATATATATCACTGTATCCCCATTATAGGGTAATTCCATTTAAACTCTCTCTCCTCTCTCTGTTTCTCTCTCTCTCTCTCTCTCTCTCTCTCTCTCTCTCTCTCAAACACACACACACATACACACACATATATATATATTTTAATAAGTTTCTGTAATAGTTCTCATAATATAATACATATTGAAAAAACATTAGTTGTGGACAATGAGGTTGTTCCATTAAAATAGTTAAGAACAATATTTGACTTTTACAAAACTGTGTCACACTAGTTAGCTTTAGATGTCATGGTTTAGAATTAGTCATGTGCCCACTATATCTTCTCAAGATACATGGGTATTTGTAATTCTTTGTTTTAGAATAAAATAATATTCTAAGATCATTATAATTGGGGTTATTATTTGTTGCCATCACATTTATATTTGAATATATGTTATTCAATAATTATTTCTCTCTTATAAATTCACACTTTATTCACTGTATGTCACAAGCATATTTACTATCATTCATTCACATAATAAGATGTCTTAATTGTGAGAAGATCTTAAAATTGAATTAATTAATTAATCTGTTACTGGTTGTCATTGTCTTAGTCAAAGTTTCTATTGCAGTGAAGAGACACCTGACCATGGTGACTCTTAATAAGGAAAACATTTAATTGAGGCTGGCTTACAAGTTCAGAAGTTTAGTCCATTATCATCATGGCAGGAACTCAAAGGTGCACAAGCAGACATATGCTAGAGAAGGCGCTCAGAACTCGATATCTGGGTCAGAAGGCAGCAGGAAAAGAAAAAGAGTCATTGGGCCTGGCTTGAGCTTCTGAAACCTCAGTTCCTCCAACAAGGCCACATTTACTCCAACAAGGCCACAAGTCCTAATTCTTTCAAATAGTACCACTCCCTTTGAGCCGATGGGGGCCATTTTCATTTAAACCACCACAGTCACTAAGAACTTTCTATCACTTACCTTAGTTAGGGTTTCTATTGCTGCAACAAAAAAAAATGACCAAAAAGAAAGTTGGGGAGGAAAAGGTTTATTGACTTAAATTTCCACAGCACTGTTCATCACTGAAGGAAGTCAGGACAGGAACTCAAACAGGGAAGGATCCTGGAGACAGGAACTGATGCAGAGACCATGGAGAGTTGTTGCTTACTGGCTTGCTTCCCCTGGCTTGTTCAGCCTGCTTTCTTATGGAACCCAGGACCACCTCCCAAGGGATGGAACCACCTACAGTGGACTAGGTCTTCCCTAATCAATCACTAATTAAGAAAATGCCCTATATCTGGATCTTATGAAGGCATCTTCTCATTTGATATCCCTTCCATTAAGATAAAACTAGTTTGTGTGTCAAGCTGATCTAAGACTAGTCAGCCCACAACTCTAATTTTTAATTTTTTCATTCAGTTAACTTGTGTGTCCTTTGGCAATTTCAAACATGTATGTAATGTATTCTGGATACCCTAGCTCCCTCCCCTCCCTGACTTTCTTTTCTTGCTCCTGCCCCTATTATCTTCCTACTCAGTACAAGCCCCTTTCCCAAATCTATCCTCTTTTGTTTTTGAGTGTATGACCTCTGATTTTAACATGTACTTTCCTTATGGCCACTTGTTTGGAATTATCTACTGGAGTCTGATGGGTAGAAATGTATACTAGAGCTTGGTGAGTCCATCAGTTGCCAAATTTACAGAGAGAGAAAATGCTTCCTGAATCTCCCATTGATCTATGATTGACGTTTGACCGACACAGTCTCATAGTAGCCTCCATGCCAAGGGCCTGTTGTATGACTACATTTGTAGTGGTGATGTCATGCCCTGAAGATAGTATCTTACATCTGTTCTACCTTCTAGCTCTTACATTCTTCCTATTCTATTCTGAAATGTTCTGTGAGCCTTAGATGAGGTGGTATGAATATCCTGTTTAGGTCTGAGCACTAAGATCTCATTATTTTACTTACTGTCATTTTTTCTTTAATAGACAACATTAAATTACCTCATCTAATTTTTCACATTATTTGGTCTCTTACTGTTAATATCCTATGTAATGTCCAAAATATTGAAAGAACATTGGGATTATGTGATGAATTTCTTTTACATTTTTGGGCAAGGTATTATACATTTAGTTTTAGCGCATTGGGGGTTTAGACTATTTTTTTTTCAATTTAAAATTGAAATTTCATACATGTGTGTTATAATTATGTCACTTTCATTCCACCCTTTCCCCCTTCTTCCTGTGTCTGTCCCACACTTCCTCATGAATTCATGGAATTTTCTCATTTAATTGCTACCATTTTATTGTATGTACATATGTAAATTTAAATACCACATGCTGAGTTCATTTAATATTGCTCATTTACACATGTTTAGGGCTTACGACTTAGGTGTGGATAACCTATTACATAGTTCATCTCTTAAAATACCATCTCTAAGAGAGGTTCAGCATTGAACATTAAATTTTTATAACGCCTACATATCAGATGATTCTATGCTCTGCTTTTATACAAAACTAGTATTGTTCTCAATAAATTGTCTCACCATTCATCATGGAAATGAATCCCAGGATTATCATTTATAATTTCATCAACAACATGGACTATTAATATGCCATGTTCTATCCTTCCCCTTCAACTAATTCAAGAATGATTTTTCTAATTTTTCTCCATACTATAGTGTTTCTCTAATGTATTCACAGCACTAGTCACTGCTGAAATTATCTTACATATTTACTTATTTACATGTGTCTCTGCCTCTCTTCATTCCACAGTAAAAGCACCAAAAGAAGTAAAATCTTGTATGTCCCATTTTTTTGGTACATAGAATATTCTTAGTAAATCTTTTCTGGTTTGGTTTTGTTTAACAAAATAGAATATTGTATGATAAAATAAAAACCATAATATTGAAGTTGAACAAGGCAAACCTACAGAAGAAAAAAATCCACAAGAGAAATCATAAGAATCAGACTTATTCATTCACACACTCAGAAGTACCACAAAAACACTAAACTGAAAGCCATAATATACATGCAGATGGCCTGGTACAGACTTGTGCATCCCTGTGTATGCTGCTTTAGTCTCCATGAGTTCATATGAGCTTTGGTCATGTTGATTTGGAGGGACTTTTTCTCCCAGTGTCCTACATTCCCTTTTGTCTCTTATACTCTTTCCATCCCTCAGTAAATAGTTTAAAGTTGTGACTTATTAGAGAATTCAACAGTGAATCCATTACCAATCACCACAAGTTTAAGTAATAAATGCTTGAAAGTATAAGTAATTAATATTTGAAAGGCACAAAGTAATGGGTGGTTTTGTGTGTCAACTTGACACATGCTAAAGTCATCAGAAGGAGTCTCAGCTGAGGAAATGCCTCCTTGAGTTTCAGCTGTAATGTATTTTCTCAATTAGTGATCAATGGGGGGTGGACTAGACCATGTGGGTGTTGACATTCTTGGGCTGGTGGTCCTGGGTTCTATAAGAAGGTGGACTGAGCTCATGGGAAGCAAGCCAGTAAGCAACTCCCCTCCATAACCTCTGCATTAGCTCCTGACTCCAGGATTCTGCTCTGTTTCAGTTCCTGTCCTGACTCCCTTCTGTGATGAAGAGCAATGCTAAAGCCAAGTAAACCCTTTATTTCCCAACTTGCTTTTTGGTCATAGTGTTTCATCACAGTAATAGAAATCCTAATAGAAATTGGTACCAGCATAGTGGGATGTTGCTGTGACAGACCTGAGCATGTTCCAGAGGTGGTTGTGGTTGTAACTCATGCTAGTAGCTGGACTTGATAATGTGCAAGTGTCACCCAGGTGGTACTGGTTTTGAAGGTGTGAAGAGGTCATGGAGAGAAGTGGAGGGTTCACACTGTGAAGGTCCAGGAAAGTCAATTGGTGAAGTTGCAGCCTCAGTAGCAGTTGAAGGCCCAGGACTGAAGGAAGAAGTTAAGGACTGGCAACATGAAGAGAGCCTATGAAAGGCTTTTGGTGAAAGTGCAGCCCAGTTGCAGCAAGGGACCCCAGCATTTTGGAGATGCCAGATGACCACCAAGAACAGCTGAGCTGCAGCAGTTGAGTGGAGCCAGCCTGAGCCTAGAAGACAAGCTGTATATGCTACAGAGGGCAGAGCTGGAGAAGTTATTCAAGTCCTTTGCAGGAGGAATCCAGAAGGTTGTGAGTGGATCCCAGATATTGGTCAGTTAGAATTTTGTTTTGCTTTGATTTGACTATGACTGTGCCCTGTTTTTTTTTTGTTTTTTTTTTTTTCCTTTTCTTTTGAAGTAAGAGAATTTCACTGGAGCCCACAGTTGAGAGACTTGAATTTTAAAAGACTTAGGATTTTTTCTGAGTTAGCTGTTTTAAAGTAACTGAAATTTTAAATGTGTTTGAATTTGTAGACTGTCTGACTCTAAGTTATTTAAGGTCTTGGGGACGAATAAAAAAGGAAGGGTTGTGACTTAATAGTGATTTGTTTGTATGTCAAGTTGACAAGTTGTCAGTTGTACTTGGTTTTGTGTGTCAACTTGACACAAGCTAGAGTCATCAAAGGAAGGAGCCTCAGCTGAGGAAATGCCTCCTTGAGTTCCAGCTGTAATGTATTTTCTCAAATAGTGATCGATGAGGGAGGGTCCAGCTCATGGTGGGTAGTCTCATCCCTGGGCTGATGTTCCTGGCTTCTATAAGAAAGCAGGCTGAGCAAGCCCTGGGAAGCAAGCCAATAAGAAGCTCCCCTCCCTGGCCTCCGCGTCAGCTCCTCCCTCAGGGATCTTGTCCTGTTTGAGTTCCTGTGTTGACTTCCTGTGATGATGAAGAGCAATGCTGAAGTTTAAGCCAAATAGACCCTTTCCTCCACAAGTTCTTTTTTGTCATGGTGTTTTGTCACAATAGAAGCCCTAAGTAAGACAAACAATAAAAAGTATTATATCAAAATCAAGCAGATATGGCTTTATTTTTGTTATTAATTTTTATTAAATTTTTTTATTTATTTTACATACCAATCAAAGATCCCCCTCTTCCCTCTTCCCACCCTTCCAGCCCCCCCCCTTAACGTACCCCCCATTCCCTCCTACAAGAAGGTAAGGCCTCCCATGAGGAGACAGCAGAACTTGGTATATTTAGTAGAGGCAGGTGCAAGGCTCTCCCCCCTGCTTCAAGGCTGTGTGAAGTGTTCCATCATGGTAGTGGACTCCAAAATGCCTGCTTATGCACCAGGGATGGATTTATTTTTATAAAAGATTCTAACCTGGGTACTAGGCTTACTAGAAGAATTCTGCGTTTTGGCTGAAGGATCTGGTGTTGTTTAAACATTTTGCCAGTATTTTACTAATATAATCACTTCAATAGATAGAGCTGGTCAATGTTTGAAAGCCAATGAGCTATGGAAAATTGTAATTTTCTACGTAGGGGATTTATATAATTCTGTCTCTGTTATATCATCAAAATGCATTAATAAATGAATTTTACAATGTGGTAATTAAAAGTAATACCTCTGTTGAATTTATAATTTATTGCCTTCATATTTCATTGTTGGCCACTGAGAAACTTTTATATGAAAATCTTGCTGACTTATACGACTCTAGTCAAAGAAATTCTCTTTGAGTAAAATAATATTTATTATTTCAATGATTCAGCAAGAAATAGTCTCCCTCACAATGAACTTGTACATTTAAGGTTTTATAAAATTTATGACAACATGCTTTCCTTTTGTATTGGTTTATGTCAAGTGCACAATAAACTTTAATGTTCTACTGTAAAAACTAATTTGCTCTATATACCCAGTAACTGACTCTTATTTGAAATATTAATTTGTGACTAGAGCTTTCTTTTAAAATATTCATTTTGATTATAATTGTTCTCTCATGCATATTTTAATATTTTCAGATAACAGACAACCTATCTAGTAAAAAGTAGAGAATATATTACAAAAACAGAATTTTTACATAAAAATTGGACTGTATCTTTATTTGGGTACACAGATGTACATGAGTATTAGTCATCCTAAAAGTGGGAACTCTTTCTCTTGGTAAAGGAACTCCTCAGGCCAGATATTATAATCCACCCTTCTTTTATAATCATTTTCTTGGAACTTTGTTATTGATTTTGTGGAGTGAAGGGCTATACTTGTAGACCAAACACCAAATTTTTGTTCATGCCAGAGGAGAGAAAGGTAAGTAGACAATTTGAGAATCAGTTCTCTATGTACTTTAGTTCCCAATAGCACTTAAAGTAATATGATTCATTGAGAAGTGTGTGGATGTGAGCTTTTGAATGCTACTGTGCTGTGCTGTGAAATTGAAGTTATGAAAGCACATTGTGTTTACTAAGAGACAAAAATGTTCACCTTAATACAGCTATTTTAAGAAATAGAAGTACAAATAAAATTTCAAGTTATTGCCTAAATGTTATTCCTTATTTCTCATAGTAATAAGAGTTTATTCTTTTAGCTAGTGCATCAACTTCTTCTTAAAGCCAAACACTAGACATTATATTCTGTTTTTCTCAATATTCTTTTATTTTTAATTTTAAATGTAGTGAACATACAGTTCTCAATGATGTCATAAGAAATAACCAATATATATATCACACAGAAAAAAGAAAAATAAATATGGAGTTCTACCAGGCAAAAAGATATTCTTCAGAAAAAAATTATAAAATTGTCTTAGAAAATATCTATTTTATAAAGAATGTGTATACTGCAGTTTAAGAGAAAATATAAGACTACTATGAATGAATAAAATTTAAATGCTATATAACACTAAAGAAAATGTTTTTAAAGTATTTAAGCATAGCTAAAATTAGAGGAAACATTTGTTTTTCTATTTTCATGATCTTATTTTGTGTAGTGATTTATTTTAAATCAAATGAAGAAACCACTACATTTTTTCATACTACTGGGACCACATCTTTCTTGATATTGTTAAATAATTTAGTCATTAGCAGACTGTGAAAACACAGATTTGATCTTTTCTATATTTGATAAACAAATTTGAGTTGTTTTGTGGTCTGGACAACATTTGAGTTTTTATCAGTTGTGGGAAAAAAACATTATTCCTGATGCTTAAATTGTCAAAGAGTGAGAGTTTCCTGGATAACTTTTTTTTTTAAGATTTGTAATCAGATTTATTTTTTACTAAGAATTTTTTTTTGTTCATTTTACATACTAAGTACAGATTATCCTCTTCCCTCCTCCCATCCCTCCAGCATTCTTCCCAATCCAGCCCCGAATTTCTTCCTACAAGAAGGTATGGCCTCCCATGGGGAGTCAACAGAGCCTGATACATTTAGTAGAGGCAGGTCCAAGCCCCCACCCCCCCTGCCTCAAGGCTGTGCAAGGTGTCCTGTCATAGGTAGTGGGCTCCAAAAAGACTGCTCATGCACCAGGGATGTATTCTGATTCTACTTCCAAGGACTCCACCCCCACCCCCCAAGCAGATCAAGCTAAGCATCTGTCTTGCTATGCAGAGGGCCTACTCTGTGAATGCTCTACAGGTGGTAGTCTAAATTCCATGAGTTCCCATTAGTTTGGTTTGGTTGTCTCTGTAGGTTTCTCCATTGTGAACCAGTTGTGGTGGCTCATGGCAGTAGGATTTGCTGAAGGAGGCAGAGGCAGGAGGATCATGAGTTCAAGGCCAGCCTGAGCTGGACAATTTTTATTTATCCTTGCACTTTCCTTATTTACTCTTCTTTTTTATATTTTTATTGAACACACACACACACACACACACACACACACACACACACACATTCTGACCACAGTTTCCCCACCCTCCATACCTACCAGCTCCCCCTACTTTCCCCCTACTTCTCCTCTTCCCCAGATGAACTCCCCCTCTATTTCCTCTTCATAAAAGAGGCAACCTCCAAGAGATGACAGCCTAACAGGACAAAACAAGATACAATTAAGACAAGGCAAAAGACTTCACATCAAGGCTGGGCAATGCAATCCAGTAAGAGGAAAAGAGTCCCAAGATCAGGCAAAATTATTAACTTAAAAAATTAAAAACAGAGGCTCAAGTAAATATTTACAGCAATTTTCATAGAATCATTAAATATAAAATATATAAGACATAAACAATGTATGTACATATTTACTTGTAAACAAAGTAATATATTCATGCGATGAGTCATCCTCACCTTAAAATGATTAAAATCTTAATACACTCTACAACATGGATGTATTTTGAAATATAACTTGACAAAAAATAAGGCAGACAAAAATGAAGAAAACTGTGTTGCTGTGCTTATATATCTGGAATAGTTCACTATGATTACCGCTTAATCTGCATACTCATCTGAGAAGTTAACTTGTTTTCCCAGAAAGGTCACATTTTACAGGACTACTCAAAATGTACAAGAGTTCTCATTTCTCTAATTCCCTGTGAATACTTACTCTTTTCTTTTTTTGAGGGGTATTTTTGTTTTTGATAATAGACATTATCAAAGATATGTGGTGGTATCTTGTTATGATTTTGCATATCTTTATTTTGTATTTTATAATTTAATTTAGTTTTGCATATCAGCGATGGATTCCCTTGTTCTCCCCCCTCCTGCCCCCCCACCTGCCTTCTCCCCCAGCCCACCTCCCATTCCCACCTCCTCCAGGGCAAAGACTCCCCTGAGGATTGAGTTCAACCTGATAGATTCAGTCTAGGCAGGTCCAGTCCCTCCTCCCAGACTGAGCCAAGTGTCCCGGTATAAGTCCCAGGTTTCAAAGAGCCAACTCATGCACTGAGTACAGGACCTGGTCCCACTGCCTGGATGCCTCCCAAACAGATCAAGCCAAACAACTGTCTCACTTATTCAGAGGGCCTGATCCAGTTGGGGGCTCCTCAGCTATTGGTTCATAGTTCATGTGTTTCCATTCGTTTGGCTATTTGTCCCTGTGCTTTATCCAACCTTGGTCTCAACAATTCTCGCTCATACAAACCCTCTTCTTTCTTGCCAATTGGACTCCTGGAGCTCCACCTGGGGCCTGGCCATGGATCTCTGCATCTGCTTCCATCAGTCATTGGATGAGAGTTCTAGCATGACAGTTAGTGTGTTCGGCCGTCTGATCATCAGAGTAGGTCAGTTCGGGCTTTCTCTTGACCATTGCCAGTAGTCTATAGTGGAGGTATCTTTGTGGATTTCTGTGGGTCTCTCTAGCACTTTGTTTCTTCCTATTCTCATGTGGTCTTCATTTATCATGGTCTTTTATTCCTTGTTCTCCCTCTCTGTTCTTAATCTAGCTGGGATCTCCCACTCCCCTAAGCTCTCTTTCTCTTGACCCTTGCCCTACATTACCCCCACTCATGTCCATGTTGTTCATGTAGATCTCATCAATTTCTTTGTCATTGGGCGATCCTTGTGTCTTTCTTGGGGTCCTGTTTTCTAAGTAGCCTCCCTGGAGTTGTGAGTAGCAGTCTAGTCATCTTTGTTTTACATCTAGTATCCTTCTATGAGTGAGTACATATCATGTTTGTCTTTCTGAGTCTGGGTTACCTCACTCAGAATGATTTTTTCTAGATCCATTCATTTGCCTGCAAACCTCATGATGTCATTTTTTTTCTCTGCTGAGTAGTATTCCATTGTGTATATGTACCACATTTTTATCCATTCTTCATTTGAAGGGCATCTAGGTTGTTTCCAGGTTCTGGCTATTACAAACAATGCTGATTAAATAAGTTAAGATCTTCTGATTTTCATAATCACCTATCAAGTGAGTAAGATAATTTCTATTCCTAATTTGTTGATTTCATCAGGAATAGATACTAAATTGTATCAATGTGTTGTTTTATTGGTTGACACATTCTTTTACTTTTGATTATTTTAATTGGTTTTAAATATTGGCTAATTTTTGAATATTGAATCAACTTTCATGAGATAAATTTCACTTAGTCACTGCATGTATTCTTTTAATCTGCTGATATTGGGTTTTTGGAATTGTGTTGATGATTATTTTGTGTTTGTATTCATGAAATAATTGTTTTTTATTTTTGTGTTTTTTCTATATTTTTGTTACTTTAATTTTTCACATAACACAGAAAATATTAGTTTGGTGATGTTTACATACATAATTAGCTTAAGTTCATACTCTTCCACCACATGCTCTTCTATCTCTCTTTCACCTGCCACCATTTATGTTCTAATACAAGTATTCTCCTTTTTACTTTCATATCACATATATTGTTAACCACTTTGGTCCTCCTTTGATGCCTCATTTTATCTATCTCATGGAATAATTTCTAATATCTGAGGATCTATCCACACTCAGGACTGCACACACACATACATATACATACACAGTTTAAAAGGTAGTATCCACGTATTAAATAAAGAATTAAATATCATGAACTATTGCTCTTTCTGAGCCTGACTGGCCTCACTTAAATATAATATTTTCCAGTCCCATCTATTACTGCATTATAGTATCTGGGCTGGCTTTTCTTGACCTTGAATTTGAAATAATGGCTGATAGGGATTTAAAAAATAATGAGAAAACAATATAGGAAACAAATCAACAGTTTGTATCAGAAAGAAATATGCTGTCAAAATTAACAACAATCTACATAAATGAGGGTAATCGTAGGCTACCATTTTCACTAGTGGTTTTCTTTGGTGGAATTAAAGAGAAGGAGGACTTTGGTTGCTAAGAGATATATTGTGGATGGTTCTTTGTTTTGGATTATGTAACCTTTGACTAATGTATCTATCCTTTCCCATGATGTTTCAATTTTTAACTTATGTGTGCCCAAATGTCCATAGACATAATATGGCAATGAAGAGATACTTAAAGTGTTCCCTTGCAGGACAGAGACTCTTATTATACATGTACCCCAGACTATTTCAGACCATGTTGCCCATTTCGTTTCTTTCTTTCTTTCTTTCTTTTTTTCTTTCTTTCTTTCTTTCTTTCTTTCTTTCTTTCTTTCTTTCTTTCTTTCTTTCTTTCTTTCTTTCTTTCTCCCTTACATTTTTAACCACAAGTATTAGGGATGCATTATAAGAGAAATTGCCCAATTGTGATTGTCATAAGTGGAGAAAAAACTTGTTCCATTGTTCAGAGGGTAGTGTGCTTGAACCTCAGTACAGGAGAGGTCCTAGGTTACCAACAGGTATACTTTTAGAACAGGATGAGGCTCTCAGGTTGTCAAGTGCATTATTAGGTGTGTATGTATAACCTAAGCCAAGTGGAATTCCAGGTTGTTAAGCTATTTCCAAAGCTTATCTACTTCATATCTATTTTTTGGAAACATCTTTCTCTATGGATGAATAAAATTTCTTGCATAAAATTACCACATGGATAAAATTATCCATTCATCTGTTGCTAGGCATATAGTTTGAATCCATTTCCTTGCTATTATGAATAGAGCAGCAATAAATATGGATTAGCAAGTATGGTAAGATATAAAGTTATTTGGGTTTATACCCAGAAGAAGAGATATAACTGAGTCATAAGGCAGCCTTATTTTAGGTTGTTTACTGTTGTTGTTGCTATTATTATTATTTATATTACTTCCCTAACCTCAGCAGGGCTTTTGTCTGCCTAGGCATGTGCATTTGACCAGGCTTACAGCACCAGATTTGAGTTCTTTCCTGTAGAGGAGGCCTGTCATTCGATCAGAAAGTGGTTGGCTACCCATCTATAAGTCATAACACCATAGCACCAATGGTCATAT
The DNA here is from genome assembly GCF_004664715.2 of Peromyscus leucopus. Lineage (NCBI taxonomy): Eukaryota > Metazoa > Chordata > Mammalia > Rodentia > Cricetidae > Peromyscus > Peromyscus leucopus. Next base: position 72,969,265 of record NC_051083.1, read on the forward strand.
TTTCTCTGGTAGGTCAGAAGTGTAGTAGGTGATATCCAATAGTGTTGTTGAAAATTCTCCCCCAGAAACATATTGTGATATCTGTAGTAACTGTACCATTTTACAGTCCCATCAGCATTGAATAAATGCTTATCATTCAGCTATTTTCACTAGCATTTTTGTCATATGTTTGGTTGTTTTATTTATTTTTTATGATGATAGCCATTCTGGTTGGGATAGTATGGGATTACAAATTAGTTTTGATTTGAATTTTGCTAATGGCTAAGGATATTAAACACTTCTAGGAATATTTATTGTACTTCTTCTTTTGAAAACTATCTTTTATTTAGTAGAGTTGATTAGCAGGTACATTTATTTTTCTTTTTGGTTGAGAAAAAATGTTTCATTCATTTTACACACCAATTAAAGATCCGCCTCTTCCCTCCTCCCACCCCTCAGCCTGCCCCTCCCAACCCATCCCCCACTTCTCCCCACAAGAAGGCAAGGCCTCCCATGGAGAGGCACATCCAGTAGAGGTAATTCTCAGCCCTTCACCCTGCCTCAAGGCTGCACAAGGTGTCCCATCATAGGTAGTGGGCTCCAAAAAGCCCCCTCATGCACCAGGGATGGATTCTGATCCTACCGCCAGGGGCCCCCCCAAGCAGATCAAGCTACACAATTGTCTCGCCATGCAGAGGGCCTAGATTTATTTTCCACAACTCTAGAGAGGAGGGATTCTAAGAGCAAGAGATATGCAGACTATGAGTGGAAAAAGTACAGAGACAACTGGCCAAACTAGTGGATATACATGAACTGTGGACCCAAAACTGAAGAGCCCCCATGGTACTGAACTAGGCCCTCTGGATAAGTTCTCAGTTGCCTAATTTGAACTGTTTAGGGAGTCCCCAGACAGTGGGACCAGGACCTGTCCTTAGTGCATGAGCTGGCTTTTTGGAACTTAGTGCCTATGGTGAGACACTTTGCACAGCCTTGGTGCAGGGAGGAGAGGACTGGACCTGTCTGAACTGAATGTACCAGGCTCTGCTGACTCCCCATGGGAGACTTTGCCTTGGAGGAGGTGCGAATGGGGGATGGGTTGGGGGAAAGGCTGGGGGTGGGAGGAGGGAGGACAGGGGAATCTGAGGTTTATATGTAAAATGAATAGAAAAATCTCTTAATATTTTTCACAACTCACTATGAATTCTACATAGTAAACCCTTATTTGAAGTATGGATGGCAAAGATTATCTCCTATTATGTATTCTGTCTATTCATTCAGGAAGTAGTTTATTTTGCTGTGCAGAAGCTTTATAATTTCATGTTGTCATGTTTGTTAATTATTAGGGACATTTTCTGTTTTATTAGCATTCTATTCAGAACTTTCTTACTTAAATATATATATATATATATATATATATATATATATATATATATATATATTGAATATTTTTCTCCAGCAGTTTTAGTATTTCAGGCTTTGTGCTAAGGTTTTTGATTCACTTCGAATTGATTTTTGTGCAGACTGAGAGATCTGTATCTAATATTATTCTTCTGCAGGGGATTATCCAGGTTTTTTGGGGGGAGCATTTATTAAGCAGATTGTCCTTTTCTCTAAAGTTTGGAGGAGGATCATCTGCAAGCAGGTTCTTAGAGTGCTGAGAGTGAGATGGATGACAAAAAGGACAATGGATTGCCTGCCTGGGTCCCAGCCAGCTGTGGCCACTGCTGGAAATGGCCACTGGTAGAAAATGTTTCTAGTTATCAGCAGCTGGCATAAAGCAATGGGGATAGGCTAGAATGTAGGGCTAAAATGTCTGCACAGAATAGTCAAGCTTAGTCTCCACTAAAATGCAGATTATCCAGGGAATGGAGGTACAGTGACACAAGGAACATCTGCATACAGGCTGTCACAGGACTGTGAGTGAGAATCAGCATATTTGAGAAAAAGAAGGGTAATGAAAATCACCTCCTTGAGTCCCAGCTTGGTGTGGCCAATGGGGGTCCATGGTAGAAGGTGTTTTGGATCCCAGTTGCTGAGTCAAATGAATGGGAATAGGCTAGAAAGGAAGCTGAGAGGGTCCACAAGGAGGAGCAAAACTGAGTATGCACCAAGAGCCAGTGGAGTCACCAGTAAAGGAAGGAAGCATTAATATTCCCTTTATCTAAATTTTGTAAGATACAATTAATATTTGGAAAGATGAAATATTTGTTCAATATAATTTATCTAATACATAGCTATGGTTGAATTTAATGTAAGCATTTTAACCCCATAGACTATGCTTTTCTTGATATCTTATACTCCCCATCCCCCATGTTACAAACTGTGGTTAGAAAATCATGAAGGACAGAGAGTCCAATGCTGTGGTTTTCATTGTAATATCTGACCTAACAGTATAGTATTAAAAATATGGAAGGTGAAAAACTTATGAACTCTACAAAATTATTAAAATCAATTTAGGAAAATGGACTGGCTTTGTTTATGGTAGTAGTGGTTTGATTATTTGTTTCATTACTCTCTCTTTAAATAATAACAAGATATTTTATTTTTATTTCATATTATAAATTAAGATAGATATGTATGATATTTATAATATATTATATATATATATTGCATTTGCATTTTCATCTACACATCTTCAAGTACTCATTTCTTATTTCTTGAACTGACCAAACACAGACTTATGTCTTTGTTTTGAAATATTGAAAACTTGGTGTTCCAGTGGTACAACTGCTTATAAGTCTTGTGGTACTTACATAACATTTTGTGAGCTTATTTAGGGTCATCTTTGCAGGATGTTTAGGGTCTAAATATATGCATGATAAAAATAAACACACTTAAAATATCTAATCAGTCATTATATCTGAGTAAAAATCTGAATTAGTTGGTATTTAAAGAAATTACTATGTTGTTAACCAAATTGTTCCAAAGAAATATCACAAAAAATCATTTCTGGTCACAAAATTCCAATTATCCAGTCCTCTCTATTGAGAATATATTCCACTATTTTAGTAACTACTGGTAATAACTAAAACTAATAGACACTGAATACTTGATTGACATATTAATGTAAATTAAATCATCAGAGGAGATGGTGAGTTAGGTACAAACATCTTGAGCCCAAATTAGTGAAAGTAGGAAGAGAGCTAGATGAGAAGTGATTGAGCATGATATTGGGGATGGGCTAAGTAAAGGCAGTGAGGGTGAGAAAAGATACTATATTTTTAAAAGGTCCATTCAATGAAGGACTTGTCTTTCAAAAAGTGGTACAGCACATTCATAGAAAACAGAATAGTCTATTTTTAGTTTCAATTTTATTGTATTTTAAATATTTTAATTTAAATACAAGTACATGCAGAATATTATTTAAGGTGTGTTACTTTTGTTTATGTTACATTTGTTTAACTCTGTGAAGCTGTGGTACTGTGCCTGTTTAAAACTCCTGATAGTCTAATAAAGAGCTGAACAGCCAAGAGCAAGGCAGGAGAAAGGATAGGCATAGCTGGCAGCCAGAGAGAAGAAATAGAAGGAGAAATCTGGAAGAGTAAGAGAGAAAGTAAGATTATTGAAGTAAGAAAAGGAAAAAGCCCGGAGGCAAAAGATAGATGGGATTATTGAAATTATGAAAAACTGAGTAAGGTGAAGAGAAAAAAGAGGGATTCTATGAGCAATGGCATCAAGATCATGATGGGGAAACCTACAGAGACAACCAAACCAAACTAGTGGGAACTCATGAAATTTAGATTAACAGCTGTGGAGACTGCATGGGCCCTCGGCATAGGCAAGAAAGTTGTGTAGTTTGATCTGCTGCTGTCTATATGTTTATTTTTTTTATATGATTTAAAATATTATTTTGAATTAAGTTTAAACATAATCGTGATAACTATAAGAATTAAAGAAATAGCACAAAAATAGGGTGATATTTTGTTGATTATATTTATACATATAAAAATACTAGTTGTAGTGTTGTTCTGAATAAAAATACTATGACTCATCATTTGAATGGAAGTTTAAGCAGTAATCATAGTGAAATATTTATTAGAAAATTTTAATGTAATTTACTCAAATATGTTGTATATAGAATTTGTAACTAGATTTCCACTAGACATATATATGTATATGTATATATACATATATACATATATACATATATTAGAAGATGGAAATGTGAAAAATAGTGATATGATAAATCATATTCATTTTCACTTAACTTTCAGACTATATGCTGAAGAACCTGAAGAAATGAATATCATTTCTGAGGATCACTTCCGTTCTCAAAACCATGCAGATCATACTCTCTGTAAAATGGAGAACTATTTGAAAGAGAAAAAATTGTGTGATGTGCTACTTATCGCTGGACCTCTCAAAATCCCAGCTCACAGGTAGGTATCATTATGCAGACAGAACATCCAAAGGATACAAGTATGAATGAGGAGGAGTTTGTAAACTAATTATAAATTGGACAATGTGAAAATCATTTTCACTTTGAAATATTGAACAAATATTTTTGTCTAATATTTAATACAGGCAAAGACTGATATTTTGATGATGCAAATGAAACAACATAAACTCTAAAAAGATCAGTCTACTTAATTGCCCTTTCTAACAACAGTACAATTTAACAAATTGTGATATTTTGTATGTTTGTTTTGAGACAGACTTTCACTGTGCATTCCAGTCTGGCTTGGAACTTGCTATGTAGACCAGACTGACCTAGAACTCACAGAATTGGCCTGGCTCTGCCTCTCTGAGATTAAAAGCATTTGCAACCATGCCTGGTAACTGTGAACTTTTAATGAAGAAAGCATACTGACAAGTTTCACAAACTTATTGAAAGTATTGCATGATTATTTTTGATACTGTTGACTGAAAAAAGTATTGATTGAACATTTCTGTTTCTAGATTGGTTCTCAGTGCTGTGTCTGACTATTTTGCTGCAATGTTTACTAATGATGTGCTTGAAGCCAGACAAGAAGAGGTCAGGATGGAAGGTGTAGATCCAAATGCACTTAATTCTTTGGTGCAGTATGCTTATACAGGTAAACTCTCATTGTTCATTAACTAACATTATCTCTGCATTATATATTGGGATATTTTATTTGTGATTAATAAAAAAATAAAGTTTTCCTGGAGATCAGAGGAAATAACAAGCCATTTTAAGTAAACAAAGAAGTCAGGCAGTGGTAGCACACGCCTTTAATCCTATCCCTTAGCATGTAGGATCTCTTTGTGTTCAAGGCCACAATAGGGAACAGAGCAAAGTTTGGTGACACACACCTTTAATCCCAGTACCAACTATAGAGGCCTAGAGGTCTGTACAGACAGACAGAAAGTGACAGATCTGTGTAGGAAGAGGAAATGAGGTAGCTGGGCTAAGAGAGCCAATGAGCGGGCAGAACAGCAAGGGAATAAATGTGTGGGTAGACAGGAAGTAACTCACATTTGGAAGCTTCAGAGTTGGTGAGGTAAGGTTGGTTGGTGGCTTTCCCTATTTCCCTGAACTCTCTAAGGCTTTCACCCCTATATTTGGCTGTTATTTTAGTAAGGCCATTTAGAAATTCATCTACAATTATACATCATGTATTATAATTATTTATGCTCTGCAAGTATGAAAATATAACATTTAGCAGTTAAAATCACTTTCTAAAACTGGTAAAATAAAAAAAGACAAAATAATAAATTAATTACCATAATATAAAATATAAAGAAAGTGTTGTTAAATATTACTACCATGAAAGGATCGGGGTATTTTAGCATAATTATATAAGAATGTGTCTTGTCTGGGTTAAAAGTATGGTGTAAGCCGGGCTGGTGGTGGCGCATGCCTTTAATCCCAGCACTCAGGAGGCAGATGCAGGCGGATCTTTGTGAGTTCAAGGCCAGTGTGGTATACAGAGGGAGATCCAGGAAAGGTGCAAAGCTATACAGAGAAACCCTGTGTCTAACCTGCCCCCCCCAATGTATGGAGTAATTAATCTATATTAATTTTAAATATGTGTACTTGGTGGGGAGGCAATGTGCAACTGATTGTAAGTGCCATCAGGGATACAATGGATTATTGGATTATCGAGCTGGAGTTAAGGGCAGTTGTAAACTCTTGAAATGAATAATTCATCCAAAAGAAAGAACAGTTATAAAATCAATACAGCATCTATCTGATTGCAAGTGAGTAAAACCAGAAATCAATAAAAAAAAAAACACAGAAACTATAGAAACTCATGGAAATTTACCATATATTATTAAATGATTAATGTATCATCATAGACACAAGGAAGGAAATTAAATATTCCTACATTCAAAGGAAAAATGAGAATAGCATACTAGAAACAGTGGGATAAAATGGAAGTATTTCAAAGAGCAAAATTTATAGCTATAAATGTCTACATTAAAAAGTTAGGGATATCTCAAATAAGCAACTTAATGGACATTATGGGTATCACAACAATGTAATTTCAATATTAGTAATCAGAAAACAATAACTAAGATCAGGGCATACATTAATTAAATAGTTGAGAATAACACAATACAAAGGATCAATGAAACAAAGAATTGGGTCTTTAAAAAAATCAAGTTTAATAAAATTAGAGAGGAAACGGGAAACATCACAGAAGATACTAATTAAACTCAGAGAATCATTTGAGTATACTTTGAAAATATGTATTTCAATATATTAGAAAATCTAAAGAAAATGACTAAATTATAAACACATATGAATTACCAACATTAAATTAAGATAATGTAAAAAAAGCTTCAGTAAATCTAAAACAAATAATGAAATTGATAAGGCAGTTTAAAAGTTCCAGCAATGCAATTTAAATAGCTCAAACCCAACTTCATTCACTTTTGAATTTTACCAGACATTTAAAGGACTAATATGAATACTTCTTGCATAATTCCACAAAATAGAAAGGAAAGGCATGCTTCTAAACTCATTTTATGAAAAGAGTCTTACACAAATAAATAGCAAAATGAGTAAACAACAAAAATGCAGTTACAGGTCAAACTCCATGATGAATATGGCTGCAGACAGTCTTGATAAATTTTCAAGTTCAACAACAGATAAAAATATTAATTGTCGGCCGGGCGGTGGTGGCGCACGCCTTTAATCCCAGCACTCGGGAGGCAGAGCCAGGCGGATCTCTGTGAGTTCGAGGCCAGCCTGGGCTACCAAGTGAGTTCCAGGAAAGGTGCAAAGCTACGCAGAGAAACCCTGTCTCGAAAAACCAAAAAAAAAAAAAAAAAAAAAAAAAAATTAATTGTCATTGTCAGGATCAAGTTGACCCAAGAGAAGTAGAATATGGCATACAAAAGTGTGTCCACAAATGACATATTAATGTCAGTCATAATTATAAAGAATGAAAAATCAGAGTATTTATAACCTGATGAAAAGTATAGATTAGTTAGATGCATAATATGCACTGTTAATAGGCAATGAAACATGAAGGAAACACTGATAGATTCTCTGATAGGAATGAATTTTTAAACACCATGCTAGTTTGAAGGAATCCTACTGTGAAGACTATTTATCATATGATTCCATAGTTGCAAGGATGTAAGAGAAATTGGAGGTTTAAAAATACAGGATATGATTATATTTCTTATTTTATGTGATATTAACAGTTCTCTCCTCTTAAACACATTAAATATGTAGATTTACTGCACACCTTGGAAAGTATTTTTTAATCTTTTTGTTTGTTTTTATTTTTTAAGTGTTGCTTAATTCAGTGCATTCTTCATTGACTACAGCAAAATTTAACATGATCATGTCAATTTTAAATCTTGATAAACTAAGAATTGTTTAATAGCTTCTCATAGCACATGTGGTCCATTTTTAATATTTTATTATATTTAAAATTTTAAAATTTTCTTTTCATTTTTATATACCAACCACATTTCTCCCTCCCTGCCCTTTTGCCACTCCCCCCTCCCCCCGACTTATTCCCCACCTCACTTCCCAATCACTCCTCATAGGGGATAAGGTCTCACTTGGGTAGTCAATACAGGCTGGTTTACCAAGTAAGGGCAAGACCTAAGCCCTGTCACCTGGATCCTGGCTGAGCAAGGCATCCCACTATAGGGAATGCACTCTAAAAAGGCAATTCATGCACCTGGGATAAGGCCTGGTTCCTCTTCCATGGGCCCTACAAACAGATCAATCTACACCACTGTCACCCACATTGAGAGTTTGAAATAAATAAAGCAAATGACAGTACATATTACTTTTATTTATGATTGTGAAAAACTTATTGTTTCTGGAGAGCTTCTCTCCAGATCTCACCAAGCCCCGCAGTCCCACAATCCACGTATAAAATAATCACTCAGACGCTTATATTATTTATAAACCGTATGGCTGTGGCAGGCTTCTTGCTAACTGTTCTTATATCTTAAATTAACCCATTTTAATAAGATTTCTTAGAATGAAAAACAAAACTTTTAAGAATAATATTATTTATATAAATCATTTGAGGCTAGGCATGGTGGCACATGTACCTAATCCCAGCAATTGGGAGGCAGAGACAGGCAGATTTCTGTGAGTTTGATGCCAGCCTGGTCTGCATAGTAAGTTCCAGGACAGCCAAGGCTGTTAGAAAGAGAAACTCTCTGTTCACAAACCAAAAAAGAGTAATATTCTTTGTGTAAACCATTGGAAACAATGTTTATAACTTCTGTAACTTGGCTAAAATGACAAAACATAGGGGTATATTTTGTTTACAAATTTTCGCAACAAATCATCAATAATTCTTCTTAAAACATAACAGAGCATTATAAACACATGATTTAAATTGCTTCTGATAACTTCATAATAAAATGTTAATTCAAATGAGCAGTTTTTCACTGTGAACTCTGCAATATTCTCCTCATTTTCAGAAAGAGTCAGAGGTAATTCTGAGCCTAATGTTTGGACAAAGATAACCTTACCTGATAAATTTACATCTAAAAAGCAGAAAAAAACATTCTTATGTCTTCTTGTTTATAAAGATCTATACCCTTACAAAAATGGTCACTGTACTTATGACCAATGTTATTATCCTTAGAAAATATGACATAGTATTTCCTTAACTCGTTTCTAGCTTCATTTATATATTATTAAAATTTAAATTGTATAAATTTAAGGTGGTATTCTTATATATGTATAGAATATAAAATGATTAGTATAAAATTGAAATGCAAGC